>NW_027411755.1:257087788-257687788 GCF_047663935.1 Musca autumnalis | reverse complement strand
ATGATTTTTTATTATAACCAAATGTATCCAAATGCTTATATAAAATCGCAATTATGCTAATGTATGCATTTTGAGGCATTTACCTGCAAGATTTGCAGCGATTGGCAGCTAAATTGTGGTTATTCGACATCTAGGAAGTCCAATTTAATTAGTAAAAAAAATTGGACTGAACCTCGGTGGACCTTGGTAGTTACGCTCCATTCAACAAAAGTATATTGCACTAAAAACATAAAAAAATAATAATTTTTGAAAATTTATTGCTATGTAACTATGTAACTTCAGGCCCCAAACATTTTTCTTAAATTTAACTTACACCCTCCCCTATCAATAAAAAATAAACATTGTTTAGTTTTATTACGAATTTATTAAACAATTAAACAAATGTGAAATCAGGTTTTTAGCAACAATTTTGTTAATAAAGTTAATAACTGAGTGAATATTTACAACAACAAAAAGTGAAAACGCCGCTAGATCAATGGTTTCGACCAATGTGCGCTAGTTTGAATCGATGTGTGAGAGCTCACATTGCGATGGTGCACAATGATTTGTTTTCCCTTGTTCGAACAAATTGTAGCCGAAATGGCTGAAATTTGGAATATAGTCTTTATTTGGAGCATGAAGCTTTACCCCAGAATTTTGTTGGTATAGGTCCACGCCTTCATATAGCCCCCCCATAGAACGGTCCCTCCCGATTTTCGATATTTTGAAGGTTGTTGCCTCAATATTCCACCGAATTGGCTGAAATGTGGTGTTTAGTCTTTATTTGGGGTATACAACTTTCCAATATGCCACCGAAATTACTGTTTTTTTATTTAGTCTTCCAGAGGGTTATAAAGTATTCCTGAAAAGAATTATTAGTAAATGTTCACGTTTTTCTTTATCCCCCATAAAAGCATACCTCTTAATTTTTGGTATTTTTTTATACCCTCCACCATAGTATGGAGGGTATATTAAGTTTGTCATTCTGTTTGTAACACATCGAACTAATCATTTGCGACCCTATAAAGTATATATGGGCAATTTTATTGAAAATTTAACATCGTTGAAGCCAAGGTTTACCCGTTTGTAACTCGCGAATAGTGGTTGTATATTGTACAATTTACATGCTTTTGGATAAAATGAAATGTTTTTAGACTTGGCAAAAAATATTGGCCTTCAAAGTTGATTTGCGTGGAAGCTGTGGCTATATTTATGTTAAAAAATGGGTAAAAATGGGTTGAAGCCAACGTGTCTTTTTTTGTTTTCTCTCGATTTGTGATTAAACCACACTTTTCACGATTTTCCCGTTAAAGTAAAAGTAGAAGGCAACTAAATAAGGATCATCTCACTAGTGTATAACTTCTCAAAATTTTATCTGCGTCTACCATTAAATGATGCTGATATTTTGAAGCCAGATTTTAAGTGTTTTTTGAAAGTTTCTTATAATTTCGTTTCGCAAACAGGTTTTTCAAAAAATCATATATAGGAATGAAGAACTCACGATTCTGATTTATTTGATATATGTGTCGTGAATGTAGCCTACACAGCTTCAGAGAAATCTGTATCCAAATACAAAAATTTTGTGCGAACAAATTTCTAAAAATCGTATATTTCGGGTCTAATTTGTACAATTGGCATTCGATTTACTCGTGCATGATTGCAAATTTTGGATTTTTACGTTGCGGATCTAATAAATCATTATTCGTTAAAATCCATCTACTAAAACGCGAGATAGGAGAAATTCCAAGGTAGGAAAATCACCTAATATTGTTTTTGATAATATCGCGCATTTTATCGCGTATTCTGTCGGCCGCTTACACTACTATGAAAAAACTAGTGCAGCATCTTCTGTTTTGCGGAAACATAGATTTAAAAACTTCACTGATAAGGGAACTACATTCATTTTATCCCAAAAATAGTGTGTGATGCTACATCCACAGTTCTTGACTGATTGCCTTGAAATAGGTATATATAGATGCAGATTTTCATGGTGACACTAAAACCGGATGCGGAACGAAATTGTATGAACTTTGCGCAAATTAGCGATGTTTTATAGGTTTTTTAATGCTACGATGCAGCCGATGCTACATCTTAGCGTCCAAATTATATTTCGAAAAATATATACAAATTAAAAGATATGGTCTTGCTGTACATGAAAATCACATGCGGACAAAACGATTTTGATAATTACCCGATTTACACATATTTTAATAATGCATATAAGTTAAAGCGCTTTATTTGAATTCTATTTCCGTTTAAGAAGTCTAATGATTTATTTCAACAACCCGATAACTGTCCTCAATGGGAAACCTTCTATGTGAATGTAGATAAAGCAAAATCCGCCCATTTCCTTGGGAGTTTCAAGAAAAATAAAAGAAGTACTCCTATAGAATTTTTCCAATATTTTCGACTCTAGAATGCATGTGAAAACCATTATTCCAAACCAAAATTGGTTTTTTGTAACACAAATATGTGCTTATTTTGACTATAATATCCTAACTACTATCCCGATGATTATAAGTTTGGTCTCATTTGATTCCCCGTGAAGTCTTTATTTAAAACTGTTACTTTTTTTTGTAAATTTTGACGGGTAAATGGACCTATATTTTCAAAATATTCGGATTACATTTAAAATTTGTCAATTTTTTGTAAATTCCGCGAATGCTGAGAAATATTTTACAAATATTATGCAATCTACTTAATGACGTCACTTCGTGATAACTTTTTAGTGACAATTGTGCTCAATAAAATAATTAGCGTTTTTATAATAATTTTTTCTTAAAAGCAAAAGTAAAACCGCGATAACATTTGTCCGCAACAACCAAAAATTTGCTCTCGAGCGGATTTGTACTGGGGAATTTTTTCTTAACCTATGTACCAAAAATCGTTAATGTAGCGCGAAAAGAAAAAATTCAATTTTTTGGAAATGGAATATGAAATTATTGGCAGTTTTGCCCATATATTCTTGATCAGGATAAAATTCTAAGACGATCTAGCCATGTCCGTCTGTCCGTCTGTCTGTCCGTCTGTCCGTCTGTTGTAATCACTCTAGCGTCCGCAATAATTGAGATAGAGTGCTGAAATTTTGCACGCGAGGGTCTTTTTTCCATAGGCAGGTCAAGTTCGAAGATGGGCTATATCGGTCCACTCGTTGGTATAGCCCCCATATAACGGTACCTCCGGATTTGAGGTATTTTGACGTTCTTCGCCACATTTGCAGACCGAATTAGCTATAAATTGGCACTTAGGGTTCCTAGTGATCAACAAACTTATATCCCAAAGGATATGGGCATAGGTCCATGTTTTGGTATAGTCCCCATATAACGGTACCTCCCGATTTTCGGTATTTTGATAATTTTAGCTACAATTTTTAACCGAACTAGCTGTAATTTGTCATTTAAGGTTCTCAGTGGTCATGAGACATCTCCACGAAACATCGTCAATATAGGTCCATTTTTTGGTATAGCCCCCATATATCGGTACCTCCCGATTTTCGGTATTTTGATAATTTTAGCTACAATTTTTAACCGAACTAGCTGTAATTTGCCATTTGAGGTTCTCAGTGGTCATGAAATATCTCCACTAAGCATCGTCAACATAGGTTCATGTTTTGGTATAGCCCCCATATAACGGTACCTCCCGATTTTCGGTATTTTGAGAATTTTAGCCACAATTTGTAACCGAACTATCTGCAATTTGCCATTTGAGGTTCTCAGTGGTCATGAAATATCTCCACCAAGCATCGTCAACATAGGTCCATGTTTTGGTATAGCCCCCTTATAACGGTACCTCCCGATTTTCGGTATTTTAAGAATTTTAGCCACAATTTGTAACCGAACTAGCTGTAATTTGCCATTTGAGGTTGTCAGTGGTCATGAAACATCGTCAACATAGGTCCTTGTTTTGGTATAGCCCCCATATAACGGTACCTCCCGATTTTCGGTATATTGAGCATTTTAGTTAACATTTTTAACCGAACTAGCTGTAATTTGCCATTTGAGGTTCTCAGTGGTCATGAAATATCTCCACCAAGCATCGTCAACATAGGTCCATGTTTTGGTATAGCCCCCTTATAACGGTACCTTCCGATTTTCGGTATTTTAAGAATTTTAGCCACAATTTGTAACCGAACTATCTGCAATTTGACATTTGAGGTTCTCAGTGGTCATGAAATATCTCCACCAAGCATCGTCAACATAGGTCCATGTTTTGGTATAGCCCCCATATAACGGTACCTCCCGATTTTCGGCATTTTGAGAATTTTTGCCAAAATTTGTAACCGAACTATCTGCAATTTACCATTTGAGGTTCTCAGTGGTCATGAAACATCCCCACCGAACATCGTCAACATAGGCCCGTGTTTTGGTATAGCCCCCATACAACGGTACCTCACGATTTTCGGTATTTTGAGAATTTTAGCCACAATTTGTAACCGAACTATCTGCAATTTGACATTTGAAGTTCTCAGTGGTCATAAAACATCTCTAACGAAACATCGTCAACATAGGTCCCCCATATAACGGTATCTCCCGATTTTCGGTATTTTGAGAATTTTAGCTGCAATTTTTAACCGAACTAGCTGTAATGATCGGTATTTTGCGAATTTTAGCTACAATTTTGTCTATTCAAAAATAATCGTCAATATAGGTCCATGTTTTGGTATATCCCCCCATATAACTGTACCTCCCGATTTTCGGGTATTTTCAGTGGTCACGAAATTTCTTCACTAAAATTCGTCAATATGGGTCCATTTTTGAGGGTCTACATTGTTTTGATAAAACTACCCTCAATTTGACCCTAGAAGTTCCCTGCAGCTATAAAAATTTTCCGCCAAAAAATTTAAAGATAGGTTGACTCTTTGATTTAGCCCCGTAGGTGGTACCTCTCACCTACCTTTCTTGCGGAAGAAAGGCCTTGGTGGGTATATTATGAACCCCGAAGGACAGATCCGCCGTGAGTCGAACTTCCGCGTTATGGCGTGATGAAATTTTTGTTAGAGACCCTGTGGGCCATCAGGAATTAGCTTTATATCTTTGTTCACTGTTACTTAAGTGCTCAACAAAAACAACAAAAAATATGTAATGCTAATTCATGATGGCTTACAGGGTCTCTTGCAAAAACTTCATCACACCATAACGCGGAAGTTCGACTCAAGACGCATTTGTCCTTCGGGGTTTTTAATATACACATACCAAGGGCTTTCATCTCCAAAAGGAATTATCTCTGCCCCAACATTTGTGTTCACAGTGTAATTTAAGCAATAGTGGAAGGCAGTAGGAGCACGGTGCTCTTGAAACAATTTTAAATGGAAGGTGCTTACACCTGGGATGTTTTTGCGGATTCTGAAACTACAATGTTTATAGATGAGAAAAATCAAAAACAAAAAAAATCGCCAGAGCGTTTTTTAAATAAATCGCGATTTAAGTTGACATTTTTAAGGGTTTTTAGGTTTTCACAATTTTCCATCGAAACCGCAAGTCCTATCAAAATGGTGACTAAAGAAAATGTTGTAGCTATGAAAATTCTCTACAAGATCAACCATAATGGTATTTTCGTAGTTTTTACTATTTTTGAGATATAGAAGTTTAAATTGGAACAATACACTGACTGTATCGCTCCCTTATAAAACAATGTCATGAAGGGTGCGCCTTAACTAACTTTTGATGAAAACCGATTACACAGGGAAAAATTTTTGTGAATTCTGAAATAGCAGTGTTCATAGATGGGAAAAATCTAAAAACAAGAAAAAATCGCTGGAGGGATTTTTAAATAAATCGCGGTCAAAATTCACATTTTTAGGTGTTTTTTAGTTTTTTACGATTTTGCTTGGAAACCGCAAGTCCAATCGAAATGGAGCTGAAGAAAATGTTGTAGCAGTGAAAATTCTCTAGAGGATTGGCGTTTACCATTTGTTCCCAGCCTGTACCATTTTTGAGATAAAGAAGCTCAATTTACAGTTTTAGGTTTTTTTTTTGTTAGGATTTCGCGATTTTGCTTGAATATGGTAAGTCTTATTTATATGGAATCTGAGAAAATCGTAAAGCTGTGAAAATTCTCTACAAGACTGGCTTAACTAACTCATCCTAAGTTGTAACATTTTTTTAGATATATAAGTTTAAGTTGGGAATTTGCAGTCATGACATTGTTTTATAAGGGGGCGATACAGAATTGAATTGAATTTGAATTGTCCCAATTTGAACTTCTATATCTCAAAAACGGTAAAACCGACGAGAATACCATAAATGTCAATCTTGTAGATAATTTTGATAGCTACAACATTTTCTTTAATCCCATTTTGATAGGACTTGCGGTTTCTAAGCAAAAATTAATTTAAAAAGCGCTCCGGCGATTTTTTTTTTTTTGATTTTTTTCATCTATAAACATTGTACTTTCAGAATCCGCAAAAACTTTTGAGGTGTAAGCACCTTCCATTTAAAATTGTTTCAAGAGCACCGTGGGAGTCTATCCATTGTCGAAAAGTTGTTACACCTAAAATTGTGAAAGGACCCTAATTATTCCATTTTAATTAAGACTATTTTATGGTGGATGGTATAAAAAGTTCGGCCCGGCCGAACTTAACGACTTTTTACTTGTTAGGTTTTAGCCACGTTAGCTCACCGAAATATCAGAAAATTTGAATCTAAGAACTTTCCGCATGAAATTGTCGGTATAGATCGACGAAATTTGCTGCAATTTGGTAATTAGTCTTCTTCAAAAACGAAATGAAACTAATTGTTTCATTTTACTTCAATATATCTCGTGGTGGGGGTAACGTAGGGGCGGAAGATACAAAGAAACGGTCCTGACCGGCTGTAACATGGCAAAGCCTATGATTTACCTTGGTCCCTCTTTCATCTCAAGTGGACACTGACCTCCCCGTGGTGTCACCTGGGGAACTGCCTTTAACACCCGTTAGGCGAACCAGGGGCAGAAAAGAACTCTCCTGGCTGAAAAATATCCAAACTTGGACCGGATTCCAAGACGAAAGAAGCCTTCTAAATGCTGCGAGAAATAGAGATCTTCAATTAATATGAAATGTTCTAAAATATATATTCACCTTATTACTTAAAATTGTAAAAATATTGTATAATCGCATATATCCGAACATCGGATGTGCAAATAAAGAAGAAGAAGAACGGTAGTGAGCTAGCATGTGCCGCGCGTTCACCATAAGAACGTTAAGCTGAAACACACACAACGTTTGGGTAAAGTTTTGTGTCGTTTTGGCCGTTTCTACACTGTTGGGCATGATACCGAAAAATTCAAATTCATTTGAAATATATCACGGTGCTCTTGAATCAAATTTAAATGGAAGGTGCTTACACCTGGGAAGTTTTTGCGGATTCTGAAACTACAATGTTCGAAGATGAGATAAATTAAAAAACAAAAAAAAAAAAAAATTGCCGGAGCGCTTTTTAAATAAATCGCGATTCAAGTTGACATTTTTAGGGGTTGTTTAAGTTTTCACGATTTTGCTTAGAAACCGCAAGTCCTATTAAAATGATACTGAAGAAAGTGTTGTAGCTATGAAAATTCCCTACAAGATTGACCTTTACGGTATTTTCGTAGGTTTTACCGTTTTTGAGATATTGAAGTTTAAATTGGGACAATGCACTGACTGTATCGCCCCCTTATAAAACAATGTCATGAAGGGTGCGTCTTAACTAACTTTTAATGAAAACCGCTTACACAGGGGAAGTTTTTGTGAATTCTGAAACAGCAATGTTCATAGATGAGAAAAATCCAAAAACAAGAAAAATCGCTGTAGCGATTTTGAAATAAATCGCGGTCAAAATTCACATTTTTAGGTGTTTTTTAGGTTTTCACGATTTTGCTTGGAAACCGCAAGTCCAATCGAAGTGAACCTAAAGAAAATGTTGTAGCTGTGAAAATTCTCTACAGAACTGACGTTTATGATTTGTTCTCAGATTGTACCATTTTTGAGATAAAGAAGCTCAGTTTACATTCTCTACAAGACTGGCTTATTTAATTTTTCCTAGGTTGTACCATTTTTTTAGATATATAAATTTAATTTAATATATAAGTTTAATGACGTTGTTTTATAAGGAGACGATACAGAATTGAATTGAATTTGAATTGTGCCAATTTCAACTTCTATATCTCAAAAGTTGTAAAAACTACGAAAATATCATTAAGGCCAATCTTGTAGAGAATTTTGATAGCTACAACATTTTTTTCATTCCCATTTTGATAGGACTTGCGGTTTCCAAGCAAAATCGCAAAAACCTAAACAACCCCTAAAAATGTCAACTTGAATCGCGATTTATTTAAAAAGCGCTCCGGCGATTTTTTTTTTGTTTTTTGATTTTTCTCATCTATGAAGATTGTAGTTTCAGAATCCGCAAAAACTTCCCAGGTGTAAGCACCTTCCATTTAAGTTTGATTCAAGAGCACCGTGATATGCCGATAAACAGATAAACGCTGGACTTTGGTATCGGCGTCGCCCTGTTGTTGTTGTTGTTTTTTCTCAACGCCCAAAACAAAACTTTACTCAAACGTTGTATGTGTTTTCAGCTTTAAAAACTTGGGTTTGGGCGTCGGGTTAGTAACCCTCCCCTAGCAAAAACAGCCTACTATGAAAAAACGAAAGAAAAGAAAAACAAACCCCTCTACAGTTGACGAACCCCACAAACGGTTTAAGGACCATGATCTGCGAATCTGCACCTGGAATGTTCGGACTTTTTATAGGGAAATTTTAGTTTACGCATTGGCAGATGTACTTGAAAAGTACAAGGCCGACATTACTGCCATACAAGAAATACGATGGAATGGGAAAGGAGTCACAACAACACCTAAAGGTGACGCACTGTATTATAGCTGCCATGACATAAAACATGAGTTTGGTTGCGGATTTGTAGTTGGTCGGAGGTTAAAACATCTGGTCTCCAGCTTCACCCCAGTGAATGAAAGACTCGCTGCAATTCGATTAAAAGATAAATTCTCCAACATCAGCTTTATTTGCGCCCATGCTCCCACTGAAGACAAGGACGAACAGACCCAAGATATATTTTATGAGCGCTTAGAAGAAACATATGACCGTTGTCCTGCCATGACATTAAAATTATTCTAGGCGATTTTAATGCCAAAATTGGAAAGGAGAATATCTTTGGCCCAACAGTCGGGAAATTCAGTCTCCACAGTAAAAAAAAACATCTGACAATGGTATGAGGCTGATAGACTTTGTAGCCGCAAGAAACATGGTACTTAGCAGTTCCAGATTTAAGCATCTCGATATTCATAAGGGCACCTGGCTGTCGCCAGATCAAAGAACAATAAATCAAATTGATCACGTTGTGATAGATGGAAGACATGCATCAAGCGTGTTGGATGTACGATCGTTCCGAGGTGCAAACATAGACTCGGACCACTACCTTGTTGCAGCAAAGGTACGTACCAGATTAAACGTAGCAAACAAAGTGCGAACAGACAAAACACGGAAGTTGGACATCGGTAAGCTGCAAACACAACAGATAGTCACAGCATATTCCACTCAACTGGCCGAACTGCTTAATCAGAGCACTCCTCGTCCCGATAACATATCAGGACAATGGCAAAATATTGCCCACTCCATGCAAACAACCGCAAAATCAGTACTTGGATACCAGAGACCTCCACCAAGGAATCCATGGTATGACCAGGAGTGTCGTGCTGCTACCGAAGAGAAAAATGCGGTATATAGGGCTACTTTACAATCCGTAGAAACGCGTAGCGCACGAGAGTGGTATCAGGAGAAAAGGAGAGAGGAGAAACGTCTTTTCCGCAGGAGAAAGAGCGAGATGGAAAAGCGGGAGTGTGAAAAAATCGAGATGTACAGGAGCCAGAATGAAGTCCGAAAATTCTACCAAAGAGTGAAATATAAAACTGATGCCTTCGGAACTGGCACACCAGCAAGGTAATCTGGTAACTGATACATATAGTGTGCTAAGGATATGGAAAGAGCATTTTTCCAAACTGTTGGTATCCAATAGTAGCGAAGTCGACGAAGATACCACAGATCCAATCCCAGAAGATGGTATTGAATGTATACCACCCGACCAAGATGAGGTAAAGACACCAATAAACCGGCTGAAGAGTAATAAGCCAGCAGGAGCTAATGGCCTACCAGCCGAGTTGTTTAAAACCGAAGGCGACACGCTGATAAGGTGTATGCATCAGCTAGTTAGCTCCATCTGGCAGAAAGAACGCGTACCCGACGATTGGAACCTGAGCATCCTGTGTCCTGTTCATAAGAAAGGAGATAATACTTTATGCTCCAACTATAAGGGCATAAGTCTTCTCCCTATCGCCTACAAGATACTGTCAGGGATATTGTGCGAACGTCTAAAGCCCATGGTCATATTTACCCTGCGGCAAATCCTGGAGGAGACCCAAGAGATGCAGATCGACACCTTCCACCATTTTGTCGATTATAAAGCAGCCCTCGACAGCCCGCTACGTTCAAAGATATTCCATGCCATGTCTGAATTTGGCTTGGCTCATTCGGCCTTGCAAAATGACTCTAACTGACACAAGATCTTCAGTTAAAATAGGAAAGAACCTCTCCGAAGTGTTTTGTACCAAAAGAGGTTTCAGACAAGAAGACAGCCTTTCGTGTGACCTTTTCAACATCCTTCTAGAAAAGGTTATACGAGAGGCAAATGTCAAAAGAAGTGGCACAATCTACACCAATAGCCACATGTTACTTGCTTATGCTGATGATATAGACATCATGGGACGATCAGTAAAAGAAGTAACCGATACCTTTATGAAGGTCGAAGAAGAATCTGCTAAAGTGGGTCTGGCAGTAAACGGCGAGAAAACCAAGCTGATGGTGTCGACGCGCAATGCGTCCGCTGAGATCGGCCAACTGTTGAAGTTGGTTCCTATAATTTTGAGGTAGTAAAAGACTTTGTATACCTCGGCACCGCCGTAAACACAACAAACGACATCAGTTGTGAAATAAAAAGAAGAATTGTATTGGCCAACAGATGCTACTTTGGCTTAAGTAAGCACTTTAAAAACAAAGCCACAACTCGTCAAACAAAAATAACGCTTTACAAAACACTGATACTACCCGTGCTAATGTATGGGTCCGAAGCCTGGGTACTTGCGCAAGCAGATAAGGCAGTGCTTGGCGTGTTTGAGAGAAAAATTCTTCGAAAGATCTACGGACCGATCTGCGTGAATATCGACGTCGTATGAACCACGAGCTGTGTCTGCTATACAACGACATCAATATAGTTAAACGTATCGAGATGCAGCGATTGCGTTGGCTAGGCCATATAATAAGAATGAGCGATGATGAACCCGCTAAAAAGGCGTATAAATTCGAGCCACATGGCGGTGCACGCAGAATTGGCAGGCCAAAGAATAGATGGCGCAAACAAGTGGATGAAGAGATGACAAGGCGCGGTATTCCAAAAAGCGAAGCACTAAAAAGAGAAAATTGGAGATCTTTTCTTAGATCGGTCTATGGAAAAAATGTTCTGTAATGGGCCAGCTAATAAGTAAGTAATAACTTTTGGTGGAGGGTATAACAAGTTCGGCACGGTCGAACTTGACGCCGTTCTTACTTGTTTAGCTTGTTACGCTTATAACATGCTTTAGTAATTTAGACATCCTAGATAGTCTAAAATTCACTTGATAGAATAACTCCTTGACGTATCCATGTTATTTGGTATGCTCCTACTTTAAATTTCAGTTAGATAAAATTTTTAAACAAATGCAAATCTACAGAAAACATTAATCACAATAATTATCGAAGTATAATCCGCCATTCGTTCGTTGTGATTTTTTAACACAATGCTTTTCTATTTCAAATTTGTGAAAATGAAATATGCCGCGTTACTCACAATTTTCTATTATAAAACAAAGAAGAAGTTGAATGCGATTGTGCTGTGTGGCTGCGATATGCAAAACTATTATATTGGAAGCCAAACACTAGACCAACCCAACCGCCACCATTTCCTTAACCACCCAAGTTAAAAACAACCCAAGTTTATGCTAAGTGTTCTCATAAATCAAATGATATATGAGTTCTTATTGTTCTGTGTGAATGTGAATTCGAGTTCGAGAGGATGTGGTTGTGCCACCGCCATGATAGTTGTAAGTGTCTGGCTAAATTTATTCTAAGTTTTTATATATGGCCATTGCGGGGCCAAATGCATTATAGAAAACTTTTCGCATTAAATAATCGTCGACCAGCCATTATCCTTCTTTATGCTGCTCATTACAGACAAAAATAAAATGGAACAAATAAGTGAAGCGAGAAAAAAAAAAATGCAAACGAACTAACAGACATAATCCAAAGTTGAACGACAAACAAAATCATAGGATATAAGCAGACATTTAAAGGGAAAAATACTCAATTTCTAGATTCGTCTAAGTTTGGATTGGGCAAAAGTCCACATCTTTATTCTCTTCGTGAAAATTTGCTACCACTTAAAGTGTTGTTGCTTGAAAACAAATGGCAAAATAATCCTGTTTACGAAAATGCTCGGTTAGATCCATCATTTTGCAACGTTTGCGAATAATGACCTAAGTTTTGCATTTGATTTGGTATGTCTTCTCTGCACTCTAAAACTCGGTATTGAGTTCTGTTGAGATTAAGACAGACTGCCAATCCCAATGACGAAGGGTTCAATAAAGTCGACCCCCCCTATTTTTAATTCGATTTTTTTTTCTCCAATAAACTTTGACTAGCTGTAGGATTTGTTTTTCCAACTTTTTCTATTTATCTAACACTTTTAATTTTTCTTCTTTTTTTATGTTTTTTCCAATGAAAATATTTTGTTTTTCCCTTCATCATCCAGTTTTCTGCTGGTACTGCTACTGCTAGCGATGATGAGTTTTGTTTGTTTTTATTTGACCAAAAGTCAATAGCATCGACATTTGGCGTTCATTGATAATTAAACTGTGACTGTCACATTTTGCCATTTGCACTTCATTAAAGATTTGTGGCTATGACTGGTGTTATTGCCTCAACAGCTGCCTGCCGCCGCCGTATTCCGGTTGTCACCATAGTTCTTCTATAGCTGATGTTGTTGTGGGTGATTGTGACAAGCCAAGTGTGGAGAAGGAGGTGGAGGAAATGGGTTCAACATTTGGTTAACTGTGGAAATTGAAACCTACAAGGCAGAGTTATTTCCCGTTCGGTGGTTTTTCACTCCTGTTTTTTTCTCGCTCTATAACAAAAATTAAAATTACTTTTCGTTCGATGCTGAAAAAATATTATCGTTATAGTTTGAAAGTTTGTGTGTTGTTATTCCAGTTAGATGTACCCTACTATTAGCTTAGGTATGCATGTGGATTGGGTTGTTGTTTGTACCTCTAATAGCATCTTTGCAACACAGATCATTAACAAATCTAGCAGGAATGGTTTCTGGTACTTCGATAAAGACTGTTGAAAATCTTCGTTTAGAAAAAAAAATTCAACATGGTGATGATGCCTTAAATTGTTTAAAATTATTGAATCTTTGGCCCTTCGGGTTGGTTCCTCATAACGCATTCAAGTTCAAATTCATTAGTTTAGGTGATGAGTTAATAAAAATAAACCACGACTGCTAAAAATGTCATTACTCATGTACTCAGATAGCTCCAAAATAACCCTTGAATAAGTGTAAATAAGAATAAAATGTAAAAGACATTTGTTTTCATTCCAAAAATTAATAAAAAAGGAAGAAAATGGAGTTTTTTTACAATAATTCAGTAATACTTTCTTAGCTGGACCATTACCGAACATTTGTTCCATAGGCCGAACTAAGATCTCCAATTCTCTATGTTTGCTGCTTCGCTTTCTGGAATACCGCGCCTTATCGTCTCTTCATCCACTTGTTTGCTCCATCTAAGCATAGGCTTGCCAATTCTGCGTACACCGATATGTGACCCATATTTAAACGCCTTTTTAACGGGTTCATCATCGCTCATTCTTATGATATGGCCAACGCAACCATTGCATCTCTATACGTTTATCTATACGGATGTCGTTGTATAGCAGATACAGCTCGTGGTTCATATGACGTCGATATTCACAGTCAACGCAGATTGGTCTGTAGATCTTTGGAAGCATTTTTCTCTCTCTGCTTGCGCAAGTACCCAGGTTTCGGAACCATACATCAGCACGGTTAGTATCAGATTTTTTTGTAAAGCGTTATTTTTTTTTGACGAAATTTGTTTAACTATACCGGTGTCATTGTGTAGCCGATATAGTTCGCGGTTCATACGACGTCTATATTCACCGTCTACGCATGTGCGAAATGAATTGTGGGCAACGGCTAACGGTTAAGTTACTCTGAGTTACTCACGAACCCTGGACTAGGACTTCAGTCACGTTAAGCGACGTTACGATGA
This sequence comes from Musca autumnalis, assembly GCF_047663935.1. NCBI lineage: Eukaryota > Metazoa > Arthropoda > Insecta > Diptera > Muscidae > Musca > Musca autumnalis. Next base: position 257,673,460 of record NW_027411755.1, on the reverse strand, counting down.
CTAATTCGCAAGTTAGAATTTCAACAGACAGTTTGTTGAGCACTCTGGGAGTGACAGGGCGAAGATAAAAGTACTTTGTCGCATTTGATTTCTTTCTGCAGAGGATGAAGCACCACAATTTACAATGGATGTTATTACGAATGGTATCAGGAACTCTAAATAATACAAATCCTTGGATTTCTGATGGAATCTCCATGGCAATTCTGATAGAGGTGGATGTGCCGAGAGTGGAATATCTCACTAAAGTTCTCAACCTGTCGCTAGCCACCCACACCCTTCCCGAAGTCAGGAAAATGGGCAGGATGGTCCAGCTACTGAAGACAAGAATTCTAGCAAACATGAATCGTACAGGCCAATTTCGCATTTATCGTCCGTAGCAAAAACACTTGAGACGTTAGTCCTCACCGGCGTCAGAAATAGCTATCCAGTTGTCGATCATCAACATGGATTCCGTAAGTAGCATAGCACTACCACAACCCGACACGCCCTCTCCACACATATTGGTCGCGCACTCAACCAGTGCAACTGTATGACAGAACAGTGATGGTGGCGCTTGACTTATCAAAACCCGTTGATACGGTCAAGCACTTCACGCTGTTTGAGGACATTGAGCAGACAATCTTAGACGCCAGTCGTACGTTGAATTCAGAAACAAGAAATCCAAGCCCCGTAGAGTGAAACAGGGAGCTCCCCAAAATGGGGTGATACCTCCGGAACTGTTTAACATTTACCTCTTCTATATTCTGCCCCCTCCAGACTGCACTGAGATCGAAACGTATGCGGATGATTGTATGATCTTGGCAACAGGTAGCTTCCTTATGTCATTTGTGAAAGGCTGAACTCCTATTTGACCGATTTTTTACGCTAGGAATATGCAAATATCCGCCACTGAATCTGCGGCCACTCTGCTCACTAAATGGGCGGCACAGGTGAGGACAGATTTGAATGTCATGGCCGATGGTAAACGAATTCAGACCACAAACTATTCGACAACATATTCACGTCGCAGAGTGAGTGGTTCAAATCGATTTTCCTGGCCAAAAACCCAATTTTAATTTCTATATGGGATCCTATAGAAAACATATCGAAACTATAGAAACCAAAAAATTAGGTCAAAATATTGGAAAGTGTGGGCGTGGCGTGCACCTAAAGACGACAATTTTTTTCGCAATTTCGGAAAATACGTCATTTTTGTAAATTTCTGGAGAAAGAAATAGCCATTTCTCGGAAACTGTGACAGATATTTTGTCATTGTTTTTCTGTTAGGTAGGTAGGGTTGAATAAATTACACGAAGTGAGCTATTATATTATATTATTTCCTCAAGTACTACATTTTAGCGAAATTCCAACTTCAGTGGATTAGAACTTTTAGGTAACACCTTGGAACAAAGTTCCGTTTTCATGGAATGATGCCTGAAAGTGTCCTCTTTTAGCCTATATATACTTTCGTATCCGTCCCTTTCCATAAATTTAACACTTTATTAGTTTTTTGTTTGTGTTTTTTTCATACCGTTTCCATATAAATTATAGCTTTTTTAAACAAATGGACATTTTTAATATATTAGTTTTTATAAGAGTTATGTGAGTTTTATGAAATCCCAAGGAGTACTTGTTTCTAAATTTGGAAAAACATAAAATTTTTGAAAAAATATTCATACATAAAAGAATGCGGTCCTCGGAGGACATCCTCCATCGATCGCAGCAGTTGTCACGACAAACCAGAGACGTTTTGGCTCAACAACGCCCAGGATGGTGCAGCCGTCTAAATTTTTCCATATTTCTTTTTTATGTGTTTTTATGGTTTGTTTATTGGTGTTTGAAATTTTTTTAAATAGTTAGAATTTATGAAAAACTCAAAAACTCTCATATTTTGATGCAAAATATAAAAAAAAAAACTCAAAATTACAACTTTGACCTTCAATTTCTCTGTATTTGCTAGAATGTTTTTAATGCATCGAAAAGCTGATTATGTTACTTGTCGAAAAAAATAAAATATCTCTATCCGTTCAAAAGTTACAGAGTTTTGACCAGGAAAAAACGATTCCGAACCACTGTGCGTCGACCGCTCAGCCACAGCTGTCTGCGACAAGCTGGAATTCATGTACAAGGACCTCAAGTCTCTAGCCGGCAGTACTTGGGGTGCAGATAAAGAAACTTTGTTGACCACATATAACGCGATAGAAACGCGATCGAAATATATTCAAACCTGTCAGAATGCCTCCCTTAGAACAGCAACAAGGTGTCTCCTCATGTCTCCAGTTAATCATCTACATAAAGAGGCAAATATATATCCAGTACAGCAACGGAATGGCGTGATTTCGTTGCAGTACTTGCTCGGGTGTAACTGTGAGAGGCATCTTAATCACCATATGGTGGATAGAACCCCCCCCCCCCCCCCCCAGGCAGGTCAAGAGGAAATCCCTAGATCAAGAGACATATCAATCAGGCTTGAATAGCATTCATACGGATGAATGCGGTCCTCGGAGGACACCTCCCATCGATCGCAGCAGAAGAGCGTCAGTTGTCACGACAAACCAGAGAAGTTTTGGCTCAAGTACGCTCAGGATGGTGCAGCCGTTTCTAGAACTGGATATGGATCCAATTCTTTTTTTTTTTTTTGGTTTTTGAGATTTTTGATAAGACCAATTCAATTTTTTGGAAAATTGCTGAAGATAAAATAATTACTTAACTTACATAGCGCCGATATTTTTTGCGAGAAAACTTAAAATTATATATGAAAATTACTTTTTAAGACTTTCTAAAAATTTTGTAACAAAAATAAAACGGAATCGCGCCTTCTTTTGAAAATACTGAAAATTTTGGGGGGTAACATAGGGGAATAGATTTGATCTAATCCCTTGGTTTTGAAGTAAATACTCCCTACCCTCCCAAGCAGCTAAAAAATCGATTTTTTCTAACTTCTTATATTTTAGGCCAAATCCTTGGAAGCACAAAAGCCAAATGAAACTTTTTAAGCGTGGAACGACAGATAAGATATAATACTATAAAAGAATACAAACAAAGCACAAACAATTGTGAAAATAAACGAGTTTTACGTAAATTTTTGCAACCACTTTTTGTGGCGTTAAAACAAGCAGTGGCAAAAAGTGGGTAAATTTTTGCGGTTTTAAATTTTTCCAAAACTTCTTTAATATACTTTTTAATATCATAACAATTACCAATTCCTTATTGTTGTTAAATTTTTTTCAAAAATATATATTACATTTTACTTGAAAAACTGTTATTAATATTATTTATTAATATTATTTTAAACTGGTATCTTGTTACAACTTTGCTTTATTTTAAATAAATTTCCCAGGTATAGCCGTTTAAGAGTAAGCCGTATTTTCTCTGCTAAAATGTCATTTGCTACCAGGGATTTTTTGCCCCTATCTTTTGAACAAAAACAAAAGATGCGTATTGTTTCTTAATCAAAGAAATTTTGGAAGACATACGAAAAAAATGCTGGAACAGATTACTGTGCCAAAATGTCAAAAAATTTACATTGGTCAAATTTGTGTTCGTGGGTTTTTACTAAAAGAATTCTTTAAATTGCTCAGTCGCAGGTCACACTATAGTGGTTTCATTGAAATTGAGGTGGTCTTAAATCAAGTTCCCCACTACTGCAACTTCATCGGCCTAGGAACCCTTGGTTTCATGAAATTATTTCAAGGAAACCCTTTTGTGTGGCCAAGGACTTAAGAGTTCTTTTATCTTCATATTTTCAAATAAAATAGAAGAACTTTATTTGGAAGATTTTTGCCAAAGGGTACTTGGTTCAACTCCCAACAGTTTAGCCGATACTGACCAGAATTTCAGCAATTATCTAAAATTTTCCATATTTTATAGATTTTGATGCCCAAAATGGAGTTTTTCTTATGTGGTTTTTAAAAAAGATAAGTTCTACTAGTTTAGGGCCACAATATTGCTAAATACAGCAAGGCCAAATTCCTTTTCGTTCCTGAGATAAAGGCCTGATAAACGCCAAAAAGTGTCAATTTAGCCCGGTTTAGATGAGGCCATAAAATCCGAACTGGATCTGACAGGACAAAACCCTACTAGGGTTTTTGTAGTCTAAATATGTACTTTCAAAAAATGCATACTAGAAGTTGTTTGCATTTTCAGTGTTTCATAGTGTAATATAGGGGTATAGACTTGATCTAACCCCTTGGTTTTAAAGTAAATACTCCCTACTCTCCCAAGCAGCTAAAAAAATCGATTTTTTCTAACTTCTTATATTTTAGGCCAAATTTTTGGAAGTACAAAAGCCAAATGAAACTTTTTAAGCGTGGAACGACAAATAAGAGATAATACTATAAGAGAATACAAACAAAGCACAAACAATTGTGAAAATAACTGAGTTTTACGTAAATTTTTGCAACCATTTTGTGTGGCGTTAAAACAACCAGTGGCAAAAAGTGGGTCAATTTTTGCGGTTTTAAATTTTTCCATAACTCCTTTAATATACTTTTTAATATCATAACAATTACCAATTCCTTATTGTTGTTAAAATTTGTTCAAAAATATATATTAACCATTTTACTTGAAAAACTGCTATTAATGTTATTTATTAATATTATTTTAAACTGGTATCTTGTTACAACTTTGCTTTATTTTGAATAAGTTTCCCAGGTATAGCCGTTTAAGAGTAAGCCGTATTTTCTCTGCTAAAATGTCATTTACGACCAGGGATTTTTTGCCGCCTATCTTTTGAACAAAAACAAAAGATGCGTATTGTTTCTTAATCAAAGAAACTTTGGAAGACATACGAAAAAAAATGCTGAAACAGATTATTGTGCCTCAAAATGTCAAAAAATGTACATTGGTCAAATTTGTGTTCGTGGGTTTTTACTAAAAGAATTCTTTAAATTGCTCAGTCGCAGGTCACACTATAGTGGTTTCATTGAAATTGAGGTGGTCTTAAATCAAGTTCCCCACTACAGCAACTTCATCGGCCTAGGAACCCTTGGTTTCATGAAATTATTTCAAGGAAACCCTTTTGTGTGGCCAAGGACTTAAGAGTTCTTTTATCTTCATATTTTCAAATAAAATTGGAACCACTGTTTTAAGACAGTTATTTCGACAGCTAAAATAGGAAATTGGCAAATGTTCATTTTTAAATGGTTTTTGGGGTAACTCGGTGTGGATGCCGTAAAACTGTAAAAGTTATTTTGCTTTTGGCTTTAATTAATTAAATTAATTTATTATAATATCTAGAAATAATAATATAAATAACAGAAGAAGATGAACAAGCTTCCGGATTATTGAGGTAAAAAATTTGCGGTTTACCATGATTTTAATACTCCTCTATCATGGTTGCGAAATTTTGTAGCATGGAAGGTAAACGTAGTTCTTTATAACAAACCAAAACTATAAAGGAAACCAAATTTATATGTCACAGTGCGACTGAACCAACTTTCAAGGGAAGTTGCTTACACCTGGAAAATGTTTGCGGATTCTTAAACTATAATGTTCAAAAATGAGAAAAATTAAAAAAAAAAACAAACAAAATCGACAATTTTAAATAAATTGCGGTCAAAAGTCACATTTTTATGGTTTTCCGGATTTTGATTGGAAACCGTAAGTCCTATCGAAATGAGACTATAGCAAATGTTTTAACAGTGAATTATCTGCAACATTTTCTTTAGTCCCACTTCGATAGGGGGTGCGGTTTCTATGTAAAATCATTAAAGCCTAAGCAAACCCTAAAAATGTAAACTTTGACCGCGATTAATTTAAAAACCTTCGTCGATTTTTTCGTTTTTTTTATCAATGAATATTGTAGATTCATAATCTGCAAAAACTTCCCAAGATTAAGCACCTTCATTCTAGTGATACGCATTACCAAGCAGAAATCGATTTTTCGGTCTTTTGATTCTTACTTAGAACTCAAGAATCGATCTTTTGATTCTTACTTAGAACTCAAAAATCGATTTTTCGATTCTTACGTAGGAATCAAAAATCGATCTTTCGATCCTTTGATTCTTACTTAGAACTCACTTGGATAAAAGAATCGTTCGATCGAGATGACTCCTTAGTTGAAAATGTTAGTGTGCAATGCTTCGCGTTTAACACTGGCGTACCGTTAGATTAACTTTGTTCATCAGTACAACAAATAATATAATATTATTGTTTTGCTCTTACCAATGTAATCTGTATATTTCATTTTCGTGGTACATCAAAAAGTCAAAACAGAATTGATCTTTCGATTCCCACTGCAAGAATCGAAGAATCATAATAGAAAATCGATCTTTCGATTCTCTATGAGGTCAAAAATCGATTCCGATTTTTAGATTTTTAAAATAAAAAATCGGGGAATCGATTATTCGTAAATCGACTTGCGTATCCCTACTCCATTCCGTCCATGACATTGTTTTTTAAGGAGGCGATACAGTCAGTGCAATGTCCCAATTACAACGTCTATATCTCAAAAATGGTAAAAACCTAGAAAAAGACACAAGGATCAATTTTCATGATCATTTTCACACCTACAACATTTGCTCTAATTGCATTTCAGTAGGACTTGCGGTTTCCAAGCAAAATCGTGAAAACCTAAATGTTACCTTTGATCTCGATTAATTTAAAAAGTGCTCAGGTGATGTTTTTGTGCGTGATTTTTTATACCCTCAGCATTTAGGCTATGGAGGGTATATACACTTTGATACGATGAAAATGTGCCTCATCGAAATAATGGTTGTAGACCCCAAGCATGTTTGGACGAAATGTGTTTCAGACAATTTGGAGTCGATCTAGTCATGCCCGTCCATCTGTCTGTCTGTCCTGCTGGCAGGAGCGCACGATAACTCTCGAACGGATGAACCGATTCGGTTCAAATTTTGGCTTTCGTAATATTTTGCCCAAACTTAGTTTAAGTTCGAAGATGAGCAACATCGGTCCACTCCTTCCGGTACCTCCCCCACAAAAGTTCGAAAATGTTCGGAAAGTTTGTGCGCACGATAACTCTTGAAGGGAGTGACCGATTTGGTCCATACTTTGTATAGCGTAAACTTTCTACCAGGGTAATATGAGGTTCCAATATGGTCTCAACAGGTCCACTCCTTCGGGTACCTCCCACACAAAATTTGACAAAAGTTCAGTTTAGGACCATCTCTCGAATAGCTTTGATTTTTGTTTTAGAAACTTGTATTCACTGCCCTCCATACGACGGTACAAGTACCATCAGGGGCAAGTCCATACTTCTTGAGAAAATAGCATGAAAGTTGCAAAAAATCCCTTTTTATACCCTCAGCATTTATGCTAACGAGGGTATATACACTTTCATACGGGCAAAATGTGCCTCATCGAAATAATGGTTTTAGACCCCAAGTATGTTTGGACGAAATGTGTTTTAGACAATTTTGAGTCGATTGAGCAATGTCCGTCCGTCTGTCTGTCCGTCTGTCTGTCTGGCTGGCTGGAGCGCACGATAACTCTCGAACGGATCAATCGATTCGATCCAAAATTTGGCTTTCGTAATATTTTGTGCAAACTTAGTTTAAGTTCGAAGATGGGTTATATCGGTCCACACCTTCCGGTACCTCCCCCACAAAAGTTCGAAAATGTTCGGAAAATTTGTACTTACGATAACTCTTGAAGGGAGTAACCGATTTGGTCCATACTTTCCTAATCGTGAAATGTCTACCAGACTTAGATGAGTTTCCAATATGGATTTAATCGGTCCACTCCTTCGGGTACCTCCCACACAAAATTTGGGATAAGTTCAGTTTAGGACCTGCTCTCGAATCGCTTTGATTTTTGTTGTAGCAACTTGTATTCACTGCCCCCCATACGACGGTACAAGTTTCATCTGGGGCAAATTCACACTTCCTGAGAAAATAGCCTGAAAGTTGCAAAAAAAAACCTATGACAGTCCACAATTCCACACGGTCCACAATTTTGCCTTAGTAATATTTCGTTCAAACATAGTTTAAGTTTGAAGACAAGCCATATCGGTCCACTCCTTCAGGTACCTCCCCCACAAAAGTTCAAAAATGTTCGGAAAAATTGTTCGTACGGTAACTCTTGAAGGGAGTGGCCGAATTGGTCCATACTTTACACATCCTAATATATCTACCAGAGATAGATCAGGTTCAAATATGGACTATATTTGTCCACTCCATCCGGTACCTCCAACACAAAATTTCGGATAAGTTCACTTTAAGACCTGCAATCGAATCACTTTGATTTTTGTTGAAGCAACTTGCATTCGCTGCCTCACTTACGATGGTAAATTTTTTTTTCAGGGGCAAGTCCATACTTCTTGAGCAAACAGCCCGAAGGTTGTAAAAACCCCCTATGGCACCATTTGTAATGGCTGGAGATCCACTTCCATAATGGTCAATGTCGATCCATTCCTTTAAGTATCTCTTTTGCAAAACTTTTGATCTTTAATCCTAATCAATAATCGGTTCATTTCAAATTTTTAAAACCCCCTAAATACAAACGTTTTTGTGGGAAAAAATTGTTTCAATATACAATTGTTTCAATATACGATTGTTTTTAGGAAACTGAAAAACATAACAAAGGCAATTCAAACAACAATTTTTTCCTCTTCTGTTGCTAGGCTGGTTATCTATGAGTTATCTATGAGTTGGATCCAAACATATGTTTGTTTGCAATCAGTCCCAAACATATTTTTCTGTGTAGAGTAGTGATCCCAACAGTTTTCTTTCTTACATTTCTTCTCAGACAGGATTTAAGCGCAAAAGGGTAAAACTTTTTTTTTAAGGTAGGCCGATTTAGTTTATCTTTGTAGGTGGTAGCGATAGTTTTTGTGACCACCAGCCAAAAGTTTTCGAACAGATTTATAGTTCAAATATTCATGACTTCCAGAAAAAGTGGTTATCAATGTAGAGTACTCAACATGTCCAATGTGTCAGCTCATGGTCGATTATCACCATTGATATCAATAAAATATCAGACTTGTGTTAGTTTTTTTACATTTTTTTGCACATCATCCCTCCTTCCCTTAGCCCATTCATTTGTCCCAAAACGGTTGTTTGTGCAAGGAAATGAAAAAGTTTGTCTTTGTCGTTGTCGTCGTGTTAGAAAATTTTGTCACAAAGAGAGATTATTGGATATTTTAAATTGCAGCAGAGTACCCAACTACCACAGCAGTAGCTACAGTGGCGGCAACAGTTAGAGCAAGAAAAACAAATGATAGCACCATTATTGGGTGGTGGTAATAGCAATCTAGTGCAAGAGGAAACTCGACAAGAGGAGAATAACAAAGTTTTAATACACAATTCTTAATTAATAATACATTCTATTGGAAATGCAAAAAGTGTGGCAGCAGAAAAACAGCAAAAATAGTAAAACAAGGAACAAGAAGTGTTGGCTGGCTTTATTTTCATTGCCTGGCAGCCAACACTTCCGCACCCAATACTTTGCCATACCTTACCAAAAGCAATCGAATTTATTCAGAGTTTCAATGTGGCTCAAATTTGCTCTTCGTTTTTTCTTCTTTTTCAATGAAATGAAATTCATTTGCCATTGAGTGTGGAATTTTTAACATTTGCATTAAAATGGCATTTCGTCAGATAGTCAGTCAGTCAGCCAGTTGTTTAGTCAATCAGTGAACCACCAAATAACCAGTTGACGGCGATGTGGCAAAATACCATTGCACTGGCATTCTTTAAGAACCCGCATACCAAAGTCATGAACTGCATCCGATTCGTATGGCAAATTGATTTAAACAAAATTTATATACGACTCGCAATAAATGGTCTATGAAATCCGGAATTTTTAATTAATTTTAAAACATACTCTCTTTGTGTGTGGGTTGTGAAAAACATAACAGCAAAGGAAATTGTTAATGTGTGTTGAAGAGGAAGATTTAAATTAAATAAACTTTAAGAAAAGTGTGTGTTGCGCAGGAAATGAGACTTCCAAAGAAGTTCATTAAAAATGCCTTTTTAATTTGTTTGAAGTCTTCTGGAAGGTAAGAAAAGTAAATATTTGGACAATTTATGTATGTATGTGGATATTAAATCAGTGTGTTCCTATGCAACAATACATATAATATGGTAATGATGATATGAAGAGTTATCCTTCTTTTCTAGGTAGTTGGCAAAAGTCTATTCCAAATAAAAACGAACTTATGAAAATCCTGTGAAATTAGCTTTAAAGAAATTACCTTGATCTCCCCTTCTTAAGGAAGTATAAATAAATTTAATCTTCCTACAAACAATTATTTATTAAAATATTTTTCTCTCCCTTCCCCCTGTATGAACAACTCAAACTCAAACTAAGCAGTACCTGACATTACCTAAAAAAGGAAACGGAAGTCATTCCAATGGTACACATAAAACTGTCTAGGAAGAAGAACCTTTACTACTTTCTTCGTGCATCCGTTGCACAGTCATGGCGTAGAAAACCTTGATTTCATTTCTCTTTGTTTTTAAATGTTGCACTTTTAATGGATAACATAAAACAAAAACAAACAAAAGCATCAGCAAACAACAACAACAATAGCAGTGTAAGCTGAGAAGAAAAACTCTCATTTGTTATTTACTGTTGTTGCAACAAAAGGATGAAACAAATATTAATTACACACAGTCGCCTTCAAGTTTGGTAGCTTAATGCAAGCAATGCTCGACCATTTCGACCACCTCGCCCACAGACCCACTAACGTCCGTGCACATTTCAAGGAAGTTGAAAACTGAAAGTCCTCATAATAATTTTTGTAATTTACAATTGTTTTAATAACAAGGATTTATGTGAAGTTGTTGGGTTTATTGTTGTTGTTGCTGTTGCCAAAAGTAATCCAGAATGTTTTTTGAAGGGCAATATTTAATAGAAGTATTTAATTATTAGAAATTTCCATTTTCAGGGTTATGGGTTTTAATGTTGAATATTTGCCTCTGGAACACTTCTTGAAAATCTGTATATCATCGTTTGGTGGTTGTCTTCTAAATATGTGGAAGAAAACATAATTGATTGGCCTTAACAGAGTTATTTTTTTTCATATATAGCTTTTGAATTTGTCAAATATTTTTTGTTACATATTCAATTTAGATGATTTTGTTAGGTTTTAAGTAATTAAGCTCAAATATTGTTACGGGTGTACAGGAATGGAATTCATGGCCGATTCGTGGGAATTATAGCTTGGAACAGTTGTGAACACAACTAACGTCATCAGAAGCGGAGTCAGTCGTGCATTAGAATCCGATGTCTCGAAAAGATAATCTATCTAAGGAAATGCCAGAAATGGTCACCCCTTTTTGGAGAAGATTGAATTCCGTTGTCCTGTTATCACGATTCAATGGGTTTTATTACGACCACCATGTTGGTATGATGAGAGAATTCTAAATATGTAGTTGCTCAACTAGCAGCAGTGATCCCTGCTATTCACTAAAATTAAAAAAAAAAACAAATTAAAAAGTATCTGTATACCCTCAGCCTATATGAATTGAAACTTTCATCTACCGGATACAAAACCAAAATCCTTTCCCCCAAAAATTAGGTATTAAGGAGGGTTTCAGTATTTTGTGACCCTTTGTGGACATTTGACCTTGCCGACAAAAATGTGGAAAAGGATTAATGCTCAAAAGTGTTGCGGAGGAGGTACTTAAACGAATTGATTGACATAGTTCATTTTGGAAGTGGATCTTCTTTTGGGAGTCATTTCTTTTCGATACATATCGCGTCCGCTAGTCAGTTGGACAGCGTATAACTTAGAGCTTTTGGAAAACTATTTCAGGAAGCATGTACTTGCCCACGACAAACATTATATCGCTGTAGATAGGACCAGAGCGAGTAGCATCGATAAATTTCCAAAGGAACTTCGAACAGGCCCTAAACTACACTTAAACAAAAATGTTTAACTTTTGTGGACGAAGTACCCTAAGAAGGAGACCGACATGGACCATTTTCGAAGTTAAACTAAATTTGGACGAAATATTAGCAGATCCAAAGTTTGGACCAAATCGGTTACTCCCTTCAACAGATACAGCGTGTACAAATTTAGCAATTTTTTTTTAATTTTTGGCGTGAAGGTACCGGAATTTGTGGACCCATAGTGTCCATTTGCGAACAAAAACTAAGTTTGGACAAAATATTACGAAGGCCAAATTTTGGACCAAATGGGTAGGTCAGTTCGAGAGTTATAGTGAGCTTCAACTACTGCATATGGTGTCATAGGGTTTTAAACATGTCCCTACCTCTTGAGAAAATGACTGTAAAAAAATCCTACTACCAGCATGTGTAGTGGATGGTGAGCACGAAAATTCTCGAACCAAATACTGCGCTGGTCTAGATTTTGCATATCGTAAAATTTTTCGAATACACTGTCACACAAATTTCAGTCGAATCGAATGAGGATTATTTTCTTCGATCTTCTAGCTTCGTTCCTTCAATGTCCTTTTCGTCCTTTATTTTAGGAGCCCCTATAAAAGTACCACAAGATGAAGTTTTTCAGCTTCGAAATGTTCTGCAAAAATGTCGATCGGAAAATTTTAGGTACGGCTTTCATTGACAACTAATCGATTTTGTCGCGTTTTCGTGGTCGTTTTTTGCATTTTGTTCAGAAAAAGACTATATTTTGTTTTTTTTTGTATATTCGTTACAGAACAGGCAAAAGTGGGCCCTATCGATCCATTCCTTAGCACGGTGCTTTTGAAACAAATTTAAATGGAAGGTGCTTGCCCCTGGTAAGTTTTTGCAGATTTTGAAACTACAATGTTCATAGATGAGAAAAATCAAAAAACAAAAAAAAAAAAAAATCGCCGGAGAGCTTTTTAAATAATTCGCGATCCAAGTTGACATTTTTAGGGGTTGCTTAGGTTTGTGCGATTTTGCTTGGAAACCGCAAGTCCTATCAAAATGGAACTAAAAAAAATGTTGTTGCTGTCGAAATTCTCTACAAGATTGACCTCTACCATATTTTCGTAGGTTTTACCATTTGTGATATATGGAAGTGCAAATTGGGACAATGCACCGACTGTATCGCCCCCTTAAAAAACAATGTCATGAAGGGTGCGCCTTAACTAACTTTTAATGAAAAACACATACACAGGGGACATTTTTGTGAATTCTGAAAGAGCAAAGTTCATAGATGAAAAAAATCCAAAAACAAGAAAAAATCGCTGGAGGGATTTTTAAATTAATCGCGGTCAAAATTCACATTTTTAGGTGTTTTTTTTGGGTTTTCACGATTTTGTCAGAAAACCGCAGGTCCTATCGGAATGGGACTAAATAAAATGTTGTAGCTGTAAAAATTCTCTAGAGGATTGGCGTTTGTGGTTTGTTCCCAGGTTGTACCATTTTTGAGATAAAGAATCTCAGATTACATTTTTAGTTTTTTTTTTTGTTAGGGTTTCGTGATTTTGCTTGAATGCGGCAAGTATTATCGGTATCGGACCTGAGAAAATCCTTTAGCTGCGGAAATTCTCTAAAAGACTGGCTTATGTAATTTTTCCTAGGTTGTACCATTTTTTAGATATATAAGTTTAAGTTGGGAAATTGCAGTCATGACATTTATTTTATAAAGAGACGATACAGAATAGAATTTGAATTGTCCCAATTTCAACTTCTATATCTCAAAAACGGTAAAACCGACGAAAATAACGTAACTGTCAATCTTGTAGAGAATTTTGATAGCTACAACATTTTCTTTAGTTCAATTTTGATATGGCTTGCGGTTTCCAAGCAAAATCGCAAAAACTTAGCCTAAAAATGTCAACTTGAATCGCGATTTATTTAAAAAGCGCTCCGGCGATTTTTTTGTATTTTGATTCTTTATACCCTCAGCCTTTAGGCTAGGGATGGTATATACACTTTGATACGATGAAAATGTGCCTCATCGAAATAATGGTTTTATACCCCAAGTATGTTTGGACGAAATGCGTTTCAGACAATTTAGAGTCGATCTATTCATGTCCGTCCGTCTGTCTGTCTGTCCTGCTGGCTGGAGCGCACGATAACTCTCTAACGGATGAACCGATTAGGTTTAAATTTTGGCTTTGGTAATATTTTGCCCAAACTTAGTTTAAGTTCGAAGATGGGCTATATCGGTCCAGTCCTTCTGGTACCTCCCCCACAAAAGTTCGAAAATGTTCGGAAAATAACTCACGATAACTCTTGAGAGGGGGTTACCCCTTTGGTTCATACTTTGCCCATCGTGAAATATGTACCAGACTTAGATGTGGTTCCAATATAGATTCACTCGGTCCACTCCTTCTGGTACCTTTCACACAAAATTTCGGATAAGTTCAGTTTAGGACCTGCTCTCGAATCGATTTGATTTTTGTTTTACTAACTTGTATTCACCACCCCCTACACGACGGTAAAATTCTCATCAGGGGCACGTCCATACTTCCTGAGAAAATAGCCTGAAAGTTGCAAAAAAACCCCTATGCCAACGTGTGAGGTGATTGGAGCGCAAGATAACTCTTGAACGGATCTGGCGATTCGGTCCAAAATTTAGCCTTAGTAATATTTTCTCCAAACATAGTTTAAGTTCGAAGATAAGCCATATCGGTCCACTCCTCCAGGTACCTCCCCCACAAAATTTCAAAAATGTTCGGAAAATTGTTCGTACTGTAACTTTTGAAGGGAGTGGCCGAATTGGTCCATACTTTACACATCCTAATATATCTACCAGATATAGATCAGGTTCAAATATAGTAGTCCACTTCATCCAGTATCTCTCAAACAAAATTTCGGATAAGTTCTCTTTAAGACTTGCTATTGCATTGCATTAGCTGCCTCACTTACCATGGTAAAAGTTTTTTCAGGGGCAAATCCACACTTCTTAAGCGAACAACCCGAAGGGAGTAAAACCCCCTATGACACCATATGCAGTGGCTGGAGATCGACTTCCATAATGGTCAATGTTGGCCCATTCCTTTAAGTATTTCCTCCTCAAAACTTCTGCTCTTTAATCTAATCATCATTTTTGTCTGTTTATACGTCCACAATTTTTAAAACCCTGTAAATACATACGTTTTTTGGGAAAAAATAGTTTCAATATATCATTGAGCTAATATGAATCGGGGTGCACTCATTGATATGAGAGAAGTCTCCCCTTGTCCCGTATGGGATGTTTGTGTTTGTGGAACAATTATAGTTTCAATATACACAGGCTGAGGGTATATCTCTGTCGGCCAAGCCGACTGATACTTTTTTTACTTGTTTTTTTTTTTCTATGAACATTGTAGTTTCAGAATCTGCTAAAACTTCCCGGTTGCAAGCACCTTCCATTTAAATTTGCTTCAAGAGCACCGTGTTAGGGTACCACCCACACAAATGAGCAACATTTTTCTTTAAGTGGGGGTAAGGGTCTATGCGAGAATCCTTTGAAATTTTTTTCGAAGGTACTCCTAGTATCCCTGTTTACGGTGATATGATGTTTTTCGTGGGTAACTTTATGTTTCTTGATATAATGGTCCTATCGGGAGGAATAACTCTCAAAATAATATACACTTCCAAAACTTTTGAGATTTTAACCTAATTCATATCTTTGTCGGCAAGTTCATATGCCCAAAAGTTTGAACAGGCCCTAAATACATACAATTTTTGGGTAATAGATGCCTCAGTTGACACAGGCAGAGGGTAAACCTCCGTCGGCAAAGCCGACTGATACTTTTTTTACTTGTTTCTATACCATTCCACATATTAATTACAGTTTTTTTTACACAAATCGGCATTTTTAAGTAAATGAATTTTTATACGAGAAGAAGTTGTTGTACAAGAAGGTAGCCAGTCCTAATCTTCGATGATGGTTATTTTTTTCAAATTCGAATTCGAAATACGCAAGTCAACCTACGATTTTTTGAAAACATAGTTGCATAGTTTAAAAAATGAAATATTTTCAAAAATGTTTGATTGTTATTATACTGTGCAAATATCAAACACCAACAATTTTTCAAGGCACAAAGGACATGCGCACCACATATTACATATACTACTTTGTTTATCAAAAACTAGAGATCTATCTATAGGACATTTAGGTCCACCACTTCTGCTAATGGTGTTTTTTACAGTCATTTGCTGAGACTATTTAACTACCGATAAAACCATCTGATTCGTTTTTACTTATTTTCAACTTTATTCAATCGCTTTAATGCAATTTAATTCACTCTCAGTTTTACAGTTTAACCGGACAACGGTACATTAAATTCAAACGATTGATATCACTCTTGCTCATGGCACGACGTTGACCCATAATACCAGCAGCTTCTTCTTCTTTCAATGGTACAATGGTCATTTCACCGTTAGCCGAAAAGGCGTAAGCCGAGTAATGCAAAACACTGCCATAATCGTATTCCTCGTCGAAATCATCGACAACGGTTTCGTCGTATTTGTTGAAATTGTGAATGGTACCATCCTGAATGTTGGTTTCATTGATGAAAACATATTCATCGCGATTGGCACTGCTCTGCATGTGGTAGAAGCCGAGGGTATGCAAAAATTCATGCATAATTGTGCCAATACGGAAACAGCCTTCATCCAGAGGATACCATTGCAAATTATAGGACTGAGCTCCAGCACTGCGGTAACCAACACTGGAATAACAACCGCCTGACATGCTGGTGATATTGACAAAGTTAGGTGTGTTTTCGTTAGCCTCCTCAAAGCGAATGCAGGAAACAGACTCAATGTTTCTCATGCCACGTAAAACATGATTACGATGGTCATCATCTGAAGGGAAGAGGAATCAACTTAGTAAAATATTGAATAAATTTAAACGTCGTCACCATAATTACCAAAACCGGTGTGGAATTTGTAGTAGACAGTGTTGTTGGGCCATTTGTATACCTCATTGCGCAAACCATTGCGGCTATTGATGTCCAAATCCATATCACCCTCCACAAAGCCAGCTGTCAATTCAGGATCAGTTTCCACACGGCTAACCATGGGCAAGGCGAAAACAAAACCCAAAAGGGCAGTACAAATAACCAAACTTCCTAAGACATTCATGTCCGCTAGCAGAGCTCGTCACTACTTAGAAAATCCAACTAAATGTCCGCAACTAATAGACGATTTTAATTTCAGAAAGTTTGCCGTTTTTTCTTGAATATCTTATCGGAATTACGTTGAATTTGATAGCCATTATTTATTGTCGCACAAACATCTCTTCTAATCACAACATGTTTCCTTTCGTAGTCTTGGAGTTTATTTATGACTGGAATACGACCGATTGATTCTTGAAGTTGCCAATTTGCCTCTGCACACGAAGATAACATAAATATTTTATGTTTGTGGTTCTGTTTGTGGTGCTACTTCTAGTTTCAAGTGTTAATTAATTTGTTCTTATCTAATCGAAACTAATCGCAAATAGTCGTTGTATTCGTTTGGGAAAATCTGATACTCAACCCATAAATAGTGACCTTCTCTAAGCACTTACAGCGAAGTTGTAGGCAAAGCCGACTGATTCTTTTTTAGTTCTTTTCACATTTATTCAAACAATTGATGCAATTTAATTTACTTTCACTTTTACACTTTAACCGGACAACGGTACATTAAATTCAAACGATTGATGTCACTCTTGCTCATGTCACGACGTTGACCCATTATGCCAGCAGCTTCTTCTTTCAGTGGTACAATGGTCATTTCACCGTTAGCCGAAAAGGCATAGGCCGAGTAATGCAGAACACTGCCATAATCGTATCCCTGATCGAAGTCATCGACAGCGGTTTCATCGTATTTGTTGAAGTTGTGGAGTTTGCCATCCTGAACGTTTGTTTCATTGATGAAAACATACTCGTCACGATTGGCACTGCTCTGCATGTGGCGAAAACCGAGGGTATGCAAAAATTCATGCATAATTGTACCAATTCGGAAACAGCCTTCATCCAAAGGATATATTTGCAAATTGTAGTTTTGAGATCCAGAGCTGCGGTATCCCACAGTGGAAGAACAACCACCCGAATTGCCGGTGATATTGACATAGTGGGGTGTATTTTCGTTTGCCTCCTCGAAGCGTATGCAGGAAACAGCTTCAATGTTTCTCATGCCGCGTAAAATGTGATTACGATGGTCGTCATCTAAAGAGAGTTGGAAGCAATTTCACACATTATTTAAACAAAATTAAACGTGCCCATCATAATTACCAAATTGGGTTTGGAATTTGTAGTAGACAGTGTTGTTAGGCCATCTGTACACCTCATCGCGCAAACCATTGCGGCTATTGATATCTAAATCCATATCACCCTCCACAAAGCCAGCAGTCAATTCGGGATCAGTTTCCACTCGGTTAACCATGGGCAAGGCAAAAACAAAGCCCAAGAGGGCAGTGCAAATAACCAAACTTCCTAAGACATTCATGTCCGCTTGTAGAGCTCGTCGCTACTTAGGAAACCCAATTAAATGTCCCCATCTAATTGCCGCTTTTAATTTCAGTTGAATTTACGGCGTTTTTCTTGAATATCTTATCGAAATTACTTATAAATTATAATATAATCTTTTGTAATCACAACTTGTTTCCATTCGTGATCTTCGACCGATTATTCGTAATGCTGCCAATTTGCCTCTGCACAGATAACATAAATATTTGATGTTTGTAGGTCTGTTCGTGGTGCTACATGCTTCCAGTTAAAAGTGTTAATTAATTTGTCTCTTATCTAATCGATATTAATCGCCAATAATCGTTATAACCGTTTGAGAATATACAAAACAATCAACACATAGACGGTGACCTTCTTTAAGAACTTACAGCGAAATTATAGGCTGAGACTTTATAGCTGAAGACAAAGCTGAATGTAAACTTTCGGAAGAAAATAATCGTTCGAATTTTCCATTTTAAAACATTTCGGAAAGAATTTGGATGATAAATCATGGGGGGTTAAAGCTTTTCTAAAAATAAATTACTTCAGTTTTTAATTGTTTATTGGAGGTTCGATCTCCTTTTAATGTTCAATCTTGCCTAACTAAAAATTCCAATTTGGTAAAATTAATTTTCAAAGGTTTTGCAACTGTTTTTATGTAGTGTATGATATTACAAATACGAGGGTTGCACGATAACTATCTGACCTAACAACGAAAACGCGAATATTTACCATTAAAAATAGTTTTATTGTTTTCTTATGTAGTCTCCAGCATAATTTGTACGCTTTTTCATGCTCTCAAACCAAAACATGGTTTTGAACGCTTTTACAGCAGCTTCTTGCGACGAAAATCTTTGACCACGCAGTTTTTCTTGATATGTTGGAATCAAATGAAGTCCCTGCAGCCCAGTCAGGGCTGACCCATCAACTCCACGATTTGTCAGGTCAAACAGTCGCTGGTTTGAATCGATGTGTGAGAGGTCGTCTTCTCTTGTTCGTTTTTCGAATTTATCGGGCGACCATTTTCTTCGAAGGGCTTCTTCCATGAACAACATTCGTTGGATTTGGCTGGCTTTCGAATAACTCAACAGTCGATTTCCGTTTTGTTTCGGGCTAAACATATATACAAGATTCGTCATCTGTAACGATCTAGTAAACGTCGTTTGAAGCACCGCTATTCCTTTTTTAGCTATTGACCAATTTTGCCGGATCTAACGAGGAAAATCCATTTTTTGCGGCCAGCTGTCCATGCAATATCAAATGTAAGTAGGTGGAAGAAATACCCAAGGATGCCTCTATTTCACGGTATATAACATGGCGATATTGCATTATCCGTTCGCGCACGGCTTAACTTCTTTCTGGCACAACGGTCGTTTTTTGACGACTCTCACGAACTTCGTTTTTTGGCGAGTGTTGGTCATGATTGGGATGACGTAGGGTATGGAAGATACCAAGCAACGGTCCTGACCGGTTTTAACATGGCAAAGCCCAGGATTTATCTTGGTCCCTCTTTCATCCCAAGTGGACACTGACCTCCCCGTGGTGTCACCTGGGGAACTGCCTTTAACACCCGTTAAAGGTAGTGAGCTAACATGTGGCGCGCGTTCACCCATAAGAACGTTAAATACTTGGGTTTGGGCGTCGGGTTAGTAACCCACCCCTAGAAAAAACGGCCTACTATGAAAAAACGAAAGAAAAGAAAAACAAACCCCTCTAAAGTTGACGAACCCCGCAAACGTTTTAAGGACCATGATCTGCGAATCTGCACCTGGAATGTTCGCACTCTTTATAGAGAAGGTGCGGTCTTCGCATTGGCAGACGTACTTGAAAAGTACAAGACCGATATTACTGCCATACAGGAAATACGATGGATTGGGAAAGGCGTCGCAACAACAACTAAAGGTGACGCACTGTATTATAGCTGCCATGACGTAAAGCATGAATTTGGTTGTGGATTCGTAGTTAGTCGGAGACTAAAACATCTGGTATCCAGCTTCACTCCAGTGAATGAAAGACTTGCTGCAATTCGGATAAAAGCTAAATTCTTCAACATCAGCTTTATTTGCGCTCATGCTCCCACTGAAGAAAAGGACGAACAGACCAAAGCGCTTAGAAGAAACATATGACCGTTGCCCTGCCCATGACATTAAAATCATTCTAGGCGATTTTAATGCCAAAATTGGAAAGGAGAATATCTTTGGCCCAACAGTTGGGATATTCAGTCTCCACAGCGAAACATCTGACAATGGTATGAGGCTGATAGACTTTGCAGCTGCAAAAAACATGGTAGTTAGCAGTACCAGATTTAATCATCTCGATATTCATAAGGGCACCTGGCTGTCTCCAGATCTGAAAACAAGAAACCAAATTGATCATGTTGTGATAGATGGAAGACATTCATCGAGCGTGTTGGATGTACGATCGTTCCGATTGATTTGGACCACTACCTTGTTGCAGCAAAGGTACGCACCCGCTTAAGCGTAGCAAACAAAGTACGAACAGACACAACACGAAAGTTAGACATCGGTAAGCTGCAATCACAACAGATAGCCACAGCATATTCCACTCAACTAGCCCAATTGCTTAATCAAAGCACTCCTTATCCCGATAACATATCAGCGCAATGGCAAAGCATTGCCCACTTCATGCAAACAGCCGCAAAATCCATACTTGGATACCAGAGACCTCCACCAAGGAATCCATGGTATGATGAGGAGTGTCGTGCTGCCACCGAAGAGAAAAATGCGGCATATAGGGTTACTTTACAATCCGTAGCAACGCGTAGCGCACGAGAGAGATACAGGGAGAAAAGGAGAGAGGAGAAACGTCTTTTCCGCAGGAAAAAGAGAGAGATGGAAAAGCGGGAGTGTGAAAAAATCGAGATGTACAGGAGCCAGAATGAAGTCCGAAAATTTTACCAAAGAGTCAAGCATCAAACTGATGGCTTTGGTACAGGCACATCCTCCTGTAGAGACCAGCAAGGTAATTTGGTAACTGATACAGATAGTGTACTCAGGATATGGAAAGAACATTTTTCAAATCTGTTGGTATCCAATAGCAGCGAAGACGACGAAGATACCACAGTCCCAATCCCAGAAGATGGTATTGAATGTGTACCGCTCAGCCAAGATGAGGTAAAGACAGCAACAAATCGGCTGAAGAATAATAAGGCAGCAGGGGCCGATGGCTTACCAGCCGAGCTGTTCAAAACCGGAGGCGACACGCTGATAAGGTGTATTCAACAGCTAGTTAGCACCATCTGGCAGGAAGAACGAGTACCCGACGATTGGAACCTTAGTATCCTGTGCCCCGTCCACAAGAAGGGAGATAAGACTGTATGCTCTAACTATAGGGGCATAAGTCTACTCCCTATTGCCTATTGTGCGAATGACTAAAGCCTATGGTCAACGAGATAATTGGACCATACCAATGCGGCTTTAGACCTGGCAAGTCCACCATTGACCAGATATTTACCCTGCGGCAAATCCTGGAGAAGAACCAAGAGATGCAGATCGACACCTACCACCTTTTTGTCGATTATAAAGCAGCCTTCGACAGCCCGCTGCGCTCCAAGGTATTCCAAGCCATGTCTGAATTTGGTATCCCCGCAAAGCTCATCCGGCTTTGTAAAATGACTTTAATTGACACGAGGTCCTCAGTTAAAATAGGAAAGAACCTCTCCGAAGAGTTTGGTACCAAAAGAGGTTTCAGACAAGGAGACAGCCTTTCGTGTGACCTCTTCAACATCCTGCTAGAAAAGGTTATACGAGAGGCAAACGTCAAAAGAAGTGACACAATCTACACCAATAGTCACATGTTACTTGCTTATGCTGATGATATAGACATCATGGGCCGATCAGTAAAAGAAGTAACTGATACCTTTATTAAGGTCGAAGGAGAATCTGCTAAGGTGGGTCTGGCGGTAAACGGTGAGAAGACCAAGTTGATGGTGTCGACGCGCAATGCGTCCATTGAGATCGGACCAACTGTTGAAGTTGGTTCCTATAATTTTGAGGTAGTAAAAGACTTCATATACCTCGGCACCTCCGTAAACACAACAAACGACATCAGTTGTGAAATAAAAAGAAGAATTGTATTGGCCAACAGATGCTACTTTGGTTTAAGTAAGCAGTTTAAAAACAAAGCCACATCTCGTCAAACAAAAATAACGCTCTACAAAACACTGATACTACCCGTGCTGATGTATGGCTCCGAAGCAGACATGACAGTGCTTGGTGTGTTTGAGAGAAAAATTCTTTGAAAGATCTACGGACCAATCTGCGTTGACGGTGAATATCGACGTCGCATGAACCACGAGCTGTATCTGCTATACAACGACATCAGTATAGTTAAACGTATCGAGATGCAGCGATTGCGTTGGCTAGGCCATATCATAAGAATGAGCGATGATGAACCCGCTAAAAAGGCGTATGAATACATGCCACATGGCGGTGCACGCAGAATTGGCAGGCCAAGGAATAGATGGTGCAAACAAGTGGATGATGAAATGAAAAGGCGCGGTATTCCAGAGTGCAAAGCAACAAATAGAGAGGAATGGAGATCTCTTCTTAGTTCGGCCTATAGAACAAATGTTCTGTAATGGGCCAGCTAAGTAAGTAAGTTGGTCACGATTGAATTCATTAAACCAGTTTTGCATAATACTATACGATAGCCCTTTACCGACATACAAAGATTTAATTTGATCGACGCAATCTTGCCATGATTATCCACGTCAAAATTTTTGAAAAATTCGGACATATTTATGAATTTGTCTTTGAAAATATGCTAGAATCAATGTGATAGAGGCATTTTAAAGAGTTCTGTACTACATTCTAGCGAATATTTTTCTTGAAGATATCATTAACAAAAATTTAACAGGTTTGGAGATAATTGTAGTTTTTCAAGTACATTATGCCTCATAATTTCTTTTTGCTATTATCTACAAGTTTATGCAGAGGTCAAAACAAGATTCGTATTTATTTCAGTGATATAACTAGCAATTTTTAAGCATGTTTAGATATGGCTATAAAATCCGAACCCGATCTAAGGAAACAAAACCCGAATAAGGTTTTTGTCATAAAATCTTCCGCAGAAGTTGTTTGCTCGCGATTAGCTCAAAAATGATGCATAGGGTAATTAAATAGATGTTCTATCAGAAATCTGGATTTACTATTACATAAACCTTATGTCAAAACATCTACTTATATTAAGAAGTTTTAAGAAGAATGAATTTTCAGACTTGAGTATATCGATTACTAAGGATTACACTAAGTAAAATTTACTACAAATTTGCATTAAAATTGTAAAATCGAGGATCTATGTAAACTTCCTGGGATGGGGCCATTTAGCTTTTAAACAAATCAGATAATAAAGATGACTGAATCGTTTTAACTTGAGTTCAAATACATCCAAACAAATTATTGAAACTATAGTTACTTTCAGTTTTATATTTTAATCGGACAACGGTACATTAAATTCAAGCGTTTGATGTCACTCTTGCTCATGTCACGACGTTGACCCATAATACCAGCAGCTTCTTCTTTCAGTGGTACAATGGTCATTTCACCGTTAGCCGAAAAGGCGTAAGCCGAGTAATGCAAAACACTGCCATAATCGTATCCCTCATCGAAGTCATCGATATCGGCTTTGTCGTATTTGTTGAAATTGTGGATTTTGCCATCCTGAACGTTTGTTTCATTGATGAAAACGTATTCATCGCGATTGGCGCTGCTCTGCATGTGGAAAAACCCGAGAGTATGCAAGAATTCATGCATTATTGTGCCAATTCGGAAGCAGCCTTTATCCAAAGGATACACTTGCAAATTATAGTTCTGAGCTCCAAAGCTGCTGTAACCAACAGTGGATGAACAGCCACCTGGGTTGCCGGTGATATTGACATAGTGTGGTGTTTTTTCATTTGCCTCCTCGAAGCGAATGCAAGAAACAGCTTCAATGTTTCTCATGCCACGTAAAATGTGATTACGATGGTCGTCATCTAAAACAAGGAAACGTCATCTTCATAAGTTATTGCGGAAATGTAAACATTGTCCACATAATTACCAAATTTGGTTTTGAATTTGTAGTAAACAGTGTTGTTAGGCCATCTGTACATCTCATCGCGCAAACCATTGCGGCTATTGATATCTAACTCCATATCACCCTCAACAAAGCCAGCAGTCAATTCAGGATCGGTTTCCACACGTCTAACTATGGGCAAGGCAAAAACAAATCCAAAAAGGCCGGTGCAGACAACAATACTTCCGAAGACATTCATGTCTGTTTGCAGAGGTCGTCACTACTTAGAAAGCCTAACTAAATGTCCCCAGCTAATAGTTGCTTCTAAATTCAGTGCAATTTAAGGTTTCTTATCGGAATTGAATTGGATTGAAGACGATAGCCATTATTTATTGTTATTGTCGTATAATTATCTCTTATTTACGACAGGAATAAGACCATTTGATTCTTAAAGTTGTCAATTTACCTCTGCATAGACAGATAATTTAAATGTACATATCATGTTTGTAGTTCTATTCATGGTGCTGGCTGCTTTGCAGTGTTAATTAATTAGTCTCTTATCTAATCGAAATTAACCGCAAATAGACGTTGTATAAGTTTGGAAAAATCCGATAGAGTGTGATCTTCTTTAATCACTTTCAGCGAAATTATAGTTGTCTATTGTTTTGCGACATAGTCCAAGTGAAAGGCGATTGGCGGCCAATTGAAAGTAGTTTTTTGCTTATGGAGCTTTTTTAGTGCCAATGGTTTGAAAGAATTCGATCATATGCAAACGTTCCGATTCACTAAGTCAGAACCACACAATTTTGATTTCACTCATATCAATGAGTGCACCCCGATTCATATTGACTCAATGACCCATTATATACTTTTTATCACCGATTAAGAACGGCGTGCTTTAATACACCACTTGTAGAGAAGTTTTACGTATATAAAATGGTCAGCAAATGTGATGTTTGTTGGCCTGAGAATCGAAACCGGCAGAGGGATTCTCCAACGCAGTTGTTGGTTATAGACAAACATCGTTAAAAAATAAAATACTTATAATTTCGGTAATTATCGATATTATTAGGCAAGTTAGCGAACAATAAAAAGTAGTCGCAAAGTTCTACCGATACCAACAGTGATGTCAAGTTTTATTTGAACTTTTCATTCATAGTTTTGCGTTTTAATTTGACTTATTTTTGTCGGTAACCAAAAATACGTTAGAGAAACCCACTACGGGCATTCAGTGTTCAAGGAATCACATTTTGTCATTGCGTGCTTTTTTATCAATCCAGTCTTTTTCATGACTCTGACACACTAGTTGACTATGAGGGTAATTTCAGATACAACTCAAACTTAATTTACATTGGACCATAAGCTCATCTGCTGGTTTTTTCTAATGTTTGTGCTGTATCTTAGTCCTACCTACATTAGTCAGTTTTCCTTGAGGTAATTGTCAGTTTGTCGGTAAAAGAGGGTGTTGAAAGGCAGAGGGTTACAATATCGTTGTATAAATGAACGGGTTTCATTGATTATTTTTCATTGATGACATCGTAACGAAATCGGAACAAAATTCGGACGTTACGTCCGATATCGTAAACGAAATCGTAACGATATCTTAACGAAATTTGTATGAAGTGGTTAACATAATTTCGCAACGAAATGTCGGAGCGAATTAGGATCGATTTCGGTCAGAATTCGGAACGAAATCGGAAGAAAATCCTTGGGAAATTAGTAAATCTGAGGTATCTTCCGAAACTTCGTAAAGATTTCTGAACGATTTTGGAATAATGTCGCATGAATATCGAAGGAAAAATTGTTCTCTGACGCCTCTTCTTTATTGATAAATATTTCTTTGTTATGTTTTTTATTTGAAGATTGTAATTTCAAACGTATCTAATGAGTTTCACTGTTGTTATAATTTTGTAGTTATAGTAGAACAAGGTAAACTTTGTGTACGAATACGTTGAGTCTATTACCACTAGATTGATTGCATTTATATTTAAAATATTTAAAAATTGTATATGCGAATTTTATAACCAACCAGTTTGTTTTTCGACAACAAACTAAAATGTTGCTTGTTAGATATATACAAAAGGTGGTTATTGTGCGAAGGGAAATTTGTTTCCGACATATCGGTCCGAATTCGTACCGAAATCGGAAGAAAAACATTAGCATATTCGAAGTGAAATTTACTTCCGACATTCTCTCCGAAATCTGTACGAATTCGTCTACGATAAATCGTATAGAAAACGGAACGAAATCTGTACGATTTTGCTTTCGAAGGTCAAATTTTGTCCAAACTTAGTTTAAGTTCGAAGATAAGACATATCGGTCCACTCCTTCAGGTACCTCCCGACAAAAGTTCAAAAGTGTTCGGAAAAATTGTGCACACTATAACTCTGGAGGGGAATGACCGATTTGGTCCACACTTTACGCATCCTAGTATATCTACCAGATGTATATCAGGCTTGGATATGGAATATGTTTGTCCACTCCTTCGGGTACCTCCTACACAAAATATCGGATAAGTTCACTTTAAGACCTGCTCTCCAATCACTTTGATTTCTATTGAAGCAACTTGCATTCGGTGACTCCATTACAACGTTAAAAGTTCTTTAGGGGCAAGTACATAATTCTTGAGAAACAGCCGAAAGGTATAAAAAACCCCTGTGGCACCATATGTAGTGGCTGGAGAGGCCTTCGTCATGTTTTGTCCAAACTTAGTTTCAGTTCAAAGATGGGCAATACCGCTCCACAACTTCCCGTATTTCCCCCAATATTAAAAAATACTGGTCCAAAAGTTATGCTATGACCCACTGAAATGACTAGGGTGCGCGTTATCTATCAAAAATATATGACTCTAAAATAAGATCCTCTTCCATAATGGACTATATCGGTCAATTCCTTTAAGTACCTCCTCCGCAACAATTTTGAACTTTGATCCTAATTCACATTTTTGTCGGCAAGTTCGCATGTCCAACCAGGGCCACAACATTCAGCGAAGACCCTAAATACATTCGATCTGTCCGTGGATGAAAGTTTGAATTCACATAGGTTGAGGCTATATCTCTGCCGGCAAAGCCGACTGATACATTTTACTTGTTGTTAAAGCTTTTGCCACTCTAGATCTAAGACGAATGGACCAAACTTAATATATTTTTTTTGACGAATGTAACTGGCCGATTTAAGTAAACTTGAACGAATTTCTGTTGATTTAAGAATTTGAATTGTTACGTACATTTATATTACGCATGTAGTTTATTCTTACCAGTTTAGCAACAACAACTATTACTGCAATCATGAAATTATAGCTTGGTTTAAGTACAACCTTTACTGAGCTAAACCGTTTTTGTACTCTCTCTCATATTGTAACCCCCCTAATGTGTAGTTTACATTCATTCGTCTGTTTGTATACGAGTATGAGTATGTGCATCTGGATCTCGTTTGAACATTAAAGAGAATCTACCAGATGAAAAGTACTGGAACAGTCTACGCATGCGCAAGCGGGTATAAATACGAGTGTGTAGCGGGTGGGAGTTTAGTTGTAAATCTATTCGCGAACTCAGTCGTCGGTGTAGTAGCCTGAATAGAGTAAAGCTGTGTGCTTACCATTTACTAAAGGTAAGCTGTGTGCTAGGAGAGAGATAAAGTCCTGCGTGAACGACTGAAGTGGAAAACGTCAATAAAGCATTGTAGAATCGTAATTCAGAACGAACCCTCGTTTTATTTGGTATCGGGGAATATCTACACGGGATCATGTCAAACCCTAATTCCGCAACAATATTTTGTGAGCTTATTAAAAATAGTTCACTGTCAAAATCAAAATTTTTATTTTAATGGACTGTTTTTTGGTGCAAAAATTACAAAAAAAAATCCAAAATTTTTTAAGCATTCTTTACTATAATTAATAATTATAATAAATGCTTTTAAATAAAATAAAAGAAAATACATAAAGTTTGTTTAAGCCACCAATTGGTGTGTAAAGAATTTTTTGTTAAATTTTAAAGCTCTATTGTTTTCAACAGTCAAAGGGTATGGTAAAATTTAGATAGAAATTAATATAAATCGAAATATTAGTCAGAGACTAATATATATTAGCTGTGTCTTTTTACGTGATAATTAGTTATAATTATTACTAATGTTGCAGATTTTGACAGTTGTATAAAGGAAAAGTTTCTGAAAAATCTTTCCACAACATTTAGAAGGAAAAAAGCACACCTATTATTGATCAGCAGAAAATTCTAAGTCGATATAACCGTGTCCTGTCTGTCTATTGGAATTAAGTTACAGCTCGCAATACTTAAGACAGAGCTTTTGTAAATTTATACAAGAGTTCCAAGTACTTCTATGTATTTGGTACTGTAATGGGTTATATCGATCTACGGTTTGATATAGCCCCATAGAAAGGTACCTCCCGACTTTCGATATTTTGAAGGTTTTAGCCACATTCTCTCACTGAAATGGATGAAATTTGTCATTTAATCTTCTTTAGGGCCTAAAAGGGTAAGAAAAGTACTATAAGTTACTAAATTGGTACCAATTGTATATTTTGAAGGGAATGATACTAAATTTGGTACAATTTGAATTTGGGGGATCAGCTAGAGGTGGAATCCTGAGATTTGGAATTATAATTACTGTAGGAGTGTAGGATTGATGTTGTTTTGGAAGTTCGTATCTATGGGTACGAAAAGTACCAAATCTGGTACAATTTAGATTTGGATGATCGGATAGACCTAGAATCCTAAAATTTGGAATTAAAATTACTGCTGATTAGATAGTAGGATTAGATAGTTTTGGAAATTCCTACTTATGGGTACGAAAAGTACTTAATGGTTCCAAATATGGTACCATTTGGATTTGGGAATCCTGAAATGTGGAGTGTAGGATTGAGGTAGTTTTGGAAGTTTGTTCTAATGGATACGAGAAATACTAAATGGTACGAAATATGGTACAATTTGGATTTGAGTGAAAGGGTAGAGCTGCAATGCAAAAATCTGGAATTAAGATTACTGTTGGCGACTAGGATTGATATAGTTTTGGAAATTTTTTACTTATATGTTCTAAATGATACTAAGTTTTATGATATGTGTGAACAGAGAGAGCCGGAATCGAGTAATTAAGAGTACTGTAAGAGTGTAGGATTAAGAAATGGAGGTAGGTTTGGAAATTTATATGTTATGTTTTCAAAAGTGTCAGATGAAACTAAATTGCGGATCTTTTGGTATTTGCTAAAATAAAGAACTGGAATTCTGAATTTTGATATTAAGATCACTGTTGGTGTGTAGAATGGAGATAAGGAGGAGGATTTGGAAATTCATACTTTGGAATGAGTACTACATGGTACCAAATTTTGATTTGGCAGAACGTATATAGGTGATAACCTGAAATTTGGAATTAAGGAAGATATAGGTTTTGGTTTTGGAAATTCGTACGTATGTATGATATGAAAATACTAAATAGTGCCATAATTTTTTGTGGGGGAACAGATAGATAGAGATAGAGAATCGCGGTTGGTATATAATGTTGATATAATGAGGTATTTTTGATGCTTATACCTCATATGTGTACGAAAAGTACTAAATTTGGTACAAGTTGGCATTGCGTGTGGAAATAAATATCGAATTATATAATTTGGAATTATACTAATAGTGCACTGAAAATTCTAAGGATAATAAGCAGCAAATTTACAGAATGGTTATGAAAATTAATAATAGACATTAGATAAAGAAGTAAGGCTAAATTGTAAAACTTTAGATAAGTTCCTGTGGGTCTATACTGTAACTTTTTAACTTTTATTTTTTCGAGAAACTCATTTTAACAATATAATTAACAAAATTGGTATTCTGTAAACTAATTTTAAAAACTCTTGTAATAAATGTCGCTATAAAAACAAAACTAAAATTTTCGAAGTTTAGAAATCGAGAAAGAAACATGTTCAAAAGTGGATTTGCTCTTGGTTTTTTATATTTTGTGTGTATATTTTGTTCAAGAATACATTCAAAATTGAAACCTTTTGAAAGTTTATCGAGAATTTGTCTACATTTTTACAGAATAGCACAATGGTTACTGCAAACAATTTTTAGTGTCGACAACGTTGTCGATTGTCGGATTGTTAAAAAGTTACAGAATATGCCTTATGGGTTTAAATATTGTATTAAATATTGTGCCATTGGTATCGTGTGAACGCGAAGGTATTTTCTAAGTAACTTACTGAAATCAAGTAGTCAAAAGTGAAGAGCTTTTTCAACAAATTTTTAACGTTTTAGTTTTATTACATTGGTCTGGTTGGGAGACAAGATCCATTCAAGATTTCGATCGGTCCGTAATTGAGGTAGAGAAGTTTTAATACAATGTTTAATGGTCAGATCATTTTACCTCGTCACGATATGAAGGTCGGTGTACCACAATATTCGTTCAATCACATCCCAAAAATTAACGAAATCATTACTAATTGGTATTTGCAAATGAACTTTTTTTGGCTTGATGTTGAAACAAACAGATTTTTCAACTTATTCCTTCATTAAAAATATGTTTTGATAGAATTTATACAAATTTGTCTTACAAATATATATATAAAATAGATTTTTAAGCATTTCTTATATTTTCATTTAAATGTTTGGTGATTTGTTCGTCCATACAAAACCTCTTAAATTCACCACAAATCGATAAGAACCACAGAACATTTTATTGATTTATATTGGATGCCTTAAGTTATACTTTCTGTTTCAAATTATCAATACAATACAAATAAAATAACACCATTTCAAATTTGTTGACAATTACTCGATTAGAAACTTAGCACAGTATCTACCGGGCAAAAAAAGAGGAGTGATCGCAACTATAGAATTGAGACTATTCCTATCACATATGTATATATAAAATTTTACCAAACATATTGTGTCAATTACTTAGACCAATAGTCAAAGGAAAGGACGGACTGATCTGATCTACGCCAAATCCTAGGAAAGAGTCATGAAAAATAAAAAAAAATCGTATACTATAAAAAGATCTTTTGAATTTAACATCCATGCAAATATTTACCTTATCGGATACATTATCAACATTACAAAACGAAGATTTATGGGTAATACATTCCATTGGCCAAATACGATAGATGTAGAACAAGACACTCAGCTTAGAAAAATTCTAAGGGGAGAACCCGATAATGAAATTAGACTGTCTGAGCTAAAAATTATTACCAAATTTGTTGACGTTTATGGTAAAATATCAGAGTTATTGCAAAAGAAGCTAAGCTATCCCAATTTTAATATATTGAAACTTTTATTTAATGACCAACAAATATCTCAGCTTCTATTTGGTGTATTACAAATGCATATGTATGGCGAATTCTGAGTGAAATAGGACACTTTGTAAAAAAATGGTTTTTGATTTTTTTTAATTTAATACCTACACCACACTGTGTGCATTTGTATGTAGCATACAAAAGGGAACGAGATAGACCCATAGTTCCTTCTAGGCATTACCAAATCTACGGTTTTTTGGAGAATTACACTGTGTGTCATTTTTTGAGTCATGATTTATTAACCATATTCTGACACCGCAGCGTGATAGAAGACCAAAAATAAGAAGACACGTGTCCCGACGATTTTTCCTATCACTTCAACTTTCGCGGTTATGGGCCCCCAAAAACCTGAGGCATTGATGTCAAAAGGGATCATTTTATCGGGCTCATATCTTCTAAATCGCTGAGAACTTGGGTTTACTCGTGGCAGCAAAGTTGTAGCTCTCATCTTAGAGAATAATAATTGTGAACACATAAAATCTATGCAACATCATCTTCAAGGTCAAAATCGTCAGGGTCAAATATCCCTTATAATATTTTCTTGGATTTTAGGCTAAGATATATATAGAATTGAAGCAAACAACAAAAAAGTACCTTAGGTCTCAATAAACAACTTTCTAGAAAATACGAACTCTGTACAAACGGTTCTTAATGACCAAATCAGCAATACAATTGCGATTTTTATCCTCTTTTCTCGGATTCTCCTCCGTATATACTAAACCGTTGAAAATTCAAGAAAAGTATTAACCATATAACGCTATTTTTTTGGTGCAAATCGGTACAGATTTGGATATAGGTCCCATATATATTTTCGGCCGATTACACGTATTTGCTGCACCAAAAACGCTGTACACGTCTGATTTTGATGAAAATTGAAAAGTGCCATCAGGGTTTCTTGGAACTTTTAAGCCAATAACTCAGGAAGTATGGAGTTGCGCAAGGGAGCCGCAAGGACAACTTACTGGAACAAATTTCAAAACGATCCGAGATGAGCTCTTAAACTTCACTTTAACCGAATTTTGTGTGGGAGATACCCGAAGGAGTTGACCAATATAATCCATATACTCGATCTCTACCTATATCTAGAAGGAATAATACGATGTGCAAATTTGGACCAAATCGATTGCTCCCTTCGGGAGTTATCGTTCACACCATTTTACAGACCGGCATGGCACATCTTCGAACTTAAACTAAGTTTGGACAAAATATTACGATACCCAAAATTGAGTTGATCAGTTCGAGAGTTATCGTGCACACCAGCCAGACCGACATACGAGTATATACAGACGGACGGACAGGGCTAAATCGACTTTAAATTGTCTGAAACTAATTTCGTCCAAACAAAATTGGGGTCTGAAACCGTTATTTCGATGAGGCACATTTTTGGTCGTATTAAAGCGTATATACCCGTTCTAGCCTAAAGGCTGAGAGTATAAAAAATATGTGAAATTTTATCGAAATCGATTCAGATTTGGATATAGCTCACACATATATGTTCGGTCGATTTCACGTGTTTACTGCAGCAAACGCGCCGCAATACGTGTCCGATTTCGAAATATATCAAAATCGGTTCAGATAAGGATATAGCTCCCATATAAATTTTCGGCCGATTTCACGTGTTTGCTGCACTAAATACACTATATGTGTCTGATTTCGATGAAATTTGGAATGTCTGTTTTGTTGGCTATTTAAATATTGTTATATTTAAATTCGACGTTGATGGTAAACTCTATCATAGTTTTAACTTAATTTTCCCTGAGGAAGCAATTCAGTGAATAGCGAAATATTGGAATAAAAATAAAAAACAACAACAAAACAGACCTCAAGCTCAAAAGAACTTGTCTTTTATTGTCTAATAGAAATGTCGAAGAAAAAATTAAAAAAATACCCCACATATATTTGCGGTCGATTTGAGGTATTCCTGCAGCAAACACCCTATAATAATTGTTCCGCAGATGGGAGAAGTCTCCCTTCTCTCATATCAATGAGTGCACCCCGATTCATATTAGCTGAATGATATGGGACATACAGTTTATCGCCGAGTCCGAACGGCTTGTCCTAAGACACCACTTGTAGAAAAGTTATACATGGCTGAAATACTCAGGAAATGTCGCCAACATTTCTGAGGGCTATTTTGCCACCGTCAGCCACTGCACCACAGTGGCACTATATCTGCCCAATTTTGATGAAATTTGGAATATGTGACGGAATTTGGTATAATAATAAGTGTACCATATTATATCGAAATCAGTTCCGATTTATATATATTTGACATATTCACAGTGGTGTAGGGTATCTCATATAGTCGGCCCCGCCCGACTGTGATCCTTTTCTTACTGGTTTATAATTGTGACATCAGAAGGGGATACACACTTGCTGTAATTTAATATCGTGCGTTGTCAGAGGATACAATAGCTAAATTCGGAAAATTTACATATTTTCCAACGATGACGCCCCATAATGAGTATTAAAAGTTTAGATATTCTTCTCTTGCAAAGAATAGGAGGAAGAGCTTAGTAAATACTTTTATAAACGAAAGGAAACAATTTTCTTCAATACAGTTCTTAACGCAGTTCTTACTTTGTTAAATTATCCGATATTTTATTCAATTATAGCTTGTGCTGTTATACTTGATCCTATACCAGCGCTGTACTCTTTGATATAAAAAGAAAACACTCCTGTTCAGACTACAATAATATTTTGGATATTTTACTGCTACTGGACAAAACAGAACGTAATCAACTATTGACACAGATTATTTAATTCTATTGTTCTTAATAATCTAATTAATTTTAATGGCCCTTGACTTCGTCTTCTTCATTATTGAATAATAACCCTGCGTGGTTTCATTTTCTCACAACTCTGTTTATTGAAGTGTGTGCTCACATCGTTATTAATGACTTCCGACAAAGCGATAGATAAACGCCAACCATTGAGAATGACTAAAGGTAATTAATAATAAAGAGTTTACCTGACGTTTATGTTTGTGTACATTGCCATGTTGTTGTTGTCATGTTAGACGCTTATCGGCTGCACCACTGTTTAAATACTTTGTAAATATTGAACAACAATTGGTGTAAATGATGATGATTTTTGTGTTGATTTCGATAAGAAATGGTTTTTGGCTTAAAATATTGTATTGACATGTCGTATTGTATTATCATGTCGATATGTAGGTATGTAGGTTGATGGTGGTATGTGGATCATCAGTCTGGGAATGTCAATAAATTACATTTATCAATTGTTTAGAAATGACATTCTTAATGAACGTAAATATATGGGAATTTTGTGATTGGTTTGTTTAAGATTATTTACAAATGTGGAGAATGATCTGGACGGTGTCATTGTTTGGTGTTGGGGTAATGAGGTAAATTTGTAATAATTGTAATTAGTGCAAATTGAAGTG
This sequence comes from Musca autumnalis, assembly GCF_047663935.1. Taxonomy (NCBI): domain Eukaryota; kingdom Metazoa; phylum Arthropoda; class Insecta; order Diptera; family Muscidae; genus Musca; species Musca autumnalis. The sequence goes on along the minus strand of NW_027411755.1, from coordinate 257,638,482 downwards.
GTTTAATATGGTGCAAGATAAATATAATAGCAACATTTGATAGGGTTTTAATTAGTATAACCTTTGTAATACCGTGTCAATATTAAACATCTTTTAGTAAATTTAGAATGTTTTTGAAAATAATACCCCTTACAATCTGAAGGTTATAACAAGGAGTTCTGGATGTATGTATGTAAGAGGCGAGGATCTTTATTAGTAAAATAAAATAAAATCTTCAAATGACCTTGACAGCTTTAAATGATCTAAGAAAACATTTTGGGATAATTTCCAAAATTTTGAATTTTTGCCTTGATAGTCTCTGTTGTGACTTAGGGGACGAAAGGGGAAATCAACGGTCTTAACATGGCAAAGCCCAGGACTTATCCTGGTCCCTCTCTTATCTCAAGTGGACACCTCCTCGTTGTGTCACATGAGGAACTGCCTTTAACACCCGTTAAAGGTAGTGAGCTAATATGTGCCGCGCGTTCATCCATAAGAACGTTAAAAACTTGGGTTGGGTGTTGGGATAGTAACCCAAACCTCCAAAAAGCAACATACTATGAAAATTAAAAAAAAAAAGAAAACAAGTAAAAGAGTATCAGTCGGCTTTGCCGACAGAGATATACCGCCAGCCTATGTGAATTAAACCTTTCATCTAAGGACAAATCGACACAATTGTTGAACTTTTGTGGGGGAGATACCATAAAGAGAAGATAATTTTAGAAGTTTAACTAAATTTGGACAAAATATTAGGAGATCCAACATTTGGATAAATTTGGTAGCCCCGTTCAAGGAATATCGTGCATACCATTGTAGTCACATTTTTTAAATATTGGAGGGAAGTACAGGAACTTGTTGTCAATCTTCGAACAAAAATTAATGGGACTGTTTTCTCAAGAAGTATAGAATTGCCCCTGAAAAAGCATTTACTGTCGTAGTTGAGGCAGCGAATGCATGTTGCTTCAAAAGAAAACAAAGTGATTCGGTCTTAAAGTGAATTTATCCAAAATGTTGTGTGGGAGGTACCCGAATGAGCGGACGAGTATAGTCCATATTCAATCCTGATATACATATGACAGATGTATTAGGATGTGTAAAGTATGGACCGAGTCGGTTACTCCCTTCAAGAGTTATCGTGCACACAAATTTTCCGAACGTTTTCGAATTTTTGTGGGGGAGGTACCGGGAAGAGTGGACCGATATGGCTTATCTTCGAACTTATACTAAGTTTGGACAAAATATTACTAAGGCCAAATTTGAGTCTGTAGATCCCTTCAGGAGTTATCTTGGGCTCCAACCACTAAACACGGTGTCATAGGGGTTTTTTGCACTTTTCAGCCTATTTGTTTAGGAATTATGGACTTGCCCCAGATGAAACTTGTACCGTCGTATGGGGGCGGTGAATACAAGTTGTTACAACAAATATCAAAGCGATTCGAGAGCAGGGGGCCTATTCTGTAACTTTTTGACAACTTTACTCATTGTTTATTTTACAACAATTTCATTGGTTTGTTTTGTAGTTGTTACAAAAACAAAAGAAATTTTAACAACTTTTCAATGGATAAAAGTTACAGAATAGGCCTACAGGTCCTAAACTAAACTTTTCCGAGCTTTTGTATGAGAGGTACTCGAAGAAATGGACCCATTGAGTCCATATTGGAACCTCATCTAAGTCTGGTAGAAATTTCAAGATGTGCAGAGCATGGGCCAAATCTGTTACTCCCTTCAAGAGTTATCGTGCACACAAATTTTCTGAACATTTTCGAACTTTTGTGGGGGAGGTACCGGAAGGAGTGGACCGATATGACCCATCTTCGAACTTAAACTAAGTTGATCGGTTCGAAAGTTATCGTCCGCTTCAGCTAGCCAGCCAGACAGACGGACGGTGCTAAATCAACTTCAAATTGTCTGAAACGGATTTCGTCCAAACATACTTTGGGTCTAAAACCATTATTTCGATGAGGTACATTTTGCCCGTATGAAAGTGTATATACCCTCGTTAGCATAAATGCTGAGGGTATAACAAAACCCTCTAAAGTTTACGACCCCTGTAAACGTTTCAAGGACCATGATCTGCGAATTTGTACCTGGAATGTTCGCACTCTTTACAGAGAAGGTACAGCATTAGCAGAAGTACTTGGGAAGTAGAAGGTCCATACAGGACAGGACCATACAAGAACACCTAAAGATGACGCTGTCATTATATACTGCATGAGTTTGGTTGTGGATATGTAGTTGTAGTTAGCAGCAGCAGATTTAAGCATCTCGACATTCATAAAGGCACCAGGCTGTCCCCAGATCTGAAAACAAGAAATAAAATTGATCACGTTGTGATAGGTGGATGGCATTAATTAAGCGTGTATGGTGTACGTTCGTTCCGAGGAACAAAAATAGGCTTGGAACACCACACGGTTAGACGTAGCAAATAACGTACGAACAGACAGAACACGAAGGTTAGACATCGGTAAGCTGCAATCACAACAGATAGCCACAGTATATTCCACTCAACTGAACCAATTGTTTAATCAAAGCACTCCTCGTCCCGATAAAATATCAGCACAATGGCAAAGTATTGCCAACTCCATGCCAACAGCCGCAAAAAACATACTTGGATACCAGAGACCACAACCAAGGAATCCATGGTATGACCAGGAGTGTCGTGCTGCTACCGAAGAGAAATATGCATTGGGGCTACTCTACAATCAATAGCAACGCGTAGCGCACGGGAGAGGTATCGAGAGAAATGGAGAGAGGAGAAACGTCTTTTCCGCAGAAAAAAAAAGCAAGAGAAATGGAAAAGCAGAAGTGTGAATAAATCGAGATGTACAGGAACCAGAATGAATTCCGAAAATTTTACCAAAGAGTGGAACATCAAACTGATAGATTTGGGGCAGGCACATCTTCCTGTAGAGACAAGCAAGGTAATTTGGCAACTGATACATATATTGCTCTCAGGATATGGAAAAAGCCTTTTTCCAAGCTGTTGTTATCCAATACTAACGAAGACGATGACGATCCCAGAAGATGATATTGAATGTATACCGCCCAACCAAGATGACAGTAATAATTAGGCAGCAGGAGTCGATGGCTTATCAGGCGAGCTTTTCAAAACCGGAGGCGACACGCTGATAAGTCGTATTCATCAGCTAGTTAGCGCGTACCCGTCGATTGGAACCAGAGCATTCTGTGTCCTGTCCACAAAAAAGGAGATAAGACTGTATGCTGCTCTAACTACAGGGACATAAGTCTTCTCCCTATTGCCTACAAGATAATGTCAAGGATATTGTGCAAACGACTCAACGATTATTATGCAGCTTTAGACCTGGCAATTCCACCATTGACCAGTTCTCAGTTAAAGTAGGAAAGAACCTCTCAGAACAATTTAGTACCAAAAGAAGTTTCAGACAGACAATCTTTCGTGTGATGTCTTCAACATCTTCGTGGAGAGGGTTATACGAGATGCAAACATCAAAAGAAATTGCACAATTTACACCGATGTTACATGCTTATGCTGACGATGTATACATCGTGAACCGATCAGTAAACTATGTAACTGATACCGTTAAGAAGGTGGAACGAGTTATAACATATTCGGAAGGTATAAAATATTCGGTTATTCGTTTTTTATACCCTCAGCATTTGTGCTAACGAGGGTATATAGACTTTCATACAGACAAAATGTGCCTCATCGAAATAATGGTTTTGGACCCCAAGTATGTTTGGACGAAATCCGTTTCAGACAATTTCGAGTCGATTTAGCAATGTCCGTCCGTCCGTCTGTCGGGCTGGTGCGCACGATAACTCTCGAACGGATGAACCGATTTGGTCCAAAATTTGGCATTAGCAATATTTTGTCCAAACTTAGTTTAAGTTCGAAGATGGGTTATATCGGTCCATTCCTTCCCGTACCTCCCCCACAAAAGTTCGAAAATGTTCGGAAAATTTGTTTATTTTAGGAGCTGCTCTCGAATCGCTTTGATTTTTGTTGTAACAACTTGTATTCACTGCCACTCATACGACGGTACAAGTTTCATACAAGTCCATACTTCCTGAGAAAATAGCCTGAAAGTTGTAAAAAATCTCTATGACACCGTGTGTAGTGGTTGGAGTGCCATATAACTCTCGAACGGATCAACCTATTCCGTCCAAAATGTGGCCTTCATAATATTTGGTCCAAACATAGTTTAAGTTCGAAGATAAGCCATAGCGGTCCACTCCTTCTGCTACCTCCCCCACAAAAGTTCACAAATGTTCGGTAAAATTGTTCACACGATAACTCTTGAAGGGAGTGACCGATTTGGTCCTTACTATTCATATCGCAATATATCTACGGAACATAGATCAGGTTCGAATATGGAGTATATAGTTTCACTCCTTCGAGTAACTCCCACACAAAATTTGGGAAAAGTGCAGTTTAAGTCCTGCTCTCGGATTGTTTTGCTTTTTTTTGTAGCAACTTGTATTTGCTGCCCCCATTTCGACAGTACACGTTTTTTCAGGGGCAAGTCAATACTTCCTGAAAAAATGGTTCGAAACCTCTAAAAATTCCCTATGCCACCATGCAGGGACGTAGCCAGGATTTCATTTCGGGGGGGGCCCACCTGACCAAAATTTTGAAAGTTCATGTTATCGAAAATGTCTTATTTAGCAATGAAGTAAACCTTATTTTAGAGTTATATTACTGATGAAATATGTAATTTTCATTACTATTTTTAATTAAAATGACGTAAGAATTCTTTGCCAATTTTCAGAACTTTTTGACAATATATCAGAATTAATATATGTTCAAAACTATCCATTGTTTTGAACATATATTAATTCTGATATATTGTCAAAAAGTTCTGAAAATTAATCACATATATGTTTGGGTGTATCATTTATCAAATAAGTCACAACTACAGTGAATGTTGTGTAATTCGGTTATATTACTTCGGTAAATCCAAAAGAAAGAGTATACAATCGGAAAACCATAGAAAATGCTTAACATTTAATTTTTTTGTTTACATGGAATGTTGAGGACCTTTCCTTTGTTTCCTACCTCACAAAAGTTCAAAATCACGGCTTCAATTTTCCACTCCAATTTTATTTAGTAATTTATGGAAGAAAAAACCTAGTATCTGAATGGCACTTCTATATCAATTCTACGCGTTTTCATAGTCATTTTTTACATTTAACCTGTGTTTTTGTATGTTCTGTAACGAATATACAAAAAACAAAACATAGTCTTTTTTTGAACAAAAACAGGGTAAATGCACAAAACGACCACGAAAACGCGACAAAATCGATTAGTTGTCAATGAGCGCCGTACCTAAAATATTCTGAGCGACATTTTTGAAGAACATTTCGAAGCTGAAAAACGTAATCTTGTGGTAATTTAATAGCGGCTCTTAAAATAAAGGACGAAAAGGACATTAAAGGAAGCGAGTTAGAAGGTCGAAGTGCTCTACGAAAATAATCCTCATTGAATATATCTTGGTGCCCAACCGTAGATCTAATCACAAAGAATTTCTGAAGGCGATAGTGATTTTCTTGAGAGAGAACTAATGCTGAGCAATAGTGCGTCTATCCATCATGAAATTCTAGCACCAAATGGCGGGTATGTAAATGACTAATTCTGTCACCCAATCGTGCATCTGTCAATAGACTAATTTTGGCGTCCAATCGTCAGACTTCTCCTATAGAAAATCTGGTTTCCTATCGTGGATCTTCTAATAAATTGATCAGGAACAAGGAAAAATCTGACAACTAGTATTTAATTATTTTTAAAATGAAAGTCTGGCGCCCAATTCAAGGTCCATATATGTATGCATTCTTTTAGCAAAAATCTATAAACACAGGATTAAAGGATTAAAATGTTGAGATTTTTACAAAGAAGAATCTGGTTCCGACCAGTTTTTTGATTTCGTTTGTCGTCACAAAGTGCTTTGCCGAAGAAGGAAAATGGAATATTAAAAGCACTTCACAAAATACAATTATTGTGGGTTTCTATGACGTTTTATTCTGGGTTTATTCAAATCCCTGAAGATGAAGTTCAATGTAATTTCGAAATATTGGAAATAATATGCAATAAATAAAATGCAAACATTGACCTCAATCTCAATAATCTTGATTTTATTAACATTCGAAAGGTCGAAAAAATAAAAATACGACAATTTTTTTTTTGTCCCATAGACATTTACTAATTTGTAGCAAGAGATCAGTTTCGAATAATCGCAACGGACGAAACTGCTGGAACAGAAATTATGTCATAACAATGGTTGATATAGTTTTTTTTTGCAAATCTCAACCATAATAAAGAATTTGTAGTTGTTATGATGTTCAAAATAGTTCTTACTAAAACGTGTTATAGAAAATATACAAAAATTTAAAACCACAAAGATTAAGCAACGTTTTTATCATTTATTGTTGAATAGCTCTTATAATAAATTTCAAAAACAAAAGATCGCAAGAATGTTTTTCTAGATGTCGTTTATAAGCCAAAGTATTGGACATAATATGCTACAAACGTAACTCAGTAACACGTTAAACGCTTAATAACACCTTAAATCTTAACAATAACTATGCAGAAAATTCCTCAAAAAGTCAACTTGTTCATTATTTTTATATTTTCAAATATGTTGGACAATAAGTATACCAATGTAGTAAAATAATTCTCTGTAATACTTCCTCCAAATACTTTACATATTTCTTGAAAAATTTAAAACAGTTTAAAATTTTACTCAAAAATTAAAAAAATGTGTAACATTAGCTAATATCCTATGAGAACGAAAATCATTACGGGGGGGCCCCCCGGCCCCCCCCCTGGCTACGTCGGTGCCACCATGTGTAGCGGCTGGAGCGCACGATAACTCTCTAACGGAGATCGGTTCAAACGAATCCCTTTGATTTTTGTATTCGCTTTCCCCATTACGACGGTTTTCCTTACTTTTTGAGATAATGGTCCAAAATCTCTAAAAAGCCTAACTGCACCAACAAAACTGGGTAGGAGGTAAGATAACCCTCGAAGGGAGAAACCGATTTTATCCAAACGTTGTATATCTGAGGCTGAGGGTATATTTCTGTCGGCTAAGCCGTCTGATACTTGTTTCTGTCGACATTCCCACTAAACAGGGGAAATTTTAAAAAAATATACTGTATTTGACTTATGTCATTTTACGCCTTATTATAAAATATATAAAAACAATTAAAATTACTGATAGGAACAATAATAACAAAAACTAAATGACTTGGAGTTTAGACTTTCTGATATTAGTCATATTTAGGCAATGAATACCCAGCAAAACAATCGTACCGACATCGTAAAGAAATCGGAACAAAATTCGGACGCTACGTCCGATGTCGGATCTGAAATCGTAACGATATCTTAACGAAAGTTGTATTAAGTGGTTGACATATTTTCGGAACGAAATCGAATCGAAAGAAAATCTTTGGGAAATTCGGAAGGCGAATTTTTTCTTCCGAATTTTCGTACAGATTTCTGAACGATTTCTGAAAAATATCGTATGAAAATCGGAGGTGCCTTCCGTAATGGTTTTTGAACGATTTTGGAATAATGTCGTATGAATATCAAATGAAATTTTTTTTTTGATCAATTATTTTTATTATTTTTTTTATTGGAAGATTGTAATTTCAAACGTTTCTTATGATTTTCACTGTTGTTATCATTTTGTAGTTATAGTAGAACAATGTAAACTTTGTGTACACATATGTTGAGTATATCAGCTATCAGCTACTAGCTTGAATTATTATATGTTGCATTTATACTTAAAATATTCAAAAATTGTATATGCGAATTTTATAACCAACCACTTTATTTTTCGACAATAAACTAAAATGAAACCAACCCTTTGTTGCTAGATATATACAAAAGGTAGTTGTTGTGCGAAGGTAAATTTGTTTAAGACATTTCGCTCCGAATTCGTACCAAAATCAGAAGAAAGGCATTGGTATATTCGAAGGGAAAGTTACTTCCGACATTCTCTCCGAAATCGGAAATAAATCTAAACAAATTCCCCTATAAAAATTGTATAGACATTGGAACGAAATCTGAACGATTTTGCTTCCGAAAATAATTCAGATATGTCTAACATCCGACATATGGTATGCTGGGTAGTTAAAACCACACGAATATTAATACCAGGAATTGAACAAATATTTAAAAAAAAAATAATAATAATAACCTGATCATAAATTGCCAAATTTTATTTTTCGATTCGTTAAAAAAAAACATTCCAATATTTAGCTCATTGCAATCGCATTGCAATTTTATTGCACTTTTCCGTTCCACATTCGAACATTAACATCGCCACTGTCTTCGCCACTGTGTGTGTGGGCAATGTTATCTTATCATCCATTTATATTGTATAGCTTAGTAATTCGTCGAACTCCCCACACTTGTTAAAATTAATTGGTATTATATATTGTTTTTTAATATCTATTTGTTCGAATTTCCTGAAATTGTTATTTTAGTCTTGTCTAAAATTACAAACGATAAAGATGTCTCTGCGTTTAAATTTAACATTATTTTTAATTTCCATTGCTGTTTTGTGCGGCGAAATGGTTGAGGGCAACCCTTTACCTACCACAATACTAGATCCAGAAGAATCAGCCGGATTTGTTGAGGGTGATATGCTGCTGAGTGATACCCAGCTGAGAATTTTAAAGGGCTCTACAAAATTACAGGGACGTAACGGGTTGGTGGATGAAACCAAACGTTGGCCAGATGGAATTGTTTATTATAAATTCGTTGGAGATTTTGGTGAGTATTAACTAAACGTGGACAACTTTTGAATTTTTTTTCAACAAAAAATTATATTAGCATTTTTTGTAAGGGATTCGATCGAGATGGTGGGTAAAATGTGTACACCTGAGAAAATTTGAAGGTATTTTTGAAAAGCTATGGCCGAAATTGTATCAATGTTGTGGTTATGAAGGACATGTAATGAAATAATATGATGTGCAAAGTCTGCACCAATCAGAAACTCCCTGCGAGAATTATCTTGCGGATTTCGAGAGGAGCTGTTAAACTTCACTTTATCCGAATTTTGTGTGGGAAATACCCGAAAGAGTGAACCAATATAGTCCATATTCGAACCCAATATTTGGAAGGAATAAAACGATGTGTAAAGTTTGGACCAAAATCGATTGCTTCGAGAGTTATCGTTCACACCATTTTACAGACAAATTTTGAATTTTTGTGGGGGAGGTACCTGCTGAACAAATTTAAAAACGATCCGAGAGGAGCTCTTAAACTTCACTTTATACGAATTTCGTGTGGGAGGTACCCGAAGGAGTGGACCAATATAGTCCATATTCCAACCTGATACATGATTGGATGAAATAATATGATGTGCAAAGTCTGCATCAATCAGAAACTCCCTGCAAGAATTATCTTGCGGATTTGCCATTTTGGGTGGTACCGTCAGGGTTTCTTGGAACTTTTTACCCAATATCTCAGGAAGTATGGACTTGCGCAAGAAAAAAAATTATACCGTGCACATCTTACTGAAACAAATTTCAAAACGATTCGAGAGGAGCTGTTAAACTTCACTATATCCGAATACGATGTGCAAAGTTTGGACCAAATCGATTGCTCCCTTCGAGAGTTATCGTTCACACCATTTCACAGACAAATTTTGAATTTTTGTGGGGGACCGTTAAGGCCCACCTTCGAACTTAAAGTAAGTTTGGATAAAATATTGCGATACCCAAAATTCGGTTCGAATCGGTTGATCCGTTCGAGAGATATCGTGCGCACCAGCCAGACGGACGGACATGGCTAAAACGACTCCAATTTGTCTGAAACGAATTTCGTCCAAACATACTTGGGATCTAAAAGCGTTATTTCGATGAGGCACATTTTTGGACGTATCAAAGTGTATATCGTCACCATAAATGCCCGAAGACGTAACCCACAAAGCCAAAACTTTACAGGAGAAGCAAAAAATGCTATAAAATGAAAAACTGTTTTATAGAATATCAATCTTATGAGGGCGAGTATTTGGAGTATTGTCAATCATGTAAGAATGGGAGTAAGTTATGAAACTAAAACCGGGAAAACGCTTGGTTTTTGGATCCGTAATTACAACAACATCTGCAATGTTATCCCAGTTTCCGAAATTCCATTTCTTGAATAGGATCGTTATTTTTGAAAGAAGCTTGAAATCTTGCCAGAGCATGTATTTTGGCTTTGTGTATCAGATTCCATTAAAAAACGAATTTCGATTTTCATGTCGGTTACGTCTTCGGGCATTTATGGTGACGATATACCCTTTTAGCCTAAAGGCTGAGGGTAGAATAACACTGTGTGTCATTTTTTGGGCCATGATTTATTAACCACATTCTGACACCACCTCGTGATAGAAAACCAAAAATAACAAGACACACCCGGCGTTTTTCCCTATCACTTCAACTATCGCGGTTATGGGCCCACAGAGACCTGAGGCTTTGATGTCAAAAGGGATCAGTTTGTCGGACACATATCTTGTGAACCGCTTGGAATTTGGGATTACTCGTCTTGTTCTAGAAAGTTGTTTATTGCGATCGTAGGTAAATTTTTTCTAGTTAACTGTATGCTTAATTTTTGGGCGGTTCGATATCTGAGGACCATATATATAATTGTTCCACAAACATCCCATAAGGGACAAGGGAGACTTCTCTCATTATCTGAGGACCATAATAAGAGAAAAAATATAAAAATCTAATATTTTCGAAAGTTTTTGGCTAGTTTAAGAACCGTTCATAGACATTTCGAATGTTCCAGAAAGTTGTTTGCTGATATCTTTGCTACATTATTGTTGTTAATTGTTTTCCTGAATTTTGAACGGTTTAGTATCTATGGAGCGGAAACCGAGAAAAGAGGATACAAATCACATTTGTTTAGCTATTTTCGTCATTAAGATACGTTTCTACAGACTTCGTATGTTCTAGAAAGTTGTTTATTGAGATCTAAGGAACATTTTTCTAGTTGGCTGTTTGTTTCAGTTTTGATCGGCTTGATATCTGCAGACTTAAATCCGAAAAAAAATATAACGGAAATTTGCCTTGACAATTTTGACCTTGAAGATGAAGTTTAATGGATTTTATGTGTTCACAATTATTATTCTTTAGAATGAGAGCTTCAACCTTGCCTCGACGAGTAATCCCAAATTCCAAGTGGTTTAGAAGATATGTGCCGTACAAAATTATCACTTTTGACAGCAAAGCCTTAGGTCTTTGGGGGTCCATAACCGCGAAAGTTGAAGTGATAGGGATAGTGATAGTGTCTTCTATCACGCTGCGGTGTCAAAATATGGTTAATAATTTTCGTGTCCTTTTTTCAGAAACTAGCTTATAATATAATAATAACAACTTTTTCATTTTAAAATATTTTTTTTCTCCAAAATTAGTCACGTTAGTAGTCTTTTTCTCCTTAAATACTCCGAAAAATTGGCAAAAATTAGTTAGATTTCGAAAATTTTGGAATGTTTAGAAACGACTTGCATCTTTCTCACAAAAATTCGATAAAATGGTGGGCATCATAACTCTCGAAGCGAGAACCCGATTTGGTGCAAACTTCGCGCATTGTAATATGTATTCCGGACATAGTTCATTACTATTGCTATATAGAGCTACGTTTAAAAACTTGCATCAAGTACCAAGAAAGTCTATTCGAAAAACATATTCGGCTACCCCCTTACAAAAGTTCAAACTTTTTACTTAAACTACAGTTTAAGGTCTGTTCGAGGATACTTTACCGAACTTACCCCTTTTAAAAACTGTTTACATCGATATAATGTTTTTGTAGGCAAGCCCATGCTACCTAAACTTATAGTCCGCTATGGTCCAAACACTCTAAATCCTACGGTGGTCAACTAAAATGACTATAGAAAGGAATAACTCCCAAAATATGATCACTTCTAAAATGAATTAGGACGGTCCATTCCCTCAAGTACATCGCCTTCAAAACTTTTGCGCTTTAATCCAAATCAAATGTATTAGCAAAACTTAAGCATATATTCGGAACGGCCACAATCGTTAAGATAAATACACGAAAATTTAAATATTTTTTGACGGGAAGTTCATACGTCCAAAAGGTCCAGGCACCATGTGTAGTGCCTGGAGCGCACGATAACTCTCGAAAGGGTTAGCTCCAAAATGTTCCAACTTAATATTTATCAAAACTTAGTTTTAGTACAAAGAAGAGCCATATCGACCCACTCCTTCCGTTAACTTCCCCTCAAAAGTGCAACAAAATACTAGAATGGTACACACGATTATCTAAACGGAGCAGCCGATTTGGTCCAAACTTTGAATCTCCTAATATGTGGTCCAAATTTAGTTTAACTTCGAAAATAGTCCACATCGGCCTTCTCCTTAGGGTATCACTGCCTCAAAAGTTCAACATGCTGTTTAAAGAGCGTTTTTATGTTTTTTGTAGGAAGTCCATACTTCCTGCTCTAAATTATACGTTGACGACCTGAATTGATTGATGGACGCGATATTTATCGAAAATAAATGACGCCAAAAATAGAATACAATAGGAACCGACTATGCCGGTCCATTTTTTTTTTGGTGTCCCATCTAGAAGGCAATTTTTATACCCTCCACCATAGGATGGGGGTATATTAAGTTTGTCACTACGTTTGTAACTACTCGAAATAATCATTGTAGACCCCACAAAGTATATATATTCTTGATCAGCGTGCAATTCTACATCGATATAGCCATGTCCGCCCGTCTGTCCGTCTGTGGAAATCACTCTAGCGTCCGAACGGATTGACGTAGGTTGATGAAATTTTGGGAAAATATGTTATATTTACGTAGGGCTTTAGGTATTGAAAGCGGGCTATGTATGTCCACGCTTTCGTATAGCCCCCATACAAAATGACGCGTGACGCGTCGTCGTTTTAAGGAATTTTTAAGATATTTGGCCCATTTTACCACCGAATTGGTTGTAATTTGGTACTTTGTGCCTCCAGAGGCCAAAAAATATTCCTACCAAAGTTGGGTTATATAGGTCCACGTTTTGGCATAGCCCCCATATAAGGCCCCATATAAAGTACTCGCCATTTCAATATATTTTGAATGTATTAGACCCATTTGACCACAGAATTGGTTGTAATTTGGTATTTTGTGTCTTCAGAGGCCAGAAAACATTCCTACCAAAGTTGGGTTATATAGATCCACGTTTTGGTATAGTCCCCACATAAGACCCCTTATAAAGTACGCGTCATTTTAATATATTTTGAATGTATTAGACCTATTTGACCAAAGAATCGGTTGTAACTTTGTATTTTGTGTTTCCAGAGGCTAAGAAACATTTCTATTATAAAATGTTTATAAAGGTCCACGTGTTGATATAGCCCCCATAATACAATATCTCCCGATTTTCGATATTTTAAACGTTTTAGCCTCATTATCACACCGATATGACTGAAATTTGGTATTTAGTCTTCTTTAAGCGTATAAACTTTCCCCCAGAAATTTGAAGGTATAGGTCCACGCCATCATATAGCCCCCATAGAACGGTACCTTCCGAATTTCGGTATTTTGAAGGTTGTGGCTACATTAATCCACCGAAATGCCTTAAATTTGTGGTGGAGGGTATAAAAAGTTCGGCCAGACCGAACTTAACGCTTTTCTTACTTGTTAGATTTTAAATAGAACACAGATATTAAAAAATCATGAAACTTTATTATATCGTAAATTAGGCAGAGTGAGGTTATGTATGGAACAATTGTTCAAATGTCAAACTTCGAATGGCGCCAAATTTAAAAAATTTCGTTCTAGTTGGGACACTCTCCTCAGCAATACTGTTGAGTTTTAATCCAAATATAATTTTTGTTCAGCAAGTTCATACGTCCTAAAAAGACCATAAAATCGGAAAACTCCCTAATACATAATTCACAAAGGCTGAGGGTATATCTAAGTCGGCAAAGCCGACTACTACTTTTTTACTTCTTATTAACTCATGTTTAAGGAGGTGTCGTGTGATCGATCCAAACAGTTTTTTCTATATTCATCATAAATATACTTTAGAAAATATAGAAGACCCATAATAGATTTCGTGGGACAAGCCATGGATGTCTCACATTATATGTGGAACGTTTACAACTATTTACCAGTGAAAATAATGATGTTAAATGGGGCGCAACTTCCGAGATTTTACCAAGGGTCTTGTAATGTCACTACAAATTCTAGACCTGCGTTACACAATTTGCCCTATAAATCCAAATCCTCTCCGTTTGTGTTGTGATCATTTACGAAATAGCTGGTAACTTCGATTTCTAGCGTAAAATATGTAAACGCAGGATGAAACAACAAACCGATGAGACAACAAACCTTTTATTTTGTTGATCAGACTTATTCCAGGTGGAGGTTAAAAAAGTACGTCCAGGTCGAAATTAGGGCTTTTTACTTGTTCATACTTATTTCAATTTCGAAGCAATACTTTAACCTCATTCTTCTGGAAAAATGGGGGCCTTTGGATTTAATTTTTGCTAAATAAAATATTAATTTTAGAAGGACAAAAAGCCGACATATATGCTGTGGGGTATCATATGGCCCCGTCCATCTTTACTCCTTTCCTACTTGTTATGGAGGGTATAATTAAATTTGTCATTCCGTTTGTAACACATCGAAATATTCGTCGGAGACCCTATAAAGTATATATATTATTGATCAGCATAAAATTCTATGTCGATTTGACCATGTCCGTCTGTCCGTCCGTCTGTCTGTTGAAATCAAGGTACAGCTCGGAATTTTAAAGATAGAGAGTCAAAATTTGGTACAGAAGTTTTTATTACTTGCAGGATGGTTGGTATTGAAAATGGGATATATTGGTCCACGTTTTGATATAGCCCCCATAGAACGGTACCTCCCGATTTTCGGTAATTTTAAGGTTTTAGCTTCATTATCATACCAAAATAGCTGAAATTTGGTACTTAGTCTGCTTTAGGGGTATACAACTTTCCCCTAGAATTTTGTCGGTATCGGTCCACACCTTCATATAGCCCCCAAAGAACGGTACCTCCCGGTTTTTGGTATTTTTAAGGTTTTAGCTTCATTATCCTACCAAAATGGCTGAAATTTGGTACGTAGTCTTCTTTAGGGGTATAAAACTTTTCCCCAGAATTTTGTCGGTATCAGTTTACACCTTCATATAGCCCCCATAGAACTGTACCTCCCGATTTTCGGTATTTTGAATGTTTTAGCTTCATTATCCTACCAAAATGGCTGAAATTTGGTACGTAGTCTTCTTTAGGGGTACAAAACTTTTGCCCAGAATTATGTCGGTATCGGTCCACACCTTAATATAGCCCCCATAGAACGTTACCACCTGATTTTCGGTATTTTCAAGGTTTTAGCTTCATTATTCTACCAAAATGGCTGAAATTTGGTACGTAGTCTTCTTTAGGGGTAAAAAATTTTCCCCCAGAATTTTGTCGGTATCGGTCCACACCTTCATATAGCCCCCATAGAACGGTACCTCCCGATTTTCGGTATTTTGAAGGTTTTAGCTTCATTATTCTTCCAAAATGGCTGAAATTTGGTAGGTAGTCTTCTTGAGGGGTATAAAACTTTCCCCCAGAATTTTGTCGGTATCGGTCCACGCCTTCATATAGCCCCCATAGAACGGTACCTCCCGATTTTCGGTATTTTTAAGGTTTTAGCTTAATTATCACAACGAAATGGGTGAAATTTGGTACTTAGTCTACATTGGTGGTATAAAACTTTCCCATAGAACTTTGTCGGTATCGGTCCATGCCTTCATATAGCCCCCATATAACGGTACCTCCCGATTTTCGGTATTTTGAACGTTGTGGCCTCAATATTCCACCGAAATGGCTGAAATTTGTTATTAAGTCTTCTTCATACACGAAAGGAAACTAATTATTCAATGTTACGGTGCTGGCTAGGCTGCTGCTTTTTGTTGCGGTTAAAACTTGTTGGTGTCTAGTTTCCGGGTTAAAACGGATGAGACACTTGTGGGTACTTGGAAATAGCCTGTATCGATCCTCGAATCGATGGGATACCTGAATTAAAATATCACCAGATTTCTGCAGCAGCAACATTCCATTAAGGCTGCACTTTTCGACTGTTTGACCAACGATATTTCCCCCTTATGTTTATCATCAGTAAATGTTACCGAGCTCTCTCCAGGCACACGTAAACGCATTTTGAACAATAGAGAATCTGAACATATTTACCTTGTTTCTTGGCAGCGATAACACGGCTTCTAAACGGTTTTTCTTTACACCGGTTAAGGTGGTGACTTGTAAGTACGGGTTTCCAAACATTTTTTGAGGATTACCGGTATTAAGGGGCTTTTGCGCAAATTTTATAAGACTTGTTTAGTTTTTAGCAGATTAATGTATCAGAATATTACTAATATTTCGGAAAGATTCAATATTCTCCTCAGGTTTGAGTTGGGTCTTCTGTGTGCATTAAGTAAGTGTATGTTAACAATTGCACCACAGTGGCACTTTACAGGTGGTTATTTGACCGATAAAGTTTATTGAAGCTATATAATCATGCATGGCGACTTACTTCATCAATTTCAAATTTTAATTGAGCCATATAAACAATTTTATTACATTCACATTTAAAAAACATATTACGTATCCCAGCCCAAGTAATGAAACAATTTTTACATTAGGGTTTTTCACTTTTTACCATTTTGAAAACATTCATAAATAAAGTCGCAATATTTTACTTATTAAATTTTTGATTTTATATTTATATGTATGTATATATATGTATGTAGGTTTTTTTTTAATTTAGCTTGTAAAGATTCTCACTGGTTTTCCCTTTTGTCTCTTACAGATTTAGCTCATCGCAAAGCAATATTAGAGGGTATCGCCACACTGGAGTCTCGCACCTGTGTTCGTTTTCGCGAAGCTGATAGCGATCGCAAAGAATATGTCGCCATAACTTCTCAAACTGGCGGTTGTTTCACAGCTGTGGGTTATTTGGGGAAAGTCCAACAAATGAATCTACAAATCTTTCCACTGGGTGAAGGTTGTTTCCGAACTGGTACGATATTACATGAATTTATGCATGCTCTGGGTTTCTATCACCAACAAAGTGACGCCCAACGAGACGATTACATTCGCGTGGTATACGAGAATATTGTACCAGGAAAAGAATTTAATTTTGAAAAATATCCCACTTCTGTGGTAACGGATTTTGATGTTGGTTATGATTATAACAGCTGTTTACACTATCGTCCTGGAGCATTTTCCATAAATGGCGAAGATACAATTGTCCCTTTGGATTCAAAGGCGCAGATTGGTCAACGCGTTAGCTTGAGTGAAAAAGATGCCAAGAAAATTAATATTATGTATAAATGTCCTATTAAAATATAAATATGAATATATGTGATCATTAAAGAAAGAAAAAATATTCAATTTTACGTATATAAAATTTCTCATCAAAGAATGAACGTGCGTGACACCACGATAAGGTATTTTTCCCTGTTAATCTAATATTTAGTCATGTTATTGTCGATAAGTAGCATATCTTAGTATCAATCGTCCACCACGATCATTTCGCCGTAGTGCAATCCCACGGCAGCGGGTTCTCTCGTACCGGATTGACCCGGAAACGAACAACATCCATGTTCCGGCACCTCAGTGTACATAATCCCCAAAATTTGAAGGAATTGTTTCCATGCGATGACGTTATTTCACGGCATCTTTTGCATTGGTTCGTACGAAGTCGTAAAAGATCCGATCTTTTCATTGGCATTTAAACCAATGCGAAGGGAGTCGTTAACAATCCGATCTTTTCATCAACATTTGAACCCATTCCACCGATCCAATATAGATGAATTTTGTGTTTTTATTTATACACATTTTTCTAAATATATAAGATTAAATATTTACAATAGTCTTGATGTTGTCGGAGACTCGAAATCACAACCAACGTTGTTAAAACTCTCGTCGTAATGATAGTGTCGCAAAGGGTTGGTGAATACGACATGCCAAAGCATTAGCTCATATAAATTTCATCGATGAAGATGCTAAAAAGATGACATGCCAGATCACTTGCACCCATGATTGAATAGCATTTTTGGCATCGAACATTTTGCTGGGTATGTTTGTATTTGCATCGTTTTTATGTGCATTTAACAGCGTTGGGTTTGCACCAGAAGTGGAGTTGAGGGATTAGCCTTCCTTTTGCACCTGTCTGTTCACTACAGAACTATCTCGCTGGAGCCTGACCCTAATGACCCGTACTTAGAATGTATGGAGGTAGCATTTAGTTCTGGAACTGCCGAGGTTGAGTTGCTGAACGTATACATCCCGCCGGTAAATAACAGTTTTTCAGGTTACAAGCCTAGAAAATTCATCCTTTTAGAATTTAATTGCAACATACTCCGAGGTAAGATCGACAAAATAGTGCACTTCATGAGTCGGAAGAAGATCAAGATTGCGGCGGTGCAGGAAACCATGCTCAACAAAAACTGCATTTAACAGCGTTGGGTTTGCACCAGAAGTGGAGTTGAGGGATTAGCCTTCCTTTTGCACCTGTCTGTTCACTACAGAACTATCTCGCTGGAGCCTGACCCTAATGACCCGTACTTAGAATGTATGGAGGTAGCATTTAGTTTTGGAACTGCCGAGGTTGAGTTGCTGAACGTATACATCCCGCCGGTAAATAACAGTATTTCAGGTTACAAGCCTAGAAAATTCATCTTTTTAGCAATTTAATTGCAATATACTCCGAGGTAAGATCGACAAAATAGTGCACTTCATGAGTCGGAAGAAGATCAAGATCGCGGCGGTGCAGGAAATCATGTTCAACAAAAACTGCATTTAACAGCGTTGGGTTTGCACCAGAAGTTTAGTTGAGGGATTAGCCTTCCTTTTGCACCTGTCTGTTCACTACAGAACTATCTCGCTGGAGCCTGACCCTAATGACCCGTACTTAGAATGTATGGAGGTATCAGTTAGGTTTGGAACTGCCGAGGTTGAGTTGCTGAACGTATACATCCCGCCGGTAAATAACAGTATTTCAGGTTACAAGCCTAGCATTAGGACGCTTTTGGTAGGTCATAACCGTCTTGTTTTGGGGGGTCTTTTGCGCATCATGAATTGTGGCATGCGGTCCTCGGAAACCACCAGAGGGGTACATCGCTGGCTGAGCAGATTGATAGCTATGCGTTTTGCACGGTCAATGAGGACGCCCCTACCAGAATTAGAGGAGAGTGTCACAGTTCGCCAGACATAACCATTGCGTCAAATGGCAAATGATGTTACCTAGCAACCCGTCATTTCTCTGTTATCAGATCATCTCCATAGTTGTCTCCATTAGCAGACCATCCAATTTCATTGCCTCTGAACGCCGCACATTCGTCAATCATGGGAAAGCTGATTGGCCGAGTTTCAGAGAGATCACTAATCACAGCTTCTGAGATCTGCCCAATCCTACTGATGTTCGGGATTGCGAAAAGGACTTTTCCAGACTTCATCACTACTGCAGCCGCTCGCCATATACCTACTGGCCGAACACCAGAAGCGAGACAACACTTCTCAACAGAGGGGACGGGTTTAACAAATATGCGTGATGAGCTTCGAAGAACCAACCCCAGTGACTCCAGAGTCAGGAAGCTGCCATTGGAAATTAACAGATTGGTCGGCGAGCATAAGCGGAACAAGAGGTTAAATCATCTGAAGAGTTGCAACATTGTAGCCGGTATAAGTGTATTGTGGGCAACGGTTAAGTCACTCTCGAAACCTGGAAAGAAGGAAGATAGGACCTCAGTCAGGTTTGGCGACGTTACGTTGACTGACAGTTTGTCGAACACCCGAGGAGTGAAACGTCGAAGAGAAGAGTACTAGGTCGGATTAGATTTCTTCCTGCCGAAGACGAACCACAGCTGTCTACAGAGGATGATGCTGCGAATGTCATCAGGACCCCAGAGACAGGGAGCTGCCACGGGAAATGAACAAGTTGTTTGCAAGCATAGGTGGAACAAGAGGTTAAATCATCTGAAGACTTGCAACATTGCAGACGGAATAAGTGAATTGTGGGCAACGGTTAAGTCACTCTCGAACCCTCGAAAGAAGGAAGATAGGACCTCTATCAGGTTTGGCGACGTTACGTTGACTGACAGTTTGTCGAGCACCCGAGGAGTGACAAGGCGAAGAGAAGAGTACTACGTCGCATTAGATTTCTTCCTGCCGAGGACGAACCAATGCAGTTTACAGTGGATGATGCTGCGAATGTCATCAGGAACGCTAAATCATCCAAAGCTTTGGGCCGATGGTAATGCTGAAACAGTTGGATGAGCCAGGAGTGGATTATTTCGCTAAAGTTCTCAAACTGTCTCTTGCAACTCTCATTGTTCTCGAAGTCAGGAAAATGGGCAGGGTGGTCCCAATATGGAAGCCAGAAAAGGATTCCAGTGAATGTGAATCGTACTGGCCGATTTCGCTTTTGTAGCCCATGGCAAGGAGCCTTGAGACCTTGGTTGGTTGGTTTACGTGGTGGCTATAATCTTCATAGCCTCAATTAGTATGTTAAAATATACCGTTTTGAAAACCACACCACTCGGGTAGAGATTGTTATTCCGTTATATGTTGGTAAATTATATCCAGCCTGATAAACCTCAGAAGGTCCCCCAGACCTAGTTCGGTTGTCTCAGCAAGATCGTGTAGGAACGGTCGTCCAAGAGTTTTAAATCTTCTTTGCAATTGTGCAGGGCAGGAACAGAGGAGGTGTTCAACCGTTTCTTCCTCTTCTTCGTTTCCGCAGCTGCGACAGTAGTCATTGTGTGGAATATGTAAGCGCTTTGCATGGTTACCAATGGCCCAATGACCGGTTAGCACCGCAATTAGTCTTGCCAGGTTCCGTCGATTTTGGCTAATCAGGAACTTTGTACGTTTGATGTTGTAGTGTGGCCATGTAGATTTTGATATTTTGCAGGTTTCAGTCTTGTCCCATCTGATCTCTCCTTGTGAAAGATGGTATTTGAAGATATCCCCTTTAACTACTCCCATTGGTGTTGCGACTGACGCCCTTGGAAGTTCGTTAGAGGCAGATCCCGCTCTAGCTAGTTCGTCTGCTTTTTCGTTTCCAACAAGACCCTTATGACCTGGGATCCAAGTAAGAACTACTCTGGTCAGAAGCCCTAGCTTAGCAAGTTCTTCTTTACATTCCTTCACCAGCTTTGATGAGACAATGTTTGACTTCAATGCTAGGAGCGCCGCTTGACTGTCGACAAAAATTCCTATTGAGTTTGGTAAGGGGTGCTGTAGAAGTATATTACAAGCTTCCTTTATAGCCAGTATCTCCGCCTGAAAAACACTGCAATCTTTAGGTAGCTTTGTGGATTTAGATATGTTTGCTTCTTCCGAGTAGACACCAGAGCCGACTCCACAATTCATCTTAGAGCCGTCCGTGTATACATTGATGTCGTACCCCGTCAGTGGAGTTCTATTTTTCCATTCTTTCCTGCTTGGAAATTTAACTTTAAAAGGCTGATCAAAAGTTATTGCAGGTGTGCAGTAATCAGCATTAGTTGCTATTTTTCTTGGTAGTTTGAGAAGCACACAGGCATGTCCGT
The DNA here is from genome assembly GCF_047663935.1 of Musca autumnalis. Lineage (NCBI taxonomy): Eukaryota > Metazoa > Arthropoda > Insecta > Diptera > Muscidae > Musca > Musca autumnalis. The sequence continues at coordinate 257,616,950 of NW_027411755.1, read as the reverse complement.
AAGCTCTGTCTCTCCACGTTCCTAGAGCACGTAGCCTTGCAGCATTGCAGGCCGCAGTTGCTTTGAGACCTTAGTCCTTCGCAGTTTTAAAAATAGCTATCCAGCTGCCGATCATCAGCAGTACAGTCAAGTAAGCAGGACAGCACAACAACAATGCCATCTCCACACATATTTGTCGCGGATTCAACCAGGATAAGCGTGTGACAGAACAGTGATTGCGGCGCTTGACTTATCAATAGCCTTTGATACTGTCAGGTACTCCACGCTGTTTGAGGACATTAGCAAACAATTCTCCGGCCAAGTCTGATCTCGGAACGTATGCGGACGATTGTACAATCTTGGCAGGGTACCTTCCCTGGTGACATCTGTGAAAGACTGAACTCCTATTTAACCAATCTTAACACATTTTTCCACGCGAGGAATATGCAAATATCCGCCACTAAATCTACGGCCACTCTATTCACAACATGGACGGCGCAGGTGGGAAGAGAGTTCAATGTGTGGTCTATGGTAGCAGAATTCCGACCTCAAACTGCCCCAAAATTCTAGGGGTCACATTCGACAGCACATTCGCTTCGTCCTCGCATGCCACAGCTATCTGCGACAAACTAAAAAGTAGGAACACGGTCATCAAGTCCCTAGCCGTCCGAACTTGGGGTGCAGATAAAGAAACCTTGTTGACCACATATAAAACGATAGGTATGTCTGTGGTGAGCTATGCGGAGCCAGTTTGGTCCGCGAGTTTATGTGATACGCAATGGAATAATATTCAAACTTGTCAGAATGTCGCCCTGAGAACAGCAACAGGGTGCCTCATCATGTCTTCAGTGGACCAAGTACATGAGGAAGAGAAATCCTTCCAGTACAGCAACACAATGAGATGCTTTCGTTGCAGTACTTGCTTTGGTATTACCGTGAGAGCCATCCTAATAACCATTTGGTGGGTAGGCCCGACACATTCACCTCAGAAAGGATATCCACGCTTTACAGGGAGAGGTCCAACGATACAGGAGAGAACCCCCAGATCAACAGGCACATAAAGCAGGTTTAAATAGCATTCTCACAGACGCAGTTTCTAAGGCCATAAGTAAATATAGTGAAAATAAAGTCCTCGGAGTCCTCTTCGCAGCTGATGAGCGTCAGCTGCGACGACAAGCCAGAGCAGTTTTGATTCAACTACGCTCAGTATATTGCAGTCGGCTAAATTCTTATTGGCCCGCACAATACACTGCACCTTTTCAACTGCCCTGCCAAACGTACTCACCTAACTCCAGTGGATTTTTGGTTACATCCCATCGAAGTAGCCACATTCCTAGAACTGGAGATAGACCCAGCGTCAGATTGAGCAGAAGAACGAACACACAAACATACAATATTAAACAACAACAACATACAATACAATAACAACAACGTAGTGCAATTAGATTCGTTGTAGGGACTACAATGTAGGCTCAATGGCATGGAACCTTCTCCCTTCTATTGCTGTTGAAAAAATCGATATTGTCTTACGGGGAGATTCAAATTCATATTTATTTAAGCCATTCATTTATTATTGTTATGAAGACATTTTAAAGTTGAAAAACACATAAAATTATTAATTTGATAATATTTTTGTTTTATTTGTGTCCATATCTTTAATTGGATTTTAAACTTTCGAGTATTTGTTTTGTTATGCTTTCATAACTGAATTTATTTATTAACTATATTAAGTTGTTTTTCTGCGGCAATAAAGCTTAATTTATGAAGAGCTTTTGTTAAAACAAACACTCAAAAAACAGCAACAACAACACACTTTATAACTGCAACAGCAACAACATAATATTTGTGGGGAAAAATAAATTTTCCCACAGAGAAATACCCTGACCAAAACTATTTAACAATTTTCAATTTATTGCATTCGAAATCACATTCGAACTTATATTGAGGTTCACATGGTGCGATTGTTGCACATTAATTTTATGAATAATATTTATTGACTATTTCGGGTGGTTAAACGGTAGGTGGCTGTTATATATTTACCACGAATCCAATCATTGGCTTAAGTGTTAAATAAGTTTTTTATGTCGGTTTCATGAAAATAAACAAAAAGTGACATCGCTCGTGCCAGCAAATAAACAGTGGAACAGAGGAGCCAAAAAAAGAAAAAAAAATGATAATTACACAATTAACAATGTAAACCCCTTTTATCACCATCTACTTTTAGAGCAACCACCTATTTTTAGACCGCCCTATTCACCCTAAAAGCGTTCCACTGTAAACATAAACAACATTTCTTAAATGATTTCAATATGATTTATTTGTATTTGTTGAACATACGCTGATTCTCTTGAAGTTTCCCACACTCGACTAACGGAAGGATATGCGCAAGGACATACGGATGGCAAGAACAAAACAGTCCGGCTACTGCAACTACTGCCTGACTGTTGTGCAATCCACACTATTGCTGTGCAAATATCCATTTTACTTGTAGTTGTAGAACAACATAAACAACAACAGCTACACTTTAAAGTTGATGAATTCAAAATTCATGTTACTACTGCTGCCGCTGCTACTACCGACGCCGCCGTTTCTGTGATACCACCGAAACAGTTTTATTCTTTTGACCCTTATTGTCGGATGTTTCTGCGACAATGGTAGTGTCCTTACCAAATGTCACTTTTAGTTACAGCGGAATTGTTTTCAGTTTTGTTCGTGTTGTGATAATGTCCTTGTTATTTGTTTTCAGAATTTACTTAAAGTTATTAAACGGGTGTTTGTGTGTGTGTGAGTGTGCAAGCGTTGCGTTGGTATATGTCTGTGTTGTTAAATAACATAACGCATGCATAAATGTATGTTTATGTAACAAATAATACAGTGGACTAAAATAAAAACAATCATCAAACGGTCCCTAAAGAATGTTGAGGAAATTTACTTTAAAAAGTTCCTCAAAAAAACTAGATTGAACAATTTGGCATATCGTTTTTTAAAACCAATTTTTATAAGTATAAATCAAATGTCGTTCGTTGGTAATGGCATCAGCTGAGAAAGGCTGGACCGATATGGATAATTCTTTTTGTGAAATGTTCGCCATAACCCGACTTAAGTTTTTATGCAAAGAAAATTTGACAACACCCACTTTACAGGGATGGCCCCTGCTAAAATGGGCTACACATTTTGTTGATTGCTTTAATGCTTCAAATATAAAATAATTGTGGTTGTATATGCGACCTTACCTACTTTTTTAGGACACAAAGACTTGACCACGCCCACTTCTTAAAGTATGTTACATCTACAAAACTTCTGAACCGATTTTCCTGGGAACGTACAAAGATTGCCTCGGGTGGAAATAGGAAGTTTGAAACACAAAAAAATTCGGACGAAACAAAAGTTGTGTTGAGAAGTGTAACACTGTGCTACAAAAGTGGACAAAATTTTTTTGGGGGTTCTGATGCAGGGGTTCTGATGCATAATTTCGGTATTGTGGGAGTCCATGGAATACGAGAATACCTTTGGTTCCTTTGGGTCACTTCGTTTTTTGATTTTATAACGGTAAATGTAGTGAAAAACGGGTTTCTTGGATTTTCAAATTTAAACGGACATAACTTATTTTTTCCACAATGGAAATTTACAGCTTATTATACCCTACACCACTATGTGGTAAGGGGTATTATGTGTTAGTGCATTTGTATGTAACATACAAAAGGAAGCGAGATAGACCCATAGTTCCTTCTAGGGATATACATAGAATCACTTTCTGAGTCGATTTATGCATGTCCGTCCGTCCGTCCGTCCGTTCGCAACATACAGGTCGCATTTGTTGACCGATTTCGCTGAAAATTGGGGAATACCATTTTTTTAGCCGTCGGAAGATCAAGTTCGAAGATGGGATATATCGGTCCACGTTTTGGTATAGCCCCCATATAACGGTACCCCCGATTTACGGTATTTTGACGTTTTCAGCTACATTTTCAGACCGATTAGGCTATAATTTGACATTTAGGGTTCTTAAGTGTCAATAAACATATATAACAAAACTAGTGGACATAGGTCCACGTTTTGGTATAGCCCCCATATAACGGTACCCCCCGATTTGCGGTATTTTGACGTTTTTAGCTACATTTTCAGACCGATTTAGCTATAACTTGACATTTATGGTTCTTAAGTATCAATAAACTTACATAACAAAAGTTGTGGACATAGGTCCACGTTTTGGTATAGCCCCCATATAACGGTACCCCCCAATTTACGGTATTTTGACGTTTTTAGCTACATTTTCAGACCGATGTAGCTATAATTTAACATTTAGGGTTCTTAAGTGTCAATAAACTTATATAACAAATGTTGTGGGCATAGGTCCCCGTTTTGGTATAGCCCCCATATAACGGTGCCCCCCGATTTACGGTGTTTTGATGTTTTTAGCTACATTTTCAGACCGATATAGCTATAATTTGACATTTAGGGTTCTTAAGTGTCAATAAACTTATATAACAAAAGTTGTGGACATAGGTCCACGTTTTGGTATAGCCCCCATATAACGGTACCCTCCGATTTGCGGTATTTTGACGTTTTTAGCTACATTTTCAGACCGATGTAGCTATAATTTGACATTTAGAGTTCTTAAATGTCAATAAACTTATATAACAAAAGTTGTGGACATAGGTCCACGTTTCGGTATAGCCCCCATATAACGGTACCCCCCAATTTACGGTATTTTGACGTTTTTAGCTACATTTTCAGACCGATGTAGCTATAATTTAACATTTAGGGTTCTTAAGTGTCAATAAACTTATATAACAAATGTTGTGGGCATAGGTTCCCGTTTTGGTATAGCCCCCATATAACGGTGCCCCCCGATTTACGGTGTTTTGATGTTTTTAGCTGCATTTTCAGATCGATTTAGCTATATTTTGACACTTAGGGTTCTTAAGTGTCAATAAACTTATATAACCAAACTAGTGGACATAGGTCCACGTTTTGGTATAGCCCCCATATAACGTTACCCCCGATTTGCGGTGTTTTTACGTTTGTAGCTACATTTTCAGACCGATGTAGCTATAATTTGACATTTAAAGTTCTTAAATGTCAATAAACTTATATGACAAAACTTGTGGACATAGGTCCACGGTTTGGTATAGCCCCATATAACGGTTCATTTAAGTTCATATTTTCGTATAGCCCAGATACCTCCGAACTAGCTGTTAATGACATTTGAAGTTCCCACGTTATGTACCGATTTTCGATATTTTGAAGATTCTAGCTAAATTTTTTAACCGAATTAGGAGTTATTTGACATTAAAGGCTCCCATCAAAAACTGTCAACATAGGTCCATGTTTTATTATAACTTCTATATAACAGTACCTCCCAATTTCTAGCCCACCAAAAATTGTCAACATACATAGTTAGATATAGGCACCATAAAAAACGGCCTCCCGAATGAAGCATAAATGTACATAAACATTATCTGACATTTTAACTTACCCACTTAAAGTTGGGGACATGAATGAAAAGTAATTATTCCATTTTAGTTCAGAATATTTTATGGTGGAGGGTATGAAAAGTTCGGCCTGGCCGAACTTAATGCTTTTTTACTTGTTTTTTATTTAAAATGTGAGAATCATGTCTTTCGAACAAGCCATTTTTAAAAATCGGGTAACAAATGGTTAAGTAATAGTGATTTAAGTGTGACAAAAACGCATTAAAAAACAGGAAAATGTTTTTCCTCGTGCTTTAGGCTGCGTAGAAGACACCAAACTGCGTAATTATTTACTTTTGTCAAGGAGGTAATTTAGTTAGCTTTACAAAATGGGGAATACCAATGAAATCGGTTGAAAAATGCGTGAGTTATGCCATCTTTTTGGTTTTTTCTTTATAAAAGATTGGTACCTTGTGCGTAATTGTTAACTAGACAAATTCAAACTACAATCATCCGCACCAAGGTACCAACTTTTATAAAGGAAAACCTAAAAAGTTAAAACACAAAAAATGCCACGCACTCACGCACTTTTCAACCGATTTTATTGGTTTTGCCCATTTAGTAAAGCTAACTAAATTACCTTCTTGATAAAAGTAAATAATTACGCAGTTTGGTGTCTTCTACGCAGTCTAGAGCACCAGGAAAACCATTTTCCTGTTTTTAATGCGTTTTTGTCACACTTAAATCACTATAACCCAACCATTTGTTACCCGATTTTTAAAAATTATGGCTTTTTCGAAAGCCATGATTTTCACCTTTTAAATAAAAAGTAAGCTGTAAATTTCCATTGTGGAAAAAAGAAGTTATGTCCGTTTAAAGTTGAAAATCCAAGAAACCCCGTTGTTCACTACATTTACCGTTATAAAATCAAAAAACGAAGTGACCCAAAGAAACCAAAAGTATTTTCGTCTTCCATGGACTCACACAATACCGAATTTAGGCATCAGAACCCCTGCAAATTTTCACTGTAGCACAGTGTAATCAATGACTTACTAGGTGCCCATTCACACAACATTTTTCCCATAAACCGAAATAAGAAAACGTTTTCACTACTCTCTATTTATTGATGTTCTTTCCCAATTTTATGTATCATGTTACTCCATCGGAACATTGGCCTTCCAGTTCTACATATACCGCCATTAGGCCGGTATTGATACGCTTTTTTAGTGGGTTAATCATCGACCACACTTGTTACATGCCTGATGTCATTGTTTATAGCTTTAGCTTAGTGTGGCATCTGTTAACCACTTTTCTTCTTATTTCATAAAAGATGTTTTTCCTTGTTTTTATACGGTGCCAAGGTAGATTCATAGCAACCTCACATTTGCAGATAATAATATCCTCAGTTAGCCCGAATTCAGTGGACTATATACAAACAAATTGGCGTTATCGCCGATTACAGGACGATCTAGGTTAGCACATCCTTTTTCGACTTTTATAAAGGCGCCAAATACTTCTTTTAATGATCCACCCATATTTTTAATATCAGTGTCTACGACATAACATGTGGCTACTTGTGTATATTTTGTCATTTATTTTCACCTGTACATCTTGTATACATTTTCAGTCGGATGTGGAAACCTCTTTTTGTGCTAAACATATATGAACCGAGATATTTTTATCAAATGATGTCATCTTACAAAAGCCGAATGGGCTTTTGCGGTAATACCAAATTTAGACATGGCTTGAAAAACCTTTGAACGTATAGGACAGCCGAAGTTTGCTTTCGACAAAGAGATAGTTAGTTTTGATCTGTAGTGGAATTCTGTAACTCACTTTTGAGTTAAAAAAAATCGGTAACATTAAAACGCAAAATTATGAATGAAAACTATAAACAAAAGTTGACTGCACTTATCGGTAGAATTTAGAAACAGCTTTATTTTGGTTGTTAACTTACCGAAAAATTTCGTTAATTACCGAAATTATAAGCATTTTAATTTTACCGATTTTTGTCGGTAACCTGAACAATGAGTTACATAATTCCACTACTGCAACTTTTGGTTCTTCTCCTAGTTTTGTCGCAAGCCACAATAATAAGGTCGAATTATTTAACTGGTCATATGCTTTAGAAGTTTACATTTTTTTCGGAATACATCCTTGTAGAAAAAATGGAGCCGATTTATGTCCATAAAATTTCTGCACACATTCGTTTTTGTGAACGGGATGTAGGATTCTTACATTCCAATTACGCATTCTTTCCACTTTACACCTTATCAAGGTGTAGCCTCCAGTCTTTAACATTTCTGAGTTTGGTTGTTTTCGTTTGTATTGGATACCAAGATTAAATTGCACATCTTTTCAGGAGGATGTTCCGATACCAAAGTCATCAGTTTGAGGAGTCACTCTTTGGTAGAATCTTCGGACTTCATTCTGGCTCGTATACATTTAGTAAGTACAAATTATAAACAATTTTTTAGCAAATATATAGTTTTTAAGGATTTAATGGATTGATCCAAGATATTGCTTCTTGTGTAAGGAATTGTAGTTCCTCAACGCGGATGTGACTAATATTGGTAACCAATCTGTCGGCGTGGCTTTTAATAGTCCTATTATAATTCTCACGAAATGTTCAATTGTGTGTTGATGTGTCTTACGTAAGGGCTATTCCGACATATCGGAGAGTCATATACCGCTTTTGAGTACACCAGGGCCAGAACAAGACGTACGAAGTGGGATGCTTCCCAAATTGTTCCCGCAAATTTCTGTTGCTTGCCTTGATTTTTTGGGCAGATTTTTTAGGTGCTGTTTGGAGGATAGGGTTCAGCCAAGGGTGTTATAGCAAAGTATTTCGGGTTGAAGTTGTGACGGAGGGCGCCACCATTAAAATTTATTAATAGTCTGCTTCGATTTGTGCGAGATGGAAGCAAACTGTTTCCGGAAGGTCATGAATGTATAGATTAAACAGCGTTGGGGTAAGGAATTAACGGAAAGCCGTTATTGATTTTATTTGTTCTGCTAGAGCAGCCATGTAAGTAGTAAGTAAAAGTCGGTGGCTGAGCATGGCGTGCATGATGTTGCATATTCTATTGCAGGGGCTTCTTTATTCAGCTTCAATAATAGACCCTTCTTCCAGGCAGTGTCGCACAGTGTCACGACCGTGACCAAAAATGGTAAAAACTAAATACTTCGTTGATCAAATTTATTAATAGGGAGTGATAGAAAACATATTAATTAAGAAGAATCTGAAGTTTGAATTTTAAAAGTACATATTGAGACAACAAAAACCCTAGTAGGGTTTTGTCCTGTCAGATCCAGATCGGATTTAACAGCCTCATCTAAACCGGTCAAAAAATACAGTTTTTTGCATTTATTGGGCCTTTATCTCAGAAACGAATGGAAATTTGGTCTTGCAGTCTTTGGCAATATTGTAGCCCTAAACTAGTTGACTTTATCTTTTGAACAGACCACATAAGAAAAACTTTATCTAGGGCATCAAAATCGATAAAATATAGAACATTTTACATAGTTGCTGGAATTCTGGTCAGTATCAACTAAACTATTGGATGTTGAACCAAGTAACCTTCTACAAAAATCATCCAAATAAAGTTCTCAACAATTCTTTAGAACATTCTGAAATGCTTACTTCATGCTGTTTCAGCGGTATTTTGAATCATATATTTTACAACACGTATTTCAAACAGAGTTTACACCAACAGTTTAATCTCGCATTTCGGATTTCACTACATTATTGACATTTTTATTAAATCCTCGTTGAAAAATGTACTGAAAACAACGGCATAGAGGCATTCTACAACAATAACCTGTTCCGAAGAGTTGTGTATTACATTCCAGGGAATATTTTTCCAAAGGAAAATATTAACGGTTTTGGAGATACGGTGCCAAATGTATAAAAATTGTGGAATTTTTGCATATATTTTGAAATTTGAGGCAATAAATGTAGTTTTTCGAGTTCATTTTTTCTCCAAATATTTTATTCTTGTCCTTATCTACAAATTAGCTTCAGAGGTCAGAAGAAGATTCGCATTTGTTTCAGAGATATAGCCCCGAATTTCTTTAAAAACTCAATATTTAACCATGTTTAGATAGGGCCATAAAATCCGAGCTGGATCTGACACAACAAAACCCAACTAGGGTTTCTTGTCGTTTGGGTCTGTACTTTCAAAAAATCCTCAGTTCGAATTATTTGCACAAGATCACCTTAAAAATGTTGCACAGTGTTATATTATGCGTTAATATTTAAAATTTAAAAGTAACGGTCGCTGCAAAAATTGTTCCTAAGTTCTCTTGGGATGTTATAAACTTGGCTACACTTTTGTTTACATGTAAATATTAATCATATGGTGTTTACATTTACCCAAACATGTACTACTAAGTTTATTAATTTTCTGAAGCAAATTTTAAATTGAGTTGAGTGGGGAAAAATGGTATAAAAGTGTATATCGATATTTTTGCTGTATGAGATGTAAAAAGTCAGTACTTCAAATATATAAAGGTCCCAGCTGCAGAGATTTGCAGACGAATATTTCATTTCTCTTTTTCAGCGACCACCTCACTGAGAGGATACCCCCTTTTTTAACAAATCATTTTGCGGTGTTGGCTATAGCGCGAAAACGAATGAACCGATCATCATATATTTTTGTGGGCTTAATAAGTACCTAATAATCTTGCTTTAAAACGAGAGAATTTTTAAAATATCAATTTAAAAAAAAATGTGCACAGCGAAAATCAAAATTCGATTTTTTTAAAAAAATTTGACAGTTCCTTGACCACTAATCGGTCAAAAAAAATTTTATATGAAATTTCTCATATATAAAGACAAAAGTTTGATATATTGAATATGCTCACAAACAATATGAAGATTAAACACCAAATTTCAGTCATATCAGGTGGATATTGAGGCCACAACACTCAAAATACCGAAATTGAGGGTTATGTGGGTTGGAAGGTTATAAGTCCCCCAACGGAGACTTAATAACAATTTTCAGCCATTTTGGTGCTATAATCAGGCTAAAACCTCCAAAATACTGAAAATCGGGAGGTACCGTCCTATGGGGGCTATATGAAGGCGTGGACCTATGCCGACAAATTTCAATGTGAAGGTATAATGCCCCCTACGAAGACTAAATACCAAATTTCAGGTGTAATAATGAGGCTAAAATATTCAAAATACCGATAATCGGGAGGTACCGTTGTATGGGGGCTATATCAAAACGTGGACCTAAGCCCACAATTCTCTGTTGGATTGTGTGATACCTCTACCGATGACTAACCACAAAATTTGAATACTTTCGGTTGGTCATTGTGTCTAAAACATTCAAAATACCGAAAATCGAGAGGTACGGTTCTATGGGAGCTATATCAAAACATGGACCGACCAACCCAATTTTTTGTCCTGAAGATTGTAAGTCAATAGTAGGTACGCGTACCAAAATTGATGCACCTACGACAACTCCTTATATTTTTGGCCACAGTTAATATGAACTCGCGACATTGTGTGTCGTAGGGTGATCATAAATTGGTGAATGATACTGCAGTTTTCTGTAACCTGTCGAACCCATTGTCGATATAATTCGGAAGACCAGAACTTGTTCGATTTAACTTCTGTCCTGCTTGTGTCTTTTGGGGGTGATATTAGACGCAGTGGACTTTATAGCCAGGGTTTTATGAGCATTCGGGTAATTAACTTAAGCCACACCAATATAGACCTTTTTGAATTGATACGCAAAAAATTTTACAGATTTATTTCATTTCTGATCTTGATAACAAATATAACGAAGCGCAAAATTAGCACTACATTTAAAGGCAGTAGAACCGAAATTGCTTAGTAAAGTTGTAGTTGGCATGAGGTTGATAACGAAATCTTAAAAAAAATTGTCCACTTTCCGAACTGCGCCCGATCTTTGTTTTTTCGAAGATAATGTGACTATAAAAACTAGTTGGATTTGCTGTGGGTAGAAAACCTCCTTGCAGAAAACTCTCGATGTAGGTCCAAAGTTTGGTAAAGGACCAATGTAAAGTTTCATGCAATTTTATGTTATTTAAAGACTTTACCAACCTCTAAGTATAAAGTGATATAATAAAATATTTGTGTGTGGTCTTCATGTTTTTTTTTGTTTCTTAATACCTTATTACTTGTCATTGTCCCACTGTCCACTCTACACAGATTTTTACTCAGAAAATATAGTGTTGTTGTGTAAATAAAAATGCTTTTGTTTGGAAAAAGATACTTATGTGTTCATCCAAACACTCGCTCACTCACACACAATCCCATACACATGTACTGAAACATAAGGTTGATTTTACATTTGTCCCATGCATGTACGCAGGATATGCACATGAGTGTCTCTTTATATTAGCGCGTGTGTGTGTGTCCATTAATATGAACTGGTTGGCACTAACACTTATGCGTGTGTGTGTGTTGCACATTACTTGTATATCTCAAGTATTTTGGCAAACACAATAAGATTTTAATTGTTTGTGTGGTCTTGTGTGTGTGCCATGTTGCTTGGTGCGTGTTGTCCGTCGTAATATGCTCTAGTGATGCCGTGTGGAATTTTACGTTATTTTTACATTAATTGTTGTGTTTTTGCAAATACAATAAAAAGGACCTACTACAGTGGGTATCCTTGTACAATTCAAGGACATTTGTGTCACCTCAACGTTGTGTTTTTTTATTATTTTAATTAATATGAGTACCACAATTTGTGGTGGTGTTTTATTGAAGAGACGACCGGGTTACTTTGGGACTAGATCCGTGAGATGGTGTGCGAATATGTAAAATTGGTTAGGATGAGACTGTAGTCAGCTAGTTCAAGATACAAATAAACACATTGCCAATAATTTTAATGAAAAACTATCACAAAGAATTTTTGGTCCCAGGTATACGTAATTATAGACGTGAATTTCTATGGATTTTTTCAGATAGAGAGATAGCAGGGCGGTATTATAAATAAATAAAGGGGTTGCATCCAATTCTCGATGCTTTTAAATATTTTATCAGAAAATAAGGAAGACTTATGGGGACCTTAAACATGTTTTCAAGAGAAAAAAGCTACGTATGTAGTAGTACGTTTATATATAACTGGATTTAACAAACCAACTGGGTTTCAAATATCAATTCCATTGCTTATATTTCAAATAAGTCCTCATAAAGAAGGTTAAACCTGCAAAAGGCTATAATATAAACATGGCCTAACAGCCAAACCCGTCACTTATTTTGGTGGTTGTTCGAAAATCCCTGTTGCTTTCCTTTTGAATTTACAAAATATTTTTGATCGTTTAGCTTACGTCGGAAGGGAAAAATTCAAATCCGAAGATTTTTCGTAGAAAATGTAGAAAATTGGATTTGCATCTTGCATTTCGTTGACAACAATATACCACAGTTGAGCTAACGTTTCGAACTTTTAGGTCGTTTAATAAAAAAATTAAACTATCCCCTTATTTTACCATTTAAGTCCCCGTCATCACTTGTTTTAATTATATCCATTTAAAATTAAATCACTTGGATTTTTTTCTCCAATTTTTGTAATTAATCATCGTTTAAAATTACAAATCTACATATTTGAATTGATTAACATAAAATCGCTTAGCATGTTTTTACCGCTTGTCGGTTCATTTATTATATATCAATTTTGTTGCAATGTTGGATGCGTTGTTGTTTTTTTTCCAGCCACTGTTGTTGTCATTAAAAAACAAGAAGAACAAACAAACAACAACGAGGAGAGAACAAATAATCTATGGATAATAATGCCAATGGGATAAACTACTTTTTAATGAAAAATTCATGTGAATTTTAAGTTGTGGTTGTCCACGTAATGATAATGATATGCATTGGGCATAATAATTCAATCAGTTTAAAATACTGCCGGACACACTGATACAAACAAAACAAGCAAAGCAACATACACAGAAACAGACACACACATACAGAGGCATGCATATATTAAAGTCCATTATGCATACATTAAAAACTTTTGTTGTCTGATCCCAATAGCAAAATAAAAAAACAGGACATCGAGAAGGTTTTAATAAGCCCATCTCACATCCATACATATGTATATGACGATAGTTGATTGATCAGTATTCTTATAGCAATGTCGGGATCATAAAGTTATTAAAGCTTTAATTACACAGTAATATAATATTGATGTCATTTTTTGATTTACAGGACTGTGTGGAAATATAATGTGATTTTGGAAATGTTGACAATCTATCCTGCTGTCAACAAAGAATTTAATGAGGTACCTGGACAAGTGGGCATAATTGTTCCATGAAAAAAGCTGGCATCGCTGATGCACAGTGGTTCAGAATTATTTTCCCTGATCAAATTCAAGAAACTTTTGAACGTGTAGAGATGATGGGCAACAGGTAAACTCTTAAGTTTTCCTTAAATGACAAATATGTTATATGACAAATATGCTATTCAAGCATGGGTGTAAGTGATTTAGCATGTCATAATGTCAGCATCTTTACCCCAGTATCCCAGCATCTTTTGTCAAAAGCTTGACCCCCAAAAATCATCCAAATCATCTTCAGATCCTTAGCATCTTTACCAATCCTTAGGTATGTAATCATAACCAATTCCCAAAAACAGTATTTTCACTAACCCTTTGTTTGGCATGCCAGATTAATGAACCGCAATAAGCCTAAGTAGGAAAAAGGGTTTACTTCTTAAAGTAAAATACAAAATAACAAGTCGATATTTCTCATCAGCCTTCGACAACCATTTCCAATCCATGACTATATTTGGTATTACCGCATTCGGTTTTGTAAATTGACATTAACGGATACCAGTTCTTCAGTTATAATTGGAAATAAACTCTCCGAAGAGTTTAACTCTAACAAATAAAAAATTTTTAATTTCGGCAGGGCCGAAGGGCCATGAAATATTATGAACTTAAATGAAATAAATAGGAATTTTCAGACCGCTGAGAATCCTAATTACAAATTACCGTAAATTTGGGGCAAAAATGTAAATCAAAACTTCAAAATACGGAGTAGTAACTTTATTGTTGTATTTGGAACACTTTGGCCATGTGGGAGAGGTACCGTGTTTTTAATAAAATTAAATAAAACAAGTAATAAAAATAGGTAAAAAAACTTTTTAAGTTAAACGGTTTTATGTTAAACATATATTGCAATGTTTAAGATAAATGTACTAAAAACCTAAAGATAATAAAATAGATACAGTCGTGGGAATTATAAACATATGCATAGACTAGACTAAAATAAAACCGTGGGGCACGTCAATTGCCTACAATCGTTGATTAAAATGTTTGTTTTGTAATGTTACACTATAATTAGGCAGTTGTTCAAGCGACAACGATGGACGTGTGATAAGTAGGGCTAGAATGTGGAAAAAAGCTAGCAAGCTCGATTATAAGCGAGTTTTAGGGTTTCATAGTAGTGAGCGAGTAGTACTTTGTCGATTAAAGACAAACTACGAGCAGTGAAACGCTTCCTCGCCAGGCAGCACTGTGAACTATTGGAATTTCCATGAGCAAGAAAATAGTAAAAAATTTCCTCACAGTCTGCGGGCCAACTGCCTAACGACGAATTAAACGATTCTTCTATCGCACATTAAGTCGATAATTTGTAGACAATTGACGTGCCCCACGGTTTTATTTTAGTCTAGTATATGCATATGTTTATAATTCCCACGACTGTATCTATTTTATTATTTTTTAGTACATTTATCTTAAACATTGCAATATATGTTTAACATAAAACCGTTTAACTTAAAAAGTTTTTTTACCTATTTTTATTTTCTAGTTTTTAGTTTTTATTTCGCATTCTGTTTAATTCATTTAGTGCTTCATTATTGCAAGGTTACTTGCCCGTTAGTTTATTGCAGTCCTACTCCTCTATACGTAGTCCCTGCAAAGATCTTACTCTACTAAGAGCCACGTAGGCTTGAACTTCTTCAAATAGTTTTGCACCTAAGTATACGACTGCGTGATCCACAGCGCTGCCCTGCATTTTATGTATTGTAGAAGCCCATTTGTGTATATCGCTGACTTTGCTTTTTTAACATGGCATCATATTGCTCACGTGTTTTTGACGCTAATTGTTCCCGTCGTTTCTGTAATCGACTATTTCTATCACCTTCACTTTCTTTAGCTCGTTTTGCTTTATACTTTTCTTTCGCTTTTTGAAGCCTTCGTTTACGTTGTGTTGCAGTTTCTGTTTTATTTGTATTTGTATTTTTTATATTTTTTTACCATTTTGTTCCCACGAGTAATGGACATTTAAACGGTCGACCCCCTAGAGGTCCAATAAAGGGGCAAGGCTATGTACAACAAGATGCGCCTGAGTCTTGAGGGGAAACGCTAACGACATATCATTTTTAGCCACCCTAACGCCACACAGTCCTCAACACTATAAAAAATCTTGACTTGGGTGGTGGATTCAGGCTGGATTAATCAGATACCCAAATTACAGATTCAACTTCTAAATTTAAATCTTAATTATACGCCATTTAGTGGCTGCGCCCATCTTAAATATTGAGGTTGTATAGTGCACTGTATTCTTCTTGTCAAGCCCTTTTATTTGATACCCATATTGGTGGGATTGATAAAAAATTGTTATCAGCCATTTGGTAGCGGCGGCCATCTTAGATTTCAATTTTGCATAGTAAATTGTATTCTACTTGTTGAGACCTTTCATTTGATACCCATGTTGATGGGATTGATAAAACCTAAGTTATCCGCCATTTTGTAGAGGCCGCCATCTTGGATTTTAATTTTATATAGTACATTGTATTCTACTGGTTGAGCACTTTCATTTGATACCCATTTTGTAGCGGCCGCCATCTTGGATTTCAATTTTTTATAGTATATTGTATTCTGCTTGTTGAGCCCTTTCATTTGATACCCATATTGATGGGATTGATAATACCTACATTATCCGCCATTTTGTAGCGGCGGCCATCTTGAATTTATAATGATAAGCTTTGTTCCTTTACTTTTTTAATGGTAAGAGTGGTGAAAGAGAAAAGTGTGAAAATTGTTCAAAATTGTTCTCTCATGAACATTTTTACCAGAAAAGTAAAGGAACGGAAAAATGGTAGGTCTGCCAGCAATGTCAGAAAAAAACATAAAAAAATCAATTTTCGTCTTTTATTTCACAGTTTTTAAATTAGTGTTGTCAGTGTTCGATTTTTTCTTCGGTTTTTCGTCCATTTTGTGAAATAATCGTCAAACAAAAGTCGAAAAATCAGTTCTGCCATTTTCTACCTGCAGAAATTTTGCTGGTAGCCTGTGGTAGAAGAGAAAGCCATTTTTTACCTAAATAAGGTAAAAAAATATATTCAATCGGTCGGGAACCTTATATCAAAGTATGGACCTATCTTTTGGTGGAGAAGTTTTGTGACCACTGGGAAACTCGAATTGCCGATACTTGGATCAAAAATTGTAGCTAAAATCCAAAAAACTGAAAATCGGGAGATACCGTAATATGGGGGCTCTATCAACACATGTATCTATGTGGACCGTTTTTCGAATTACAGATAGTTGGGTTAAAAATACCGAAAATGGGGAAGCACCTTTATATGGGGGCTATACCAAAACATGGACCTACGTTGACAATTTAAAAAGGGGGGGGGGGGGGGGGTCACTACACAAAAACATGGACCAATGCTGACAGTTTTTGGTTGACATGTTTTGTGACCACTGGGAACCTCAAACGAATCCTCAAAATACCGAAAATCGGGAGGTAACGTTATATGGGGGCTATTCCAAAACGTAGACCTCTGTTCACAGTTTTTGAAGGTGAAATTTTGTTATCACTAGGAACCTCAACTGTCAAATTACAGGTACAGTCAGAGTCAAAAGAAAGTTTACACCTCACAAAAAGTTTTTAATAGCATAATTACAACGGTATAGGGATATAATAAATATAAAATACAAATGCAGTTTTTTTAAGTGTTTAGTGGTGAATTAAAATCCAGAAAATATTAGGCCTTGCATAAGCTTAATTATGAAATAAATGAAGATTGATAAAATAACCCAACATTTTAAAGTCAAAAGAAAGTTTACACTATTGCCAAAAGTAGGACAGTTTTTTATTCTTTAGGTTGGCATGCCTTTATTTTGGCTTTTTACCTTGTTTTGATCCTATTCGATTGTCTAAATAGTAAATCCGCCAATATTTTGGGGAAATCCGGTGGTAATACCCTATTGGACCCGTAGTACAGTTTTCGGGCAATTTTGGCACAAAATAGGGCTTTATTTAACTTCCTTTCGACTTTTTTCGGTAAGTACTCAGTGGATTTGAGGTCTAGAGACTACAATGAGTGATCCTAGATGCATGGGACTAAAATATAGCAATATGTTACTCATAAATATGGGCGAAGCCTTCATAGCCCTGCCCAAATGTCAGATCCCCCTTTGATATAAGCCCCATTTCAGTTCACTAGGATCAGTAATCTCGTGTCAATACGAGTATCTGATATTGCTCTTGTATACTTAAACCCCTACAAACTATTTCTTTGAACCCCGCTTCTGTCAGGCACCCAATGAACATTTATAAGACACTCCATCAAGTTTGATTCTGTATACAACATTTTCATCGTTAAAAGCTTCGTTGATGTTTTTCGACATTTGTGGCATATTTTAAGACCAAATATGTGAAAATGGTTATGACAATAAAAAAAGTACATTTTCCCAAACTATATTTGGTGAAAAATGTCAAACCTGTGGTCAATTATGAACGAAACTTTTAACGGACGAACGAAGCTTTTAACGATGGAGTGTCCTATATATGTTTATCTGGTACCTGATAGCAGCGGGGTTCAAAGAAATAGTTTGTATAGGTTCAAAGATACGAGAACAATATCATATGCTCACATTGGCACGGGATTAATGACCCTAGTGAACTGAAATGAGGCCTATACCAAAGGGGGATCTGACATTTGGGCAGGGATATGAAGGCTTCGCCCATATTTATGAATAAGATGTTGCTATATTTAATCCCACGCATCAAGGATCACTCATTGTAGTCTCTAGACCGCAAATCCATCGAGTGATTACAGAAAAAATTCGAAAGAAAGTTAAATAAAGCCCTATTTTTGGCCAAAATAGCCGGAAAGCAATACTGCGGGTCCAATGGGGGGATTATTACGGGATTTCGCCAAAATACATGTTAATTTATTATTTGGACACTCGAATAGGATCAAAATAAGGTACAAAGCCAAAATAAAGGCATGTCAACCTAAAGAATAAAAAACTGTCCTACTTTTGGCAAGAGTGTAAACTTTCTTTTGACTCTTAAAATTTTGGGTTATATTATCAATCTTCATTTATTTCATAATTAAGCTTATGCAAGGCCTAATATTTTCTGGATTTTAATTTACCACTAAACACTTAAAAAAACTGCATTTATATTTTATATTTATTTTATCCCTATACCGGTGTAATTATGCTATTAAAAACTTTTTGTGAGGTGTAAACTTTCTTTTGACTCTGACTGTAGTTCGGTGAAAAAATTTACCTAAATCCTCAAAATACCAACAATCTGGAGGTACCGTTATATGGGGGCTATACCAAAACATGGACCTATGTTGAAAGTTTTAGGTGGAGATATTTTTTGATTACTAGGAAACTTAGTTCGGGTAGTTCGGTCAAAAGTTTTAGCTAAAATCCTCAAAATACCGAAAATCGGGAGGTACGTTATATGGGGGCTATACCAAAACATGGACCTATGTTGACGGTTTTTAGTGGAGATATTTTGTGACCACTGGGAACCCCAAACGTGAATTGCAGGTAGTTTGGTCAAAAAATGTAGCTCAAATCCCCAAAATACAGAAAATCGGGAGGTACCGTTATATGGGGCTATACCAAAAAGTGGTCCGATAGAGCCCATCTTCGAACTTGATCTGCCTATATAGCGCTCTAGCTCAATTATTGCGAACGTTAGAGTGATTACAACAGACGGACATAACTAGATGTCTCAGAATTTTATACTGATAAAGAATATATGGTAACATGGGGCGCCTTCGCCACGTTTTTGTTCAAAATGTTCTCATAGCGACATCGTTAAAGTTTTTTCAAATATTATTTTTGGTACAAATATTAGCATATATTGACTATAAGTTTTGATATATAAATTGTTATAATTTTGTTTTTAAAATATTATTTTTGAGAATTTACAAAATGTCTAAAAAGTGGCGAAGCCTCCCCACCCATGGGGCAGCTTGGCCATCGATATTGAACATTCTCCAACGGACTCTAAAACTGTAATTTACCATACTTCTTCCTTAAATATCAACATTATGCAAAAAAGGAACATGTTTTCTATTGAATAATCAAAACTGATTTTAAAATTCACAACAAGTAACCGCCTCTGGCGGTTAATTGAAGTAGGTACCTTGAATTTAGGTGCAAAAATCATAATATGACTAAAACAAGATACGTTTAGGATAATATTTGATTTTATTTTCACATTATAGTGTGGTATATCTATGGTATAAAGAATTAAAGTTAAACATGACAAATTTCTATCATTAACCCACCACGCCCCTATCATGGCGTAGGCGCCCCACCCCTTACATATTTCATAATATTGCTATATTGACATTTGCAATGGCTTTTTTCATGCGAATTATTGGGATTTATATTCTTCAGTAGTTGTCTTCTAACGGTATAAAATGTGTTTTTGATATCACAAGAGGTAAGGAAGATATCACAAAAAATATCGACCATAATTATTTTTCCCACTACCCTGAAAACACAAAGCCGCGTGCGTCCGCTATCATAGCTATGACAGAACTGCCAACTTTTGGGAGAATATAGACCTTCATTAAACTCACAATTTTGTCTTTAACGGATTTTTTCTAGCACTTGTATTTTGCGAGAAAATCGGCGCTGGCGTAGCCGCCCCAGTGGCGAACGCGCCCCATGTTACCATATATGGTAATATTCAAAAAAGTTTTACAATCGTTGAAGTTGAGGTTCTCCATTTAATAAGTCGCGAACTGTTAATATATTTTATAAAATATGATTATATTTATATTAATTAAAGAGTTTTAGCCACGATCTCATAATTTGGACCATAACAAATAATTTTCGTGGAAGCTGCGTTGGTGGTAATATAAAAAAATGGGAAAAATGTGTTGAAGTAAACAAGTTTTTTTGTGTTCTTTCTTGATTTCTGGCCAAATCACGCAAAATTCAAACATGTGCTCAAAAAAAGAACTAAACAATACCCCTTGGGCAACATGGTTCTAGTGTATGACTTTTCGATATATACACAGCATCCCTCTAAAATCGATGCTGTCATTTTTAAGTTATGATTTCAGCGTTTTTCGAATTTTTCTTATAATTAGAGGGTGCAACTAGATAATAATCCAGACTAGTTATAGGATTGTGTTCCATGTATATCTCATGAGTGTGCTCCGTACAGCTTCCTAGTAATAGGAGTCCAAAGGCAAAAATTTGGTGCGTAAATTTTCTGAAAAAACCTATTTTTTTGCTTTAAAATTTACAATTGTCGTACAGGTACCCCTGAACTCCGCGTGATTTTAGTTTTTTTTACGTGCCGGATCTAATAAGCCCTTCCGCGTTCGAATCCATCTACTAAAACGCCGGATATAGATACCTTGAAAGTAGGAAAATCTGCAAAAATATATTTTGACAATTCCGCGAATTGAACCGCGATTTTCTTTGATTATTTTTGCATAAATGTAATTCTTTATACGCGATTATAATATTTGCCAAAAAGGTGTGTCACAAATTACAAAGATTCGTGAGTAATATCCCTATTTATCCCAAAATAGAATGCGGTGGCACAACCGCAGTTCGTGACGAATCTGTCTAAAATAATTTATATTGACGTATTTTTAATAGGCGGCCATTGAAATCGGATGCACCTTATAATCATATGCACATCGCGTAATTTTTGTCCACTTGAAGGTTTTTTGAATAGTAAGATGCAACTAATGGCACACTTTGGCCGCTGAATGAAACTTGGGAAAATCCATGCATATTGATAGACATGGACTCCCTGTATCCGAAAAGCACATGCACCTCAACTGATTTAAACCAATTCGCGAAATATACGGTTTTTAACTTCTATGTTTTTATACCCTCCACCATAGTATGGAGGGTATATTAAGTTTGTTTTTCCGTTTGTAACGCATTGAAATACTCATTTGCGACCCTATAAAGTATATATATTCTTGATCAGGGTAAAATTCTAAGTAGATCTGAGAACGTCCGTCCGTCCGTCCGTCCGTCTGTGGTAATCACTCTAGCATCCACAAAAATGAAGATAGGACGCTCAAATTTTGGGAAAATGCGTCTTTTGTTTGCAGGCAGGTCAAGTTCGATGATGGGCTATATCGGTCCACGTTTTGGTATAGCCCCCATATAACGGTACCCCCCGATTTACGGTATTTTGACGTTTTTAGCTAAATTTTCAGACCGATTTGGCTATAATTTGACATTTAGGGTTCTTAAGTGTCAATAAACATATATAACAAAACTTGTGGACATAGGTCCACGTTTTGGTATAGCCCCCATATAACGGTACCCCCGATTTGCGGTATTTTGACGTTTTTAGCTACATTATCAGACCGATGTAGCTATAATTTGACATTTAGGGTTCTTAAGTGTTAATAAACTTATATATTAGAAGTTGTGGACATAGGTCCACGTTTTGGTATAGCCCCCACATAACGGTATCCCCCGATTTGCGGTATTTTGAGGTTTTTAGCTACATTTTCAGACCGATGCAGCTATAATTTGACATTTAGGGTTCTTAAATGCCAATAAACTTATAACAAAAGTTGTGGACATAGGTCCACGTTTTGGTATAGCCCCCATATAACGGTAGCCCCCGATTTACGGTATTTTTACGGTTTTAGCTACATTTTCAGACCGACTTAGCTATATTTTGACATTTAGGGTTCTTAAGTGTCATTAAACTTATTTAACAAAACATGTGGACATAGGTCCACGTTTTGGTATAGCCCCCATATAACGGTAGCCCCGATTTACGGTATTTTGACGTTTTTAGCTGCATTTTCAGACCGATGTAGCTATAATTTGACATTTAGGGTTCTTAAATGCCAATAAACTTATAACAAAAGTTGTGGACATAGGTCCACGTTTTGGTATAGCCCCCATATAACGGTACCCCCCGATTTACGGTATTTTGACGGTTTTAGCTACATTTTCAGACCGACTTAGCTATATTTTGACATTTAGGGTTCTTAAGTGTCAGTAAACTTATATAACAAAATTTGTGGACATAGGTCCACGTTTTGGTATAGCCCCCATATAACGGTAGCCCCCGATTTACGGTATTTTGACGTTTTTAGCTGCATTTTCAGACCGATGTAGCTATAATTTGACATTTAGGGTTCTTAAATGTCAATAAACTTATATAACAAAAGTTGTGGACATAGGTCCACTTTTTGGTATAGCCCCCATATAACGGTACCCCCCGATTTACGGTATTTTGACGTTTTTAGCTACATTTTCAGACCGATGAAGCTATAATTTGACATTTAAAGTTCTTAAATGTCAACAAACTTATATGACAAAACTTGTGGACATAGGTCCACGTTTTGGTATAGCCCCCATATAACGGTAACCCCCGATTTACGGTATTTTGACGTTTTTAGCTACATTTTCAGACCGATATAGCTATAATTTGACATTTAGGGTTCTTAAGTGTAAATAAACTTATATAACAAAAGTTGTGAACCTAGGTCCACGTTTTGGTATAGCCCCCATATAACGGTACCCCCGATTTACGGCATTTTGACGTTTTTATCTACATTTTCAGACCGATTTAGCTATCAATTGACATTTAGGGTTCTTAAATGTCAATAAACCTTTATAACTAGTTGGCATAGGTCCATGTTTTGGAATACCCCCCATAAAACGTTACCGCCCGATTTCAGGTATTTTGAGAATTTTACCTACAAGTTTTAACCGAATTATCTGTAATTTGAACATTTGACATTTGAAATTCTTAGTGGTCACCACACCTCTCCACCAAAAATTGTCAAGAAAGCCCCCATATAACGGTACCTCCCGATTTTCAGTAATTTGATGATTTTACCTACAATATAAAACCGAACTAGCAGTAATTTGACATTTGAAGTTCTTAGTGGTCACAACACCTCTCCATCAAAAATTGCCAACATAGGTCCATGTTCGGATATAGCTTCCATGTAACGTTACCTCCCAATTTTCAGTAATTTGGCAATTTTAGCTACAATTTTTAACAGAACTAACTGTAATTTGACATTTGAAGGTTGTAGTGGTCACCACACATCTGCATCAACAATTTTCAACATAGCCCCAATATAACGATACTTCCCGATTTTCGGTACTTTGAGGATTTTACTTAAAATGTTTAACCGAACGTACGTCCATGTTTTTGTATAGCCACAAAACAAACCTCCCGATTTTCCGTACCTTAGCTTTACTTTCTGTAATTTGTTCATTTAAGTTCATATTTTCGTATAGCCCAGATACCCCCGAACTAGCTGTTAATGACATTTGAAGTTCCCACGTTATGTACCGATTTTCGATATTTTGAGGATTCTAGCTAAATTTTTTAACCGAATTAGGAGCTATTTGACATTAAAGGCTCCCGTCAAAAACTGTCAACATAGGCCCATGTTTTATTATAACCCCTATATAACAGTACCTCCCAATTTCTAGCCCACCAAAAATTGTCAACAGTTAGATATAGGCACCATAAAAAAGGACCTCCCGAATGAAGCATTTTATGTACATTTTAGCGTACTCACTTAAAGTTGGGGACAGGAATGAATATTTTATGGGTATGAAAAGTTCGGCCCGGCCGAACTTAATGCTTTTTTACTTGTTTTCTTTGATTGTAATTTCAATATTACTCTGTACTTCTTAATTCTATTGCTAATCACACTGAGCAAATATACTTTCACGATGACAAACTATTTTCCTTGAAGAAATTTTAGAAAAATACTTCAGGCTTTGTATTGAAATTTAGAGAAATAGTAGAATCACTCCTAAAACTGTTTCTCCAATTTTTCGTATTGCTGTAATATGCATGTTATGAACCCAATCTTTATAATTTTGGTCTCAAATATTTCTTTGCGTTGTCTAGATGCTGCAGAGATTTTAAATGTATTTTTTTGAGATTTGAATAAATTAAATTTACTCTAAGATTTTTTAATTATTTGCTGATTTTCCGCGAAAATAAAAAAAAAAATTAGAAATATTTTAACATCAGCGGATAGATATAACATTATGTTAACGATTTATACATATATTTTCTTATTAAAACCCAAAGGGAATTTTTAAATATTTTTTCTTTATAAGGGAACAAAACCTCCTATAAACTTTGGGTGCAGCATCTAATTTTGTGAACGCGAACATATTTGAAACCACAATTTTTTTCTTAACCTAAATACCAAAAATCGCGGATGTGCTCGCAAAAAAAATATTTTTTTTTCAATGGTATTGAAAAGGAAATTTGAAATTTACCATATATTTATATGGTCGCAAATGATTAGTTCGATGTGTTACAAACAGAAAAACAAACTTAATATACCCTCCATACTATGGTGGAGGGTATAAAAATACCTGAAATCGGGAGATGTGGTTATATGAGGGTTACATCCTATGTCCACAATTTTCGCTGTGGAAAATTTTTGGTGTAGACGTTTTTGGATTACTGGGAACCCTAACTGTTAAATAACAGACACTAGTGATAGAAACCAAATGACGGCTGGAAAATTTGTTGGCCAATGGAACCCAAATTGAACCCACTAAAACAATAGACAATAACTTAAAATACTTGAAGACGTACGGTACCATTATATGGGGTCATTCCAAAATGTGGACTTATGCCCAAAATTTCTCGTGGAGCAAATTTATCTAAAATCTTCAAAATACCGAAAACCGGGAGGTACCGTTATGTAGGGGCTATACCAGAACATGGACCTGTGTTGGCAATTTATAGTGCAGAAGTTTCATTACTGCAGGGAAGCTCAAATGCCAATTTACAGGCAGTTCGATCAAAGACAGTCAGTAAAATTACCAAAATACCGAAAATTGGGAGGCACCGTTACATGGGTCTATACTATAACGTCATAGCCCCTCTTCGAACTTGACCTGCCTATAATATAAAAATATGTTTTTGGACGCTATAGTGATTACATCATACAGACTCAGAATTTTATACTGATCAAAAATATATGTATATTATAGGGTCGCAAATTATTATTTCAATGCGTTAGAAACGGAAAAACAAACTTAATATACCCTCCGTACTATGGTGGAGGATTAAAAAAGCTTTGTTGGTAAATGTTAAACAAGATACCTCGGCTATAAATAGTTACTTAGTGGCTTTCTACAAAACATTTGTCCTAAGCCGAACTAAGAAACGATTTCCATCGTCTTCCACTTGTACACTCCCTCGAAGCCTTGGCCTTCCAGTTTTGCGTTTACCGCCATGCAGCCCGTATTTATAGCGGGTTCAGCATCGGTCATGCTTATGACATGGCCTAGCCAACGCAATTGCTGTATCTCGATACGTTTAAATATACTGAAGTCTTTGTAGATGCAGCTCGTGGTTCATACGACGCACAGTGGTTTAGAATGTTTTTATCCTGGTCAAAACTCTGTAACTTTTGAACTGATAGAAGTATTTTCATCATTTTTGTTCGACAGAAGATTCAAATTCAGTCTAGTAATTGCTGAATAATTCAAGGTCAAAGTTCAAAATTTGAGCTTTTCATATTTTGCATCAAAATATGAGTGTTTTTGAATTTTTCATAAGTTTTAACTATTTAAAAAACGGTCAATAGCCATTAAACAAACCTTGAAAAAAAAAATTAAAAAAAATTGATTTTTTTTTTTAAAAAAATGTTTTCAATTTTTTTTTTCAAAAAAATAAAATTTTTTTCGAAATTAAAAATAAAACTCCTCCGGTTTTTATAAAAATCATATAACTATAATTATATAATTGTTCCACAAACATCCCATGAGGGACAAGGGAGACTTCTCCTATATCAATGAGTTCACCCCGATTCATATTAGCTCAATTATATGGGACCTACAGTTTATCGCCGAGTCCGAACGGCGTTTCTAAGACACCACTTTTGTAGAGAAGTTTTACATGGCTGAAATACTCACGAAATGTCGCCAACATTACTGAGGGGTATTTGGCCACCGTTGAAAAGTGTTTGATGTTGCCTGGCCGGGGAATCGAACCCACGACCTTCTGTGTACAAGGCGGGTGTGCATACCATGCACCACGGTGGCACCCAAAATCATATAGCTCGTATATTTTAAAAGTTCTGTGTCTGTAAAAAAGCTATAATTTATATGGGAAACGGTATGGGAAAAAACGCAAATTTTTACCCATGTAATTTCAAAAAACTTAAAAAAGTGTTAAACGGACGGAACGTGTAGGGTATGAAAGTATATATTTGCTGGAAGGGGACACTCTTGGGCATCATTCTGTGAGAACGGAACTTTGTTCCAAGCTGTTCCCTAAAAGTTCCAGTCCTCTAAATTTGTAATTTCACTAAAATTTAGTAATTGAGGAAAAATAAAATAGCTCACTTCGTGTAAACGCCACGCTAATTTATTAAAACGGTTCTTAAAGACAACAATGCTACCTACTTAACAAAAAACAATGAATACAATATCTGTTATAGTTTCCGAGAAATAGCTTTTTCTTCCTCCAGAAATTTGCAAAATGACGTATTTTCCAAAATTGCGAAAAATTCGTTGTCTTTAGGAGCACGCCACGCTCACACCTTTCAATATTTTGACATATTTTTTGGTTTCCTTAGTTTCAATATGTTTACTATCGAATCCCATATAGAAATTAACAATCGGTGGCGACAAAAAATTGGGGTTTTGGAGTTTCGATATTTACCATCAACACATATTGGGCCGAAGGCTGATCTGTAATCTATGCTATTTTCCAGGATTTGCCACAGTGTTAATATCAATGATCAATGGTACAATTGCCAGGTCTAACCGCATTGATATGGACAATTATTTCGTTCACCATAGGCTTTAGACGTTCGCACAACATCCTTGACATTAAGCAGTAGGCAGCAGACCGATGCCCTTATAAATAGAGCACACAGCCTTACTTCATTTCATGTGGACAGGACACAGGATACTCATGTTCCAGTCGTCGCGTACGCGTTCTTCCTGCCGTCTCGGCTGGTAAGCCATCGGATCCTGTTGCTTTATTATTTGCCGATTCATTGCTGTTTTTGCCTCATCTTCTGGGATTGGATCTGTGGTATCTTCGTCTTCTACGCTAGTATTGGACACCAACTGTTTGGAAAAATGCTCTTTCCATTTCCTGAGAACACTTTCTGTACCAGTATGCAAATTAGCTTGCTGGTCTCTACAGGATTTTCATAATTTACTCTTTCGTAGAATTTTCGGACTTCATTCTGACTCCTGTACATCTCAATTTTTTTACACTTCCACTTTCTTATTTCTCTCTTTTTTCTGCAGAAAGGATGTTTCGCCTCTAACATTTTCTCCTGATTCATCTCTCGTGCGCTACGCGTTGCTACTGATTGTAAAGTAGCTCTCTAGCCGCATTTTCTCTTTGGTAGCAGCACGATACCATGGATTCTTTACCGGAGGTCTCTGGTATCCAAGTTTGGATTTTTTGGATGTTTGCATGGTGCCCTTTCGAATGTCGTGATGCTTAAATCTGGTACTGCTAACTACCATGTTGATTGTCGCTGCGAATTCTGCCCGTCTCATTGAATTGTCAGATGTTTACTGTTGGGGCTAAAGATATTCTCCTTAGCAATTCTGGCATTAAAATAGCCTAGCATAATTTTGATCTCAAGGACAGGACAATGGTCATATATTGCTTCCCGTAGCGCTCGTAAAATATATCTTTGGTCTGTTCGTCCCTGTCTTCAGTGGGAGCATTAGGGCGAACAAAGCTGAAAAATTTGCGTTTATCCGTATTGCAGCAAGTTTCTCATTTGCAACTCAACTCATGCTTTATGTCATAGCAGCTAGAATACACTGCGTAACATTTAGGTGTTGTTGAGACGCCTGTCTCAATCCACCGTATTTCCTGTATGGCAGTAATATCGGTCTTGTATTTTTCATGTACATCTGCCACTGCGTAAACTGCACTTTTGCTATATAGAGCGTGGATATTCCAGGTGAAGATTTACATAGCATGTTCCATAAAACGTTTGCGGGGATGTCAACTTTAGAAGGGTTCGTGTTTCTTTGTTTTTGTTTTTATGGTATGTTGTATTTTGCAGGGAGTTTTTAACATTCTTATGGGTGAACGCGTGGCACATTTTAGTTTACTATCTTTAACGGGTGTTAAAGTCAGCACCCAAGGTGGCACCACGGGTGTCCACTTGAGATGAAGAGGGACCAATGTAAGTCCTGGGTTTTACCATGTTAAGACTGGTCAGGTCCGTTGTTTAGTGTCCGTCCTCCGGTTTGTTTTTGTTGTTGTTCTCGAAAAATTTTGTTATTACATAGGTACCACAAACACAGGTGCTTTTTCAGAAAAATTATTTTTAATTATTTCTTGAATAATAGGGATCACGTCGTTTCCCAATGAAAGGACTGGTGAAGATTGAAAGTGTTTAAAGGAAACAAAAGCAACAAATGCGCGAATTTAAGATAGAGGAATCAGTGACAGATAACCAGGTGAGTCAGAGTGGTGATATTGAATTCCTTCCAATTTTGTGTAGACTCCTTGAAGTGTTCGCAACTCTTGGGTCTCCTCCTTCGCGTACTCGTACTCAGACTCCTTGAAGTGTTCGCAGCTCTTGGGTCTTCTACTTTGCGTACTTTTGCCCAGACTCCTTGAAGTGTTCGCAACTCTTGGATCTTCTCGTACTCGTGCCCAGACTCCTTGAAGTGTTCGCAACTCTTAAGTCTTCTCCCTCGCAAATCATTCTCAGACTCCTTGAAGTGTTCGAACTCATCTTCCCCGAAATTTTGCCGCATCTGCAACCCTTGGACCATCTCTATAGTGTAGACCATCTCAGACCCCTTGAAGTGTCCGGAACTCTGGGATAGCCAAGTCTACAGGGAACCTATCTCTGTCTTCCCAGTGCTTACGGATAACTCATGCAGATCTCTCCACTAACATTCATATTCGGAGAACTTATCCAGATATCCCACTTAACACATCTATTCGTAGAATTTATCTAGGTCTCATCGGAGGACACGGACGACGGCGGTGAATTTATCTAGGTCGCCCACTAGGCCAATATAGACGGTCTCCCACGCAGCCCATATCCGGAGAATCTAACCGGGCCTTCCGCCAAGACTATATTGGCAACGATGAGCTATTATGTGGTGAACCTAGCCAGGTAACCCTGAACGAGCGACCGGAACTCGACCATTTATATACTACTAAACAATTTATACTTATGTGCCCCTTAAAGAACACCCAATAATCAAAAACCAAGTGTCGGCCTTTCCGCATACAAATTTCTGTGGAAGAATCAGGACCCCCGCGAGCTATCCCGGAGGGAACTTGTCGTTACAATACTTCTCTCAAATATATATGAAGTGCTAAGGAGGTGTGTATCGACCAACACCTTTGGGTAAGAACCTCACAAAAGTTCAAAAATTAATTTAAGTAAAATTTCATTTCTGTTCGAAGATTGTTCTGAAATTGTCATCAAAGGTTCATGTGGTTCTGATTATTATATATATTTGTTTCGTGGGCAAGTCCATGGTTCCTGAAATAGTGGCCCAAAAGCTCAAAAAACCTATAGAGGCCAGCTGAAATGACAGGTTGACACGATGACTGTGTAAATGAATGACTTAGATCCATTTTCTACAACATTAACTTTTAAGGCGATACAATACTTCCTTAGATATTGACCCAATATGCAATAATGTTATTATGTGTAGACTGTGCTGATTAGGTCTGTCAGTGAAAAAATTACGGCCACTGCTTGTTGTTTCTTGCGTCTTACCTTGTTAGCATTTTCAGACTTCGGTGTGACGCCGGTACATCTCGATTTGTTCATAGTCCCGTTTATTCATTTCTCCAAACCAACTTCGAGTTTTTTTTTTTTTGGAAATATGTACTGCACTATTGAAATCACAACTCCTTCTTTTCCTGTTATTATTTAAGATCTTCATATAGTAATACTTAATCCATATAATATGCTCGCCCCTTCTGTTGTTGAAGATAAGTTGTAATTATTTTAAGAGAATACAAAATTTATGGAGAAAATGAGTAATGAGACGGCATTCTTCATTTCCAATCCTTCGCATATGGACATGCCATTTGGGTATTGTGGCAATCTCATCATCCTCATCTTCATCATCATCAACA
Source organism: Musca autumnalis (assembly GCF_047663935.1). NCBI lineage: Eukaryota > Metazoa > Arthropoda > Insecta > Diptera > Muscidae > Musca > Musca autumnalis. Next base: position 257,586,222 of record NW_027411755.1, on the reverse strand, counting down.
ATTGCAAAAGATCAGCTTTTGTTCGTTTGCTTTTTTGTTGTTGTTTGTGCACCCACTCACCTCAGGCCTTTATTTACTGGTAAATTAATGGATTTTTAATTGTCTCTGTGAGCCCTCTGAATGAATTGTAGGAATATAAGGTTGTGTGTGTGTGAATGGGTGGCGTGTTTGGGTTTGGATGCAAACGAAAAGGATTAAAGAGCCAAAGACAAACACACTCACACATGGGTATCAACGTTGCTGTGGCTACTATCAATGCTCAGAAAAAAAGGATGTGAAGAGGCAAACATATTTCGTATCTGCGCGACTGACTGACTGGTAGTTATGGAGGAAGTTTGGCGATTGAACCAATGAAATTGTAAAAATAAAATTAACAACTTCAACCGGCTTCTGTAGTTGTTTTCCTGTTTTTTTCATTTTAAACCGAGAACGAACTGAACACACATTCCATTTGGGATGATGATGAACAGGATGAAATTTGTTTTAAATTAAATTGCAAAAGGATTAATACAATGCATTAAGCTGAACAAATCCTCGAACCAAGCAGCCAACCATTCAGTCAAACAGACAAACCGTTAAGGAAACCTGTAGGCCATCGGTAGGAAATCATGTGTACATATGCATGGTAGAAGCTGGAGGGGTATTGGCGGCCACAGTTTTGTACGGTGGCATGCCATGGGGAAAAGGGCTTATATTACAAACGGCTTTCCTGACTCAGCATATCATCATTACGGCAACTACTTCCGTTGCATCCAAATCCTGAACAAATGCGTTTTTAACGTAAATCGTAAAGATGTAAAAATAAGTAAAACAGAAGCGCCAAATGCCAGGGCAAAACGAAAAAACGTCATTTATCAATACAGGCAGAAGAAGTTTGTACACGAGACACTCACTGTGGGCGGGCAGAAGCCAACATTCTGAAATTGATGTGACTTTTATGGAATGGGGAAGGAATAGTAAGAAATCGGTTATTTTTTATGAGCATTTAAAACGACAGACCTATTGAACGAACATTGGCAATGGGCAAAAGGAAACAGAAAAAACAAATCCACCCAGAAATAATTCATGTCCCCTCCCGCAGTTAAATAAATTTATTATTCAATTGAAGAAAATTGCAAATATTCACCGTGAGAGACGGGATATGCGAAACCGTTTAGACATTGTGTCTTTTGCCAAGCCCCATAAATCATCCATCTATTTCGAATATACATCTTTCCACAGTATTGGGGCATTTGCTTTACGGATTGCCACACCATTTTGTGTGGAGCTTAAATGAAAACCATTCGTCAGCACAATAAATTCTTGAGACACCAACGACTGCACTAGCTTTAACCGTAGCTTGTCGTCTCTCAACACCGTTTTTAATATTTTTTTAAAACAACATCTACCCATTACCAGCTATGTACCATGGTGAGAGATGTGCATAAAATTGTATGCTTGTTGAGCGAAAAATGTATAAATTTTCATATAATTTCCTCATAACCATGCACGTCAAAAGTAAAGTGATGCGAAACAAAAAACGAAGTGAAAAAAGTAATGAAATGAATGGCAAAAATTTCAATTCATATTTTATGTGTTTTACAAACCCCACATAAAAGTTGGAATATATTTTATGGGAAATGCATTAAGCGAGAACGACGTATGAGGGAGCTACGGAATTATTTGTGTATGTCATGATCTCTAAACCAGCGAATCTAACTTTGTCCTACACTTCAATGGTACATTGATATCTATGACATTTTCTGCGAGCAGGTTTTCCAGCCACTTTGAAGGCTAAATTATGGGGTTTTGAAGAAACACGTGTTATGAAGAGTTAAAAAAATATAATAAACACTCTGTTATAGGACGGGGTGACGTAGGGGATGGAAGATACCAAGGAACGGTCCTGAACGGTTTTAACATAACAAATCCCAGGATTTATCTTGGTCCCTCTTTCATCTCAAGTGGACACTGACCTCCCGTGGTGTCACCTGGGGAACTGCCTTTAACACCCGTTAAAGGTAGTGAGCTAACATGTGCCGCGCGTTCACCCATAAGAACGTTAAAAACTTGGGTTTGGGCGTCGGGTTAGTAACCCTCCCCTAGAAAAAGCAGCCTACTATAAAAAACGAAATAAAATAAAAACAAACACCTCTAAAATTGACGAACCCCGCAAACGTTTTAAGGACCATGATCTGCGAATCTACACCTGGAATATTCGCACTCTTTAGAGAGAAGGTGCAGTTTACGCATTGGCAGATGTACTTGAAAAGTATAAGGCCGACATTATTACCATACAGAAAACACGATGGAACGGGAAAGGCGTCACAACAACACCTAAAGGTGACGCACTGTATTATAGCTGCCATGACACAAAGCATACATGTGTTTGCGGATTTTTAGTTGGTCGGAGGTTAAAACATTTGGTCTCCAGCTTCACCCCCGTGAATGAAAGACTCGCTGCAATTCGATTAAAAGCAAAATTCTTCAACACAGCTTTATTTGCGCTCATGCTCCCACTGAAGGCAAGGACGAACAGACCAAATATATATTTTACGAGCGCTTAAAAGAAACTTATGACCGTTGCCCTGCCCATGACGCCAAAATTGGAAAGGAGAACATCTTGGGCCTTACAGTCGGGAAATTCAGTCTCCATAGTGAAACATTTGACAATGGTATGAGTCTGATAGACTTTGCAGCTGCAAGAAACATGGTAGTTAGCAGTACTAGATTAATTCATCCTGATATTCATAAGGGCACCTGGCTGTCGCCAGATCAAACAACAAGAAATCAAATTGATCACGTTGTGATAGATGGAAGACATGCATCGAGGGTGTTGGATGTACGATCGTGCCGAAGTGCAAACATTGACTCGGACCACTACCTTGTTGCAGCACAGTACCAGATTAAACGTAGCGAACTGACACTACATGGAAGTTGGACACCACTGAGCTGCAATCACAACAGATAGCCACAGCTTATTCCACTCAACTGGCCCATCTGCTTAATTAAATCACTCCACGTCCCGATAACATATTAGGACAATAGCAAAACATTGCCCACTCCATGCAAATGGCCGCTAAATCAGTACTTGGATACCACAGACCTACACCAATTAACCGTGCTGCTTCCGAAGAGAAAAATGCGGCAAATAAGACTTCTCTATAATCAATAGCAAAGCGTAGCGCACGAGAGTGGTGAGAAAAGGAGAGAGGAGAAATGTATTTCTTGCAGGAAACAGAGAGAAATGGAAAAGCGGAAGTGTGAACAAATCTTGATATACAGAAGTCAGAATAAATTCCGAAAGTTCTACCAAAGACTGAAACATCAAACTGATAGCTTCGGTACATGCACATCCTCCTGTAGAAACCATTAAGGTAATTTGGTAACACATACAGTGTTCAGGATATGGGAAGAGCATTTTTTCAAACTGTAGGTATCCACTAGTACCGAAGACGAGTAAGATACCGCAAATCTAATCAAAGAATATGGTATTGAATGTATACCATTAGGCCAAGAATAGGTGAAGACAGCAATAAACCGGCTAATGAATAATAAGGCAGCAGGTGCCGATGGCTTACCAGCCGAGCTGTTCAAAACCGGTGGCGACACGCTAATAAGGTATATGCATCAGCTAGTTACAATATTATACTACTCTCTGCTCTAACTATAGGGGCATAAGTCTGATCCCTATTGCGTATAGGATAGTGCCAGGGATACTGTTCGAACGACTAAAGCCTATGGTCAACCAAATAATTGGGTCATATCCAAGCTGCTTTATACCTGGGAAATTCCTAGAAAAAGACCTAAAAATGCAGATGCACACTAACCATCTATTTATCGATTATAAAACAGCCTTCGGCAGCCCACTACGTTCAAAATATTCCAAGCCATGTCTGAAGTTGGTATTAACACAAAGCTCATAAGGCACAGATACTCTGTCCTCAATTAAAATAGAAAAGAACCTCTCCAAACAGTTCAGGACCGAAGGCGGTTTCAGACAAGGAGACAGCCTTTCGAGCTATCTATTCAACATCCTGCTGGAAAAGGTTGTACGAGATGCAAACGTCAAAAGAAATGGCACAATATGCACCAACAGCCACGTGCTACTAGCTTATATTGACGATATTTACATCACCTTTCGACCAGTAAAATAAGTAACTGATACCTATAAGAAGAAGAATGTGCGATAAGACCAAACTGATGGTATCGACGCGAAATGCGTCCCAAGAAGGGACCTCCATAAACATATCAAATAACATCTGTTGTGGAATACTAAGAAGAATTTTATTGGCCAACAGATGATACCTTAGCTTAAGTAAACAGTTTTAGAACAAAATCACATCTCGTCAAACAAAAACAGCACTTTATAAATACTGCCCGTTCTTATGTCCTAATACTAAGCAGATAAAGTGCTTGCTGTGTTTGAGAGAAACATTCTTCGAAAGATCTATGCGCTGACCGTGAATATCGACGTCATATGAACCACGAGCTATCTCTGCTATACAATGACATCAGTATAGTTAACTTACTTACTCAGCTGTCATATAAGCCGACCTAATACAAGATGCCCATTCCTCTCTATTTGTTGCTTTACTTCTTCAGTTTGGAATAACGCGTTTTTCGATCTCGTCTTTCACTGGTTTGCTCCATCGAAGCCTTGGCATTCCAGTTCTACGTGTACTGCCATGTGGCACGTATTTATACGCTTTCGGCGAGTAGATCTATCAAACACATCAAGAACTGCCTTATATGCTTGCGCAAGTATCCATGCTACGGAACCATACATTACAGCGTGACTTATATGTGACTTTGTTTTTAAACTGCTTACTTAAGTCGACCTATTATCAGTTAAAGTCATCTTACAAGTCGAATGAGCTTTGCAGGAATACCAAATTCAGACATGGCTTGTAATGGGGGCTTTCGAAGGCCTCCTTACAATCGACAAAAAGGTGGTAGTTGTGGATCTGCATCTCTTAGCTCTTCTCCAGAATTCGCCGCAGAGTAATTATCTGGTCAATGATGGATTTGCCATATCTAAAGCCGCATTGTTATGGTCTAATTATTTCATTGACCATAGGCTTCAGCCGTTCGCATAATAGCCCTTATACTACATTGTAGGCCCCTACCCAGCAAAATGTTCGATGCCAAAGATGCCATTCAATCATGGGTGCAAGTGATCTGGCATGTCATATTTTTAGCATCTTCATAGATGAATTTTATATGAGCGTGGACTCCAAGAGATGTTATTCATTTTTGTAACCAAAACATGTCATTGACACCAATGATTTGACATGTCATTTTCACCAATGCTTGGGCATGTCATTTACACCAATGCTTTGGCTTTTAATTTTCACCAACCCTTTGCAATGACATTATCATTACGACGAGAGTTTTAACAACGTTGGTTGTGATTTCGAGTCTCTGACAACATTAAGCCTATTGTCAATAATTAATCTTATATATTTAGAAACTATGTATAAATAAAAACACAAAATTCATATCTTTTGGATCGATGAAATGGGTTCAAATGCTGATGAAAAGATCGGATCTTTCACGGCTTCCTTTGCATTGGTTCAAATGCTAATGAAAAGATCGGATCACTACTTCGTTTGAACCAACACAAAAGATGCCATGAAATCACGTCATTGTATGGAACCCTACCTTCAAATTTTGCTGGGTTGTATTTTGCATCTCTTTAAAATCAGAATGGACACGTGAATGCTGCATTCGTTGGATTCAAACAATTTTATGCACGTTGCTATTGGTTGAAATAGTCGCATATTGTAGTTCAACATATTCGAAAAGTCTTCTGATAGTAACGATAAACCAAGTATGTTTGGACACCATCCGTGTCAGAAAATTTGAAGTTGATGTAGCCATGCCCGTCCTTCTGTCTGTCTGGCTGCCTAGAGCGCACGATAATTCTCGAACGGATCAACCGATTAGGTCCAAAATTTGGCTTTCGTAACGTTTTGTTTAAACTTAGTTTAAATTCGAAGATGGGTTATATCGATTCACTCCTTCCGGTACCTACGCCACATATTTCGAAAATGTTCGGAAATTTTGAGCGCACGATAACTCCTGAAGGGAGCAACCGATTTGGTCACACTTTGCACATCGTGAAATTTCTACCAGACTTAGATGAGGTTCCAATATGGACACAATCGATCCACTCCTTTGGGTACCTCCAACACAAAATTTCGGAAAAGTTCAGCTTTGGACCAGCTCTCGAATCGCTTAGATTTTTGTTGAAACAACTTGTATTCACTGCCCCCCCCATACGAGTTAGAAGTTTAATCTGGGACAAGTCCATACTTCCTGAGAAAATAGCCTGAAAGGTGCAAAAAAACCCATGACACCGTGTATAGTGGTTGGAGCTCAAGATAACTCTCGAGCGGATCTGCCGGTTCGGTCCATAACTTTGCCTTCATAATATTTTGTCCAAACATAGTTTAAGTTGGAAGATAAGCCATATCGGTTCACTACTTCATGTACCTCCCCCACAAGAGTTCAAAAGTCTTCGAAAAAAAGTGTGAGCACGATAACTCTTGAAGGAAGTGACAGATTTGGTCCATTCTTTACACATCCTAATATATCTACCAGATATAGATCTGGTTGGAATATGGACTATATTTTTTCACTCCTTCGGGTACCTCCCACACAACATTTCGCATAATTTCACTTTAAGACCTGCTCTCGAATCTCTTTGATTTCTGTTGAAGCAATATTCATTCGCTGCCTCAATTACGACGGTTATTTTTTTAGGGGCAAGTCCATAGTTCTTGTGAGAACAGCCCGATAGGTGTAAAAACACGTATGCCACTATATGTAGTCGCTGGAGAGCACGATAACTCTCGAACCGATCAACCGATTTCGTCCAAAATTTGGCCTTCGTCATATTTTGTCCACAACTTTCGGTACTTCCCCCTATATTTTAAAAATATTAGTAAAATGGTATGCACGATATCTCTTGGACGGGGCAACCAATTTGGTCCAAACTTTGGATCGACTTATATTTTGTCCAAATTTAGTATAACTTCTAAAATGGTTCATTTCAGTCTTCCCCTTAGGGTACCTCCCCCATAAAAGTCCAACATTTGTGTCTAAGTGCAGTTTAAGATCTGTTCCAACATCCTTTGGAAATGTATACCGATGCTGTTCGGTGTGGTCCTGTTTACAGCGATATTATATTATCCATGGGCAAGTCCATATTTCCTGGCATACTGGTCCAAAAATTATACGATGACCTTCTGAAATGACTAGTGGGCGCGTCGTCTATCGAAAATATGTACATGACTCCCAAAATAAGATCCAGTTGGTCCGAGCTCAATGGACGCATTGCGCGTCGACACCATCATAAATGTATCAGTTACTTCTTTAACTGATCGTCACATGATGTCTATATCATCAGCATTGGTGTAGATTGTGAAACTTCTTTTGACGTTTGCCTCTCGTATAACCTTTTCCAGCAGGACGTTGAATAGATAGCTCGAAAGGCTGTCTCCTTGTCTGAAACAACTTTTGGTACGAAACTCTTCGGAGAGGTTCTTTCCTATTTTAACTGAGGACCTCGTGTCAGTAAAAGTCTTTTACAAAGCCGGATGAGCTTTGCGGGGATACCAAATTCAGACATGACTTGGAATACCTTTGAACGCAGCGGGCTGTCGAAGGCTGCTTTATAATCGACAAAAAGGTGGTAAGTGTCGATCTGCATCTCTTGGGTCTTCTCCAGGATTTGCCGCAGGGTAAATATCTGGTCAATGGTGGACTTGCCAGGTCTAAAGCCGCATTGGTATGGTCCAATTATCTCGTTGACCATAGGCTTTAGTCCTTCACACAATATCCCTGACACGATCTTGTAGGCAATAGGGAGTAGACTTATGCGCCTATAGTTAGAGCATACAGTCTTATCTACCTTCTTGTGGACGGCGTACAGGTTCCAATCGTCGGGTTCTTGTTCTTCCTGCCAGATGGTGCTAACTAGCTGATTAATACACCTTATCAGCGTGTCGCCTTCGGTTTTGAACAGCTCGGCTACTAAGCCATCGGCTCCTGCTGCTTTATTATTCTTCAACCGGTTTATTGCTGTCTTTACCTCATCTTGACCGGGCGCTATACATTCAATACCATCTTCTGGGATTTGGTCTGTGGTATCTTCGTCGTCTTCGCTGCTATTGGATACCAACAGTTTTGATGAAAATGTTCTTTCCATATCCTGAGCACACTATCAGTTACCAAATTACCTTGCTGGTCTCCACAGGAGTATGTGCGTGTACCAAAGCCATCAGTTTGATGCTTGGAAGAGTTTTCGGTTTCATTCTGGTTCCTGTACATCTCGAGTTTTTCACACTCCCGCTTTTCAATCTCTCTCTTTTTCCTGCGGAAAAGACGTTTCTCCTCTCTTCTTTTCTCCCGATATCTCTCTCGTGTGCTGCGCGTTGCTACGGATTGTAAAGTAGCCCTATATGCCGCATTTTTCTTTTCGGTAGCAGCACGACACTCCTGATCATATCATGGATTCCTTGGTGGAGGTCTCTGGTATCCAAGTATGGATTTTGCGGATGTTTGCATGGAGTGGGCAATACTTTGTCATTGCTCTGATATGTTATCGGGATGAGGATTGCTTTGATTAAGCAATTGGTCTAGTTGAGTGGAATATACTGTGGCTATCTGTTGTGATTGCAGCTTACCGATGTCTAACTTTCGTGCTGTGTATGTTCGCACTTTGTTTGCTACGTTCGAGTCTATGTTTGCACCTCGGAACGATCGTACATCCAACACGCTTGATGCATCTCTTCCATCTATTACAACGTGATCAATTTGATTTCTTGTTCTTTGATCTGGCGACTGCCAGGTTCCCTTATGAATATCGAGATGCTTAAATCTGGTACTGTTACCTACCATGTTTCTTGCCGCTGCAAAGTCTATCATCCTCATACCGTTGTCAGATATTTTACTGTGGTGACTGAATTTTCCGACTGTTGGGCCAAAGATATTTTCCTTTCCAATTTTGGCATTAAAATCGCCTAGAATAATTTTAATGTCATGGGCAGGGCAACGGCCATAAGTTTCTTCTAAGCGCTCATAAAATATATCTTTGGTCAGCTCGTCCTTGTCTTCAGTGGGAGCATGAGCGCAAATAAAGCTGATGTTGAATAATTTTGCTTTTTTTCGAATTGTATCAATTGTTTCATTCACTGGTGTGAAGCTGGAGACCAGGGCCCTATTCCACGAAACAACTTATCAACTTTTCACTTTGCACTTAGCAATATTTTTAAACATTTTCACATTTTTGTGTTCCACAGAACCGCTTTTTTTGGTAAGTGATACGTTAATTGAGTGCCTAAGTTCTTAACAATTGTTTGCTCTCTTTTTAATTTCTGTTCCACCAACGTTTTCTTCTGATAATTTTTGATAAGTGCAAAGTGAAAAGCGATAAGTTGTTTCATGGAATAGGGCCCAGGTGTTTTAACCTCTGACCAACTACAAATCCGCAACCAAACTCATGCTTTATACCATGGCAGCTATAATACTCGTACAGTGCGTCACCTTTCGGTAATGTAGTCACGCCTTTCCCATTCCATCATATTTCCTGTATGGCAGTAATGTCGGCCTTGTACTTTTCAAGTACAAGGTGGCGCAGAAGTAATCTTCCTATCAGAAAATGCTATAATTTTTGCGATTGGCCCCTAATGTCAGTTCTGTTTTGACATTTGTGTAGTAAACACATGTAAAATACACGTTAGTAAACAATGTTACGCTACACTGCTCCAGAACGCGGAATATTGGTGACTATTTATTTGGCCAATAATCGGTCGGTGACTTTGGCACAACGTGAATTTAACCGCAGATGTTTAGCCGCTCGCCTCGAAGAGACTGGCACAACACGTGATGCTGCCATGCATGGCAGACCCCGGAGTAACCGTTCTGCAGAGAATATTGTTGCTGTAGCCGAGGATGTCATGGAAGCGTCGTCGACATAGGCCAGACGACGCAAATGGGTATCAGTTGACGGTTTTTACAGCGAATTTTGGTACAAGATTTGAAGATGTTTCCGTACAAAGTCCAGACGGTGCATCAGCTGTTACATGCTGACCGCCAATCGCGTCTAACATACGATCAAGCCATCTTTAATCAACACCAACAGGAAGATGATTTTTCATCAAAAATAATCCTGAGTGATGAGGCGCTCCAGACTTCTTTTTGTGGGGCTTTTTGAAGTCGCCGGTTTATGTCAACAAGCCTCAGACTCTTTCAGCTCTTAAAGACAATATCCGACAAGAATGTGAGGACCTTCCGGCAGTTTTGGCCAAAGTGATGGAAAATGGCATAAAAAAGGCTCAAAAGACAATAAACTGTGGCAGCGGCCATTTATCTGATATCATATTCTCGACTTGATGTAAAAAAATTAAAAGACAAAAAAATAAATAAATAAACCACAAGAAAAATCAAAGTTCTTCATTTTTTTTAATTACAGCCAAAAAACTTCGGAAGATTACATTTGCGCCACCTTGTACATCTGCCAATGCGTTAACTGCACTTTTTCTATAAAGAGTAAAAAAACGCGTTTTTAGCTCACTACCTTTAACGAGTGTTAAAGGCAGTTCCCCAGGTGACACCACGGGGAGGTCAGTGTCCACCAAGATAAATCCTGGACTTTGCCATGTTAAAGCCGGTCAGGACCGTTCCTTGATATCGTTCATCCCCCACGTCCTTCATATAATAACAGCTATATACAGTGCCTCACCTTTAGGTGTCTTTGTAAAGCCTTTCCCAATCCATAGTATTGCCTGTATGGCAGTTATATTATACGTATGAAAGCGATCGTCTCCAACAGATGATGTTAATTCAATATACCACAAAAATGTACGTTAAATTATTTTGCAAGCACTGCTAAATTGTAAACCTAGCCAATGTGGACTGGCAATGAGGCTATAATAATATATGAGTACATATGAAATTTATTGTCTACATTTCTTCTTCTGCTGCTGCTTCTCATTGTCAGGCCTGTTAACATCATTACAATTTTTGCGGAAAAAGTCCAATGGGTTCTTCTTCTTCGCCGTCTTTCTTTTGCTGGCTGGCACATTTAAAATCGTTTTATGCACAAAAATATGAAACATTGTTGGGTGGGACATAAATTAGTTGTCATCTTCTATTGCTGCTGCCGCTACTGCTGTCGTTGTTCTCATTCAATGACACTCTTATCACAACTGTCTGAACTCAGATACACGGCGGATACGGATGCTGAGATAAGAGATATAGACATTTAGGCATAAGACATAAATTTAGGCTGTTCAGTTGTGACTGTGAATTGTTGTTAATACAATTTTGGGAGAGTGCGAGAAACAGTGTTTACAAAAAGTTTATGCATTTCACGCTTATACAAACCTATTTTACATATAATGCGTATGTTCCCGTACACAAAAAGTACAGCCGTACAATAGAATAGATTTTACGCTGCAGTTAAATATCCTGGCTTTTGTGAGGTTGAGATGTCGTTACATCTCCAGACTTTGTTGAGCGACGGGAAAGCATTTCTTGCCTTGTTAATGCGGTCACTGATATCTGCTTCTGATCCACCGTCTTTAGTTGAGCCTATTATCAAAAGCTAAGTCATTATAGTTTATTTTTAGACCGACTTTGGAGGTGTTTCGCGTTAGCGACTCCAATTTAGCATTGATGTGGACCAAGTTTTGGGCGAAAAAGCAGATGATATCTGCGTAGTCCATAGGGAGCCTCGATGTTTGTTGCTTCTAAAACAGAATCTAAGAGAACAACGGCCTTGCAAGTTGAGAAAGGTAAGCTTTCTTTGCGTTGAAACAGACAGATATTTCGGGGTCTATAAAGTTCCCTGATCAGGGTTACAATTTTAAGAGGTATGTCTTTATTTATAAGGGCGCTCCACATAGCATTTAGGTAGACGGTATCAAAAGCTCGTTCAATATCCACGAACAAGAGATACAACGATGAATTTAATTCAGCGGACTGTTTAATAATTTCAAGTACGAAGTTTATGTGATGAGCACACGATCAATCAGGGCGAAAACCCGCCTTAAAATCGAATCGAGCACAGGAGATATACGCTGAAGCAGAAGTTGAGCCATTACTTTGCTGATTGCATTTAATAATGTTGTTCCTCGCCAATTTTTGCACTTGGTGAGATCACCTTTTTTGTGATAATAACTTTAGTACCCTTCTTCCATTCGTTGGGAAAGACATTTGTCTCCAACGCGTCTCTAATAATTGGGATAATGGCATGCGTGATGGGTTCTGCTCCATACAGAAGGGTATGTTGTCCGGCCCTGCCGACTTGCCATTTTGAAGTGACTTCAGGGTTGTTATTACTTCTTCATACGTATGTAGATCTGTATTTACGTCCCTTTTTGGGTTGCGCTGCAAAGTGGAAGTAGAAGTACATGGCTGAGTCACATTATTTGCTGGTTCTTCAGTGCTGAAGAATTGACGCCAGCGGTCTATTTGCCCCTCGGGGGTGCTTAGTTGGCATCCATATTCATATTATTGAAATATAGACGTTTGTCTCTACGGGCTAAACAATATTTTCAGCGGCATGATAGTTCGCTTTGGCTAGTACTTTGGCTTCATTTGTTTTGGCTCTTAGGAGAATGTTGCGTAAACCCTTGTCATGTTTTATTCCATCGAGATTCTAGTTAGTGATCCATGACTTTTGGGTTTTCTGCGCAGTTCCAATAACGAAGGTTGCTGCTTCTCTGCACGTTGTTGCTATACTGCCCATGTGTCCATCATATTGTTTCCCTGGAGTTTTTTTTTTTGTTAGTGCTACCTTATATCTGTGAGCAGTTTTTGCGGATTGCAGTGGCAGTAGGTTTAATTTATTGCGCCTTTGATGCTGGCGATTTATAACGACCGGTCTTAAACGTAGGGTGGCAACTACCAGAATGTGGTCAGTATCGATATCCGCTCCGCGTCTCGTTTTCACATACATCAGTGAGCCCACAAAGAGTTTTCTAATGAGGATAAGATCAATTTGAATTCGCGTTTAGCCATCTGGTAATCCCCATGTGTTTTTATGGATGTTTCTATGAGCGAACTTTGAGCCGCTAATAAATAGACGACTTCTGGCACAGAAATCGACAAGTCTATCGCCATTATCGTTTCTTACGTCCCGAAGACCTTATGTGCCCATAACTGTGCTTGAATTGCTCTTATTACAACCCACTTTGGCAATAAAATTACCGATAATAAGCTTGATGTATCAATTTGGCAGAGAGCTAACCAAAGCTGAGAATAAAATAAATCTTTTGGATCTTCATCATCGGGTTCCGTTGAGTTGAGCCTTGCCACGATAACTCGCTCGGATACGGCTTTATATCCTAGGAGGACTTTGTTGGCTTTTGGTGATTAGAGTATACCATCTCCATTTACTCTGTTAATGGTATTCCCAGAGAAAATAAAGTTATATCCGTTTTTGAGTGGCATTGTTCCAGATTTCAGCCAACGAACTTCGCTTAGTTAACGGACGTCTATACGATACTAAGACATTTTGTTCTGGACTTGGAAGAGCCTCGATGTTTCAGAGAGTGCTCTTACATTCCATGTTCCAACAATAAACCGGGTTTTAAATCCATACGTCGTCATCGGAGAGTTAGCAGATCATATATTGCTTGTTTATGTTTCTATAATCGGTTTGTTTAAAGTTGGGTGACTGACACCGTTGCCCATACCATTGGCTCCTCCGCTGTCATCCCTATTGCTTGATCCCATCATAATCAAGCAAGGAGTCGAGGTAAGAACTCCAGGTATTTCTTCCATGCTGTATTTAGTGTCATACCGCCCATGATCGGTCGCCAGAGCCTCGTTTGCATGAAAAGAGGACACCAAGTCTCAGGTGGACAGTTGGTGAGGTTGACGTTTGAAGAGCATTGAAGGTGAACAATTTCATTTTCATTTCGCATCTCTCTCCCATCTGTCCCCTAGTATCACATGATGTATTATTTTTTCTATTCTCAATTTTCACCTTTTCCTTAACCACTGTACCAGCATAAAATTGAATGTGTCAAAAAAGGCCATGCATACTAAGAACTCATAGCTTTATGACTTCGCATTGTACGAAATAGCATTTCAGTTAACACTTAAACACAAAGCCTATATGACCCGGTCGCCACACATTACTTGAGAGGGGGAAACACATGTCATGCACAGAGAAAAAACCATTTTGGGACTTGTTTCATCTTTGCCAGAAACAAATCTTTCGGCAGCGTAATGCAGACACCCTTCGAACTAAACAATGAATTGTATTGTCAACCGCTGGCTTCTGTGTGAGTTTGTGTGGGTCTGTGTGTATGTTGCGATATATAGAGAGGGCATAATGCAATAAAATATAGCTTTGGTTAGCACAAAAATAATAATTTTTAAATTATGATTGCCTATGGCTTCTTTCAGTTTTTTTCTTCTTGTTCAGTTGAACTTGTCATGGAGGGGGTGGTAACATCTATGCCTTAGGTTCAAGACTGCTTTTGGGTATACTGTCTATGAGTCAAACAATATTTATTACAAACATGAAATGCTCTTTTGTCCTACAGCATAAGTCTTTTCAATGGAAATCATAATCAGGTCGTTGATTTTCTTTTGGCAAATAATTTGCAATGAAGTGAAATATTTTTAGAAGTAATTACATTCCATGTTCAAGGTTAAGACTGGATTGTGGAACAGTCTTTGGCAAATAATTTGCAATGAAGTGGAAATCTTCTTTAGAAAAAATTAAATTTTATGCTCAAGGTTAAGAATGGATTGTGATACATATGATTCCAAAACTGTGACGTAACGTTTTTTTTTTCATCAAGTCAGCAGTTGTGATTGGAAGAGGAATAACTATATGTATGTATGTGAATAATATCTACTTACCTAGAATTTACCTACATTATTAAGAGGCTTATGGCCTCTAGAATTTGGGTATATTAGTGCGTTAATAATCTATACTTCTCTTCACTTTTAAAACTATATTTTTGAAAAATTAACTAGAGATTTACAACATGGATAAAAACCGACGAAAATCTGTCATAAAGCTAAATTCATCAACATAAGTATTATATGTCCCTACACCCAGACCCAAGTTTAGGACGAGCAGACCAATGAATTATAACATCAGTCCTGGCCATAATTATTCATATTATAATTGACTTTAGCCAGTTTACTTACTTGCTTACTTAGCTGGCCCATTACAAAACATTTGTTCCATAGACCGAACTAAGAAAAGATCTCCAATTCTCTCTGTTTCGTGCTTCGCCTTTTGGAATACCGCGCCTTGTCATCTCTTCATCCACTTGTTTGCGCCATCTATTCTTTGGCCTGCCAATTCGGGCTCGAATTTATACGCCTTTTTAGCGGGTTCATCATCGCTCATTCTTATTATATGGTCTGGCCAACGCAATCGCTGCATCTCGATACGTTTAACTATATTGATGTCGTTGTATAGCAGATACAGCTCGTGGTTCATTCACCGTCAACGCAGATCGGTCCTCCGTAGATCTTTCGCAGAATTTTTCTCCCAAACACGCCAAGCACTGCCTTATCTGCTTGCGTAAGTACCCGGGCTTAGGAACCATACACAGCACGGGTAGTATCAGTGTTTTGTCAAGCATTATTTTTGTTTGACAAGTTGTGGCATTGTTTTTAAAGTGCTTACTTAAGCCAAAGTAGCATCTGTTGGTCAATACAATTCTTCTTTTTATTTCACAACTGATGTCGTTTGTTGTGTTTACGGCGGTGCCGAGGTATACGAATTCGTTTACTACCTCAAAATTATAGGAACCAACTTCAACAGTTGGTCCGATCTCAATGGACGCATTGTGCGTCGACACCATCAGCTTGGTCTTCTCGCCGTTTACCGCCAGACCCACTTTAGCAGATTCTCCTTCGACCTTTATAAAGGTATCAGTTACTTCTTTTACTGATCGGCCCATGATGTCTATATCATCAGCATAAGCAAGTAACATGTGACTATTGGTGTAGATTGTGCCACTTCTTTTGACGTTTGCCTCTCGTATAACCTTTTCTAGCAGGATGTTGAAGAGGTCACACGAAAGGCTGTCTCCCTGCCTGAAACCTCTTTTGGTACAAAACTCTTCGGAGAGGTTCATTCCTATTTTAACTGAAGATCTTGTGTCAGTTAGAGTCATTTTAAAAAGCCGAATGAGCTTTGCGGGGATACCAAATCCAGACATTGCTTGAAATACCTTTGAACGCAGCGGGCTGTCGAAGGCTGCTTTATAATCGACAAAAAGGTGGTAGGTGTCGATCTGCATCTCTTGGGTCTTCTCCAGGATTTGCCGCAGGGTAAATATCTGGTCAATAATGGACTTTCCAGGTCTAAAGCCGCATTGGTATGGTCCAATTATTTCGTTGACCATGGGCTTTAGTCGTTCGCACAATATCCCTGACACTATCTTGTAGGCGATAGGGAGAAGACTTATGTCCCTTTAATTGGAGCATAAAGTCTTATCTCCTTTCTTATGGACGGGACACAGGATGTTCAGGTTCCAATCGTCGGGTACGAGTTCTTTCTGCCAGATGGAGCTAATAAGCTGTACCAATGTTGCAAAGCTTCAGGTGATTTCTTTATTTCTTTATTTCTTTATTTCATAATAGTCAAGAGAACATAGTTCCTTACAGACTAACAGTAATTCAATAAATAATATGTAAATTATACATAAATACGTATATACAAAGAAAATAATTAAACAGTATTCATAATTACAAGTTATGTTGTTTCAAAATTGTTTTAAATGCATACTTTGTTACACTAAAATCAATCGGAAAAGATCTATTAAGAGTATTAATGTTTAATAACGCCCTATTTATTGGGCTATTCAAAACATAATTATTACGATTAGCATCTACGTGAAACATGTTAAAGTGCCGAAGACTTCGACTTGGAACTGTAAATCCAATTTTATCCAAAAGAAATGAACAGTCGATATTAGAATTAATTATATCATAAGCAAATAAAATTGAAAGTAATTTTCTTCTGCTTTCCAAAGTTTCTAATTGGATTAAAAGACACCGAGATTCATAATTAGGCCAAGGAAGAGTAAAGTTTAGATAAGCTAAAGCAAATTTGACAAATTTTTTCTGAATTTTTTCAATGCGATTTATATGAATTTTAGAAAAAGGGCTCCAAATCAGAGCACCATATTCTAATTTGGATCTAATGAATGATGAGTACAATTGCTTTAGTGTATACGGATCTTTAAAATCCGTGCTATTTCGCTTAATGAAGGCAAGTAAAGAATAAGTTTTAGGAATTAGATGATTAATATGTGAAGTGAATGTTAATTTAGAATCAAAAATAATACCTAAATCTTCTTTTTCCTCAACCATCTTTAACATATGATTACCCAAGTAAAAAGGCAATTGAAGTGGATTACGGGATCTATGAAAAGATAAATGGAAACATTTATCAATATTAAGATGCAATTCATTCAATTCGCACCATCGGATAAGGTTGTATAGATCTTCTTGTATATTTAGAAAATCCATAAATGTTTTGACCTTCAAAAATACTTTAAGGTCATCGGCATACAGCAGGAATTGTGAGAATTTAAAACAACTACTAATATCATTAATAAATATATTAAATAATAACGGTCCCAGGACACTCCCTTGAGGAACTCCTGAGGTTTGGTAATATCCATTTGATTCATATTCTCCACACATTCATATTCTTATATTTAGCCACTTTTTCCGCTTATGTTCGCATACTAACCTGCTGAATTCAAGAGTAGCTCTCTAACTCTCGGGTTTTCAGGGTTCGTACGACGAAGCTCATCACGCTCATTTGCTAGTCCCGTCGCCTCTGTTGGGAAATTTAGTCTTATTTCGGGTATTCGACCAGCAGGGATGTAGCGAGCGGCTGTTGCTGTGATGATGTCCCGGAAAGTTCTCTCAGCTACCCGAGGATCTGACGGGATGGGCAGCACTCTGAAGCGGTGATTGGTGAAATCTCTGAACCCTTGCCAATCAGCTTTCCCATGGTTCAGGAAAGTGCGGTGTTCAGAGGTTGTGAAATCGGGTGGTCTATTTACGGAGACGATAATAAGGAGGTGGTCCGAGCCAAGGGAAATGCCGGGTTGCCAGGATACGTCATTTATCAGACCTGGAGCCACAATGGTGATATCTGGCGAGCTGTGGTAATCTCCTCTAATCCTAATTCGCCGTAAAAAACGTAGAGCTATCAATTTGCTCGGCCAGCGCTGTACCCCTCTGGTCATTACCTAGCACGGAATGCCAAAGCTCATGATGAGCATTGAAGTTCCCTAGCACCTGACGGTTATTGCCCTCTAAAAGTGAACTAATATCGGGTATGTATATGTATAACGCCGTACACCGCTATTTATCGACGGTATGTACACATTAAGCAGCTCCATCTCGGCAGTACCACACTTTACTTCTACCCCTACACATTCCATATATGGGTCACTAGAGTTAAGCTCAAGCGAGATAGGTTGCGGTTTTGGGTGGAGAAGTTAAGTGACCATTGAGATGCTCGAATATCAAATCTTCCCAAATTTGCCGCGTCCCATCTCAATTGTTGTGGGTGCTGGTGTGATTACAACAGACGGACGGGCAGACCTACATAAATCGACTCAGAATTTTTCCCTGAACAGGAATATATATGGGAATTTCTGAGTGAAATCGGACAGTTATTCAAAAAGTTTTGAGTTCCTTTATTTTTGCTGTGGTGATGCTGCTCCCAAGCAAAACATTACAGTATAATTTCAGATATTTTTTTACTAATGGTTGCAGAGATATCGTGGCTTGAAAAAGTCGAATTCTATAAAAACTATATGCAAAGAAATGCTAAATAACTTATTTAATAGTGGTCCAAATAGATAAAATCTTTTTGTATATTTTTTTTATCAGCCATGTAATAAAAAATAGAAAAAAATGCAAAGTGGGCTTGAATGCAATTTTCGCGATTTAATATTAAAAATCAATTTTTAACAATGATTGTAACCTTACATTTTCTTGATTTGTTTTTTTTTTTTTTGTATTAAACTACAAATAATTGCAAAAATTTTAAGTCTGGTATTAGGATTCGAAAATTACTATTTTATATATATATTTGTTTTATTTGCCAAAACAATTTTTATACCACTGTGAAACTTTTGTTATTTTACACAAAAAAAAAAAAAAATAAATAAATAAATAAATAAAAAATAAGTAGCAGGTAAGAACGACGTTAAGTTCGGCCGGGCCGAACTTGTTATACCCTGCACCACAAGTTGTATTGAAGTAAAATGGAATAATTAGTTTCCTTTCGTGTATCAAGAAGACTTGATACTAAATTTCAGCAATTTCGGTAAAACAATGTGAGGCACCATTCTATGAGGGCTATTTCAAAACGTCGATCTATACCGACAAATTTCTGACGGAAAGTTTTTAGGCTCAAAGAAGACTAAATACCAAATTTCCTATATTTCGGTAAGAGAATGTGGCTAAAACTTAAAAAATACCGAAAATCAAATAGTACGCTTCTATGGGGATATAGGAAGACGTGGACCTATATTAATAATACTCTTCTGGAATATTTTACAACTCATGGAAGACGAAATAACGAATTTCAGCCATTTCGGTTGGATATTGACATCACAATCTTCAGTATTACGAAAATCGAGAGGTACCGTCCTTTGGGGGCTATATCGAAACGTGGACCTATACCGATTTAGTCAGAAATGGGGCAATATGAAAGCGTCGACCTGTACAGACATATTTCTGGCGAACAGTTTTATATCACATTGAAATTTCAGCCATTTTTATGGAATATTGAAGACACAACCTTCAAAATTCGAAAAATCGGGAGGTACCTTTCCTTGGGGGCTATATGAAGGCGTGGACCTATACCGGCAAATTTAAAGGGGACGTTTGAGTACCCCCAACGAAGTCTAAGTACCAAATTTCAGACATTTCGGTGGAATATTGATGCCACAACGTTCAAAATACCGAAAATCAGAAGGTACCGTTCTATTGGACTACATGAAGGCATGGACCGATACCGACAAAGTTCTGGGGGAAAGTTTTATACCACCAACGTAGACTAAGTACCAAATTGCAGCCATTTCGGTGTGATAATGAAGCTAAAACCTTCAAAATACCGAAAATCGGGAGGTACCGTTCTATGGGGGCTATATGAAGGTGTTGACCGATACCGACAAAATTCTAGAGGACATTTTTATACCCCTAAAGACGACTACGTACCAAATTTCAGCCACTTTGGTAGGATAATGAAGCTAAAACCCTTAAAATACCGAAAATCGGGAGGTCCCGTTCTATGGGGCTATATCAAAACGTGGACCGATATATCTCATTTTCAATACCAACCATCCTGCAAGTAATAAAAATTTCTGTATTAAATAAACATAAACAGATGTTTTTAGTAATAATTCAATGACCGCTGAGTTGGGCATAATGTTAATACCCTTAGCCATGTAAAACAAAACGACCAACATCAAATTCTAATTTCCGCAATTGGAAAGCAAAGCATCCCGCAAAATGACCATATATCCTATAAAGATTCCCTCAAATACTTTTTACGTACAAACTCGTATGGCTTACGTCCAAAAAATATGTGTTAATGCAAATCAGAAATAAAAGTTGGGAAATGTAGGCATATATAAAAAAAGAAAAGTTCTTTTTGCTTTCTAATAAAAGAAGAAAAGATGTAAAAATTGTCATTTATTGCAAGAAGGATGCATAAAAAGTGCTAAGAGAGCTTAAACAAAATTTTCGATATTCGCCGCGAAACAGCTTATTTAAGCACTCAGTTGGACATGATTGAGAAAAATGTGTATTCGCTCATAATGACAGATATTTTCTCCTTATATTACATACGTCTTCAAAATTATGCCATATGTACGTCTTCAAAATCGACAGTTTTAAGTTGTAGACTAAATATTCACAGAATTTTGCTAATGTTTTTATATCATTCCCTCAACAATCAAGAATAAGAGTGTTACAGTTTTGAATTAATTTTATTCGTACCTGTTAACAATTACTTACAATTGGCCCCTACTTGAAGATTGAATTCATTATCACCACCAGCAAACATTTATTGCCCAGGTGCCCTGCTTAACTGATGTAATTGTTGTGAATTTATGGCTTATTTCTTTTGATTCAGTTCATTAGCGGTTATTGCCTTGAATTATTGTTTGGCTGCAGAGAAAAAGTGTCTAAATTTGTACTTTTCACCAAAAGAAAAATACCACATAAAATCCAGATAGACAGACACTTACATTTGCAAATATAAATAAAGGGCCTCCACTGTCGTGGCGGCGAAGCCACTAAATGATTTCAATTTGCAAAACAGTTTTCTGTTTGTTTTTTTTTTTTCATTTTTTGTTGGAGGGCAAATTGAATAAAACTTTACCAGACAACATTTTTGGATACCAAAAACCATTTTCGAGATCAAATGATGGTCCCTTGAGTCGGAGGGGTATAGAGAAACATACCATTTGGCAAGTACATGCCTACACTTTATACTACCACTCCAAGTAAACCAGAAGTGAAATATTTATTTATAAATGAAACATTTACAAATGTGCACAAGGGTATACTTGGAGGTAACAACAACTATGTTGTTAGCTGTGTCTGGGCAATAAGGAAAAAATCCGACTTCAAATGCCAAAAATAAACAAAACTTAACGAATACAAACAAACAAACAAAGTTTGCTATATGAAATTTGTACGTGAATTCACATTTTTCAGATGTGGCCAAAAATATTAAAACACACACCCACACATACATACATATGTATACATTTATGTGTATGTATGCAGATTTACACTTTGGTATATTCACAAGGTAAATAAATATTTTAAAGTGCTTGCCTTACTGCCTCTGTCTGTATGTCTGTCTGTAAAAGTTTCCTGTTATTGGAATATTGGTATAAATACCAAATATTTTGTTATTGATGATGATGACGATGGCCTCAATATTGGTTTTGCAAATTTAAATATATACAGGTGGTCTAGAGATTTATGCTTAAAAGATTCTAGGTTCTTAGACAAGCAAAAACAATAATAATTACCATAATAGTTAAAGCTAATAAATATATCATTGGTTGGGCCGGGGTTGCGGAGTTAAAGGCTATGAGTCGGAGTCGAGCAATTTTGTTGGAGTCGCAAAAAAGCTCGACTCTTTTGGGGAAAAAATGTTTTTTTACATTTATTTTTATTTCTAAGAAAATCGGATAAAAAGAGATTGTATTAATCATTTATGAGACGTTCTACTGGTATCCTATAAACACTTCGGATCATCTATGAAATATCATATAACACTGCTGGTCTATTATGGAATATTAAAGACGAAATATAGGTCTTCTTGATATTCTTCCTTTTTGTTAAAAGAATATCTTGGTGTACTAAAAACTTTCCGGTATTTTTCGGAATTCACAAGGAGGGTGTGTTTGCCATTGCACCAAGTGTGCAACGAAAACAAACTACTGTTTATCGCCGAGTCCAAACGGCGTGAAGTTTTACATGGCTGAAATACAAATGGAAATGTCGCCAACATTACTTAGGGGTATTTTGCCACCTTTGAAAATTTGGTGTTGCCTGGCCGAGGAATCGAACCCACGACCTTCAGCGTGCAAGGCAGGCGTACAAACCACTGCATTGCGGTAGCACCCGTCTTATATGAAACGAAAAGTACTAAAAGGTACTAAATATGGTACCCTTTGTATTAGACAAACGTGAAGAGTTAAAATTCTGAAATTTGGAATGAGGGTTAGAAAGTGTAACGTGACAAAATGTTCACGTACATAATTCACCAACAACTACCGTTACCATACGGAACCAGCCATCCAATATGCAACATACACTACATCATTACTACCCATCCGCTTCGGAGATAACATGTAATGCAAAGGATTAGTGCATAACTTTACAACGACCGCCGTCAGTGCTGCTAATAATTCTTATTTACTTCATACTTTTGGTCACTGAAGTATTTCAGAAATTGTAGAGAATGGTGAGCTTACTACTGCAGGGGGTTAGCTACACGGGTTGGAACAAAAGACTGTTCTAAATCAGTCAACTTACACTTCGATGCTAAAGCGTTGGGAATACTTTTTGAGGGCTACCCATTAAGTTGTGGTGGCTAATACATACACAGGGCCTTAGGGTCAGCAGTTCCACTGGGCATTCGTGCCAGATGTTTCACAGGGCTTTCGGGTCAGCTGTTCCACTGGGCCTTCCGGTCAGCAGTTCCACAGGACTTTCGTGTCAGCTGTTCCGTAGTTAGAAACCAGTAGCGCATGGTAGAAAATAGACATAACACTAGACTAATATCCGAACCCGTCGTGTTTCCGAGCAACAACAGCCGAACGCCGAACCCATCGTGTTCCCGAGCATCAACAGCCAAACGCCGAATCCATCGTCTTCCCTATCATCTGCAGCCGAACACCGAAAACATTGTCTTCCCGATCATCTGCAGCCGAACATCGAATACATCGTCTTCTCGATCATCTGCAGCCGAACACCGAATTCATCATCTTCCCGATCATCTACCGCCGATCACCGAATACATCGTCACCCCAATCATCTACCGCCGAACACCGAATACATCGTGTCCCCGAACATCAACATCCGAACGCAGTTGTGGTGGCTAATACATACACAGGGCCTTCGGGTCAGCTGTTCCACTGGGCATTCGTGCCAGCTGTTCCACAGGACCTTCGTGTAAGCTGTTCCACAGGGCATTCGTGCCAGCTGTTCCACAGGGCATTCGTGTCAGCTGTTCCACTGGGCCTGCGGGTCAGCTGTTACGTAGTTAGAAACCAGTAGCGCATGGTAGAAAACAGACATAACACTAGACTAATATCCGAACCCGTCGTCTTTCCGAGCAACAACAGCCGAACGCCGAACCCATCGTGTTCCCGAGCATCAACAGCCAAACGCCGAATCCATCGTCTTCCCTATCATCTGCAGCCGAACACCGAAAACATTGTCTTCCCGATCATCTGCAGCCGAACATCGAATACATCGTCTTCTCGATCATCTGCAGCCGAACACCGAATTCATCATCTTCCCGATCATCTACCGCCGAACACCGAATACATCGTCACCCCGATCATCTACCGCCGAACACCGAATACATCGTCATCCCCAGCATCTGCAGCCGAACCCCGAATTCATCGTGTCCCCAAACATCAACAGCCGAACGCAGTTGTGGTGGCTAATACATACACAGGGCCTTCGGGTCAGCAGTTCCACAGGGCATTCGTGTCAGCTGTTCCACTGGGCCTTCGGGTCAGCTGTTACGTAGTTAGAAACCAGTAGCGCATGGTAGAAAATAGACATAACACTAGACTAATATCCGAACACGTAGTGTTTCCGAGCATCAACAGCCGGACGCCGAATCCATCGCCTTCCCTATCATCTGCAGCCGAACACCGAAAACATTGTCTTCCCGATCATCTGCAGCCGAACACCGAATACATCGTCTTCTCGATCATCTGCAGCCGAACACCGAATTCATAATCTTACCGATCATCTACAGCGAACACCGAATACATCGTCACCCCGATCATCTACCGCCGAACACTGAATACATCGTGTTCCCGGACATCAACAGCCGGACGCCGAATCCATCGCCTTTCCTATCGTCTGTAGCCGAACACCGAAAACATCATCTTCCCGATCATCTGCAGCCGAACACCGCATACATCGTCACCCCGATCATCGGCAGCCGAACACAAACAACACCGTTTCCCTCAAAGAAGAACCCACTAATTCAGCAAGAGCTCCTCAGCTGTCAAACCCCAGCGAGTTTACAAAATCCTTACGCTAACTATTAATCCAAATAGAATAGAGAAAACCACGTTACAAAAGATGTACCAAAGGGTTTGTGGAAATTCGACTTATAACTGTACGAAGAGTACTAAAAGTTACTAAATTTGGTACCAATTGTATATTTTAAATATTCATCATATTCAATATAAATGTGGTACCAATTGTATATTTTGAAGCGTTACAGCTATAATCCTGGAATTTGGTATGGGAATCAAGGTTAGGAAGTGGTGTTAATATAAGGATATGGTTTTGGAGGTTGGTACACATGTGTACGAGAAGTACTAAATGGTACTAAATTTGGTGCAATTTGTATTGGGTGAACGGATAGAGCTGGAACAGTGAAATTCGGAAGTGTAGGATTGAGTTTGGGATAGTTTTGGAAATTCGTACCTATGTGTACGAAAAGTACTAAATTTGGTACAAATTGGATTTGGGTGAATGGAATGGAAATTTGGAATTAAGGTTATTGTTGGAGTGTAGGATTGGGGATGTTTTGGAAATTCGGATTCGTACTTATGGGTACAAATTGTAATAATGGTACTAAATTTGGTACAACTTGGATTTGGATGAAAAAATAGAGTTGGAATCCTGAAATGTAGAATTAGTACTAAAGCGGTTTAAATGTTGTATCGAGTGCAGAGCTGGAATACTGAAATTTTAAATTTAAAATACTCTTGAAGTGTATGATTGAGATACGGGGGTATTTACGTGTACCAAAATTACTAAATGGCACTAAATATAGTTCAGTTTGGATTTGGGTCGGCGGATAGACCTGAAAACCTGAAATTAGGATTTAAGGTTACTGCTGGAGTGTAGAATTGAGGAAGTTATGGATATTCGTATTTATAGGTACGAAAGGTACAAAATTTGGTATAATTTAGATTTGGATGAACGGATAGAGCTGCAATTCTGAAATTCTGAATTAAGTTTACTGTTGAAGTGTAAGATTCAGGAAGTTATGGAAATTCGTATGGAAAAAGTGCTAAATTGTACTACATTTGGAATCTTGAAATTTGGAATTGAGATTATTGTGGAGTGAAGGATTGAGTTAGTTTTGGAAATTCGTATTCGTATATATGGGTACGAAAATTACTAAATGGTACTAAATTTGGTACAATTTGGATTTGGATGAAAAAAAAAATAGAGTTGGAATCCTCAAATGTAGAATTAGTACTAAAGTGGTCTAAATGTTGTATCGAGTATAGGAATAGATTTGAAATTCTAAAATTTGTTCTGATAGTCTCTGTTTTGTTAAGATATGAAATGGCTTTGGATATGTATACTATGAAAATGTGGCTCTGTCAGCGGGAAATGCAAATCGCGGTTGGTAAATATGGGTGATTTAAGACGGTAATTTTTTTAAGGTTATACCCAGGTGTATGAAAAGAACTAAGGTTTGTGCCATTGAATAATATAAGGAATGTTTTTTTACGTACAAATTTTGAAATTTGGTAACAGGGTCGCTCGTGGCTGGAAATTGTACTATAATTGGTCTTGGGCTTATTTTTTGCAGGTATGTTCCTTCGAAGGACTAGCTTTTGATGGGAGAGAGGTGAGATACGGTTGATTTTTGATCGAACTAAAATGGTACGAACAGTACTTAAATAAAAATAAATATTGATTAAAATTGGTATAAGTACAAACAATTTTCAGTGTTAGCCATTTCCATATTAAATATTTTTTATTTGCTGTTATATCCTTTCGGCATACGAAGTAGCGGGAACTTTGCTAGGACAATATATTATGACTGAATTTCTTTAAAATGAAGTGTTTTAAGAGGGGTCTCATAATATAGACCAATAAAAATAATTTACGTGGATGCTGTGTTGACATCAAGTAAACAAGTAAAGAACAAGTAAAAAAGTGTCAGTCGACTTAGCCGACAAAGATATACCCTCAGCCTATGTCGGACAGACATAGCCTATGCCTCACACTATGTCGGACAGATCGAAGGTATATTTTGGGAGCCATGCCTTTCGATAGATATCACACCCACTAGTAATTTTAGTGGGTCATCGTATGACATTTGGACTAGTATGTTAGGAAGCATGGTCATGTTGCTTGTCCACGGAAAACATAATATCGCTGTAAACAGGGCCACAACGAATAGCATCGGTATACATTTCCAAAGGATCTTCGAAAAGACCCTAAACTGCACTTAAACAAAAATGTTGAACTTTTGCAGGGGAGGTACCTTAAGGAGAGGATCAATATGGGCCATTTTAGAAGTTAAATTAAATTTGGACAAATATTTGAAGATCCAAATCGGTTACCCCGTTCAGGAAAGTGTATCGTGCATACCATTTTAGTGAAATTTTTTAAATTTTAGGGGGAAAAACTGGAAGTTATGGACTGGTATTGCCCATCTTCGAACTGAAACTAAGCTTGACCAAAATATGAAGGCTAAATTTCGGACCAAATCGGTTGACCAGTTCGAGTGCTAAGTGCGCTCCAACCACTACAGATGGTGCCATAGGGATTCTTACAACTTTCGTGCTATTTTCTTAGGAAGTATTAACTTGCCCCTGAAAAACTTTTACCATCGTCAAGGGAGTCAGCGAATGCAAGTTGCTTCAACAGAAATCAAAGTGATTCGGGAGCAGGTCTTAAAGTTAACTTATCCGAAATTTTGTGTGGGAGGTACCCGAATTAGTGGTAGATATATTAGGATGTGTAAAGTATGGGTGCCACCGTGGTGCAATGGTATACACACCCGCCTTGCACGCAGAAGGTCGTGGGTTCGATTACCCGGCCAGGCAACATCAATATTTTCAACGGTGGCAAAATACCCCTAAGTAATGTTGGCGACATTTCTTGAGTATTTCAGCCATGTATAACTTCTCTATAAAGTGGTGTCGTAAGACACGCCGTTCGGACTCGGCGATAAACTGTAGGTCCCATATCATTTAGCTAATATGAATCGGGGTGCACTCATTGATATGAGAGCAGTCTCCCCTGTCCCGAATGGGATGTTTGTGGAACAGTTATTATAATCTGTCACTCCCTTCAAGAGTTATCGTGCGCACAATTTTTCAGAACATTTTTGAACTTTTTTGCGGGAGGTACCTGAAGGCAGAGCTCCGAATACTCGCTCGAATTCCACTCGCGAGTGAAATTTTCTCGAATTCGAGCAAGTTGAGTGGGGAAACTTGCCCCTCCCCAACGCCAAACAAAAACTTATCCCACCCCCAAATAAACTTGCCCCACAACCACCAAAAATATTGCACCCAAAAACAATTACCACGTCTCCCCAAATTTTCACTCGCGTGAATCGGAGTTCTGCCTGAAGGAGTGGACCATTATGGCTTATCTTCGAGCTTGAACTAAGTTTGGATAAAAATATTACGGAGGCCAATTGTTGGACCGAATCGGCAGATCTGTTGGAGAGTTATCTTG
This sequence comes from Musca autumnalis, assembly GCF_047663935.1. Classification (NCBI taxonomy): domain Eukaryota; kingdom Metazoa; phylum Arthropoda; class Insecta; order Diptera; family Muscidae; genus Musca; species Musca autumnalis. The sequence continues at coordinate 257,558,013 of NW_027411755.1, read as the reverse complement.
CGATCCAAAAACTACACACTGTGTCATAGAGGTTTTTTAGTAACTTTCAGGCTATTTTCTCAGGAAGTATGGGATTCCCTCTGATGAAACTTGTACCGTCGTATGGGGAGCAGCGAATACAAGTTGCTACAGAAAAATCAAAGCGATTCGCATGCAGAGGAGCAAACATAGTCTCGGACCACTACCTTGTTGCAGCAAAGGTACGCACCCGGTTAAACGTAGCAAACAAAGTACGAACAGACACAACACGAAAGTTAGACAGCGAAAAGCTGCAATCACAACAAATAGCCACAGCACGGGAGTGTGAAAAAAATCGAGATGTACAGGAACCAGAATGAAGTCCGAAAATTCTACCAAAGAGTCAAGCATCAAACTGATGGCTTTGGTACAGGCACATCCTCCTGTAGAGACCAGCAAGGTAATTTGGTAACTGATACAGGTAGTGTGCTCAGGATATGGAAAGAACATTTTTCAAAACTGTTGGTATCCAAAAGCAGCGAAGACGACGAAGAATGAATGTATACCGCCCAGCCAAGATGAGGTAAAGACAGCCATAAAACGGCTGAAGGATAATAAGGCAGCAGGAGCCGATGGCTTACCAGCCGAACTGTTCAAAACCGGAGGCGACACGCTGATAAGGTCAACTAGTTAGCGCCATCTGACAGGAAGAACGAGTACCCGACGATTGGAACCTGAGTATCCTGTGCCCCGTCCACAAGAAGGGAGATAAGATTGTATGCTCTAACTATAGGGGCATAAGTCTACTCCGTTTTGCCTACAAGATCGTGTCAGGGATATTGTGCGAACGACTAAAGTCTATGATCAACGAGATAATTGGACCATACCAATGCGGCTTTAGACCTGGCAAGTCCACCATTGACCAGATATTTACCCTGCGGCAAATCCACCTTTTTGTCGATTATAAAGCAGCCTTCGACAGCCCGCTGCGTTCAAAGGTATTCCAAGTCATGTCTGAATTTGGTCTCCCCGCAAAGCTCATCCGGCTTTGTTTAATGACTTTAACTGATACGAGGTCCTCCGTTAAAATAGGAAAGAACCTCTTCGAAGAGTTTTATACCAAAAGAGGTTTCAGACAAGGCGACAGTTTTTCGTGTGATCTCTTCAACATCCTGCTGGAAAAGGTTATACGAGAGGCAAACGTCAAAAGAAGTGGCACAATCTACACCAATAGCCATTTGTTACTTGCTCATGCTGATGATGATGACATCATGGGACGATCAGTAAAAGAAGTAACTGATAACTTTATGAAGGTCGAAGGAGAATCAGCTAAAGTGGGTCTGGCGGTAAACGGTGAGAAGACCAAGTTAATGGTGTCGACGCGGAATGCGTCCATTGAGCTCGGACCAACTGTGGAAGTTGGCTCCTATAATTTTGAGGTAGTAAAAGACTGGGTACCTGCGCAAGCAGACATGGCAGTGCTTGGTGTGTTTGAGTGAAAAATTCTTCGAAAGATCTACAGGCCAATCTGCGTTGACGGTGAATATCGACGACATCAACGACATCAATATAGTTAAACGTATCGAGATGATGCGATTGCGTTGGCTAGGCTATATCATAAAAATTGGCGAAGATGAACCCGCAACTAAGCCTTCGTGATGGTAAAACACCCAGCAAAATTTGAAGGAAGGGGTTCTTTGCGATGACGTGATTTCATGTCATCTTTTGCATTGGTTCAAAGGAAGTCGTGCAAGATCCGATCTTTTCATTAGGATTTGAACCAATGCAAAGGAAGTCGTGAAAGATCCGATCTTTTCATTAGGATTTGAACCAATGCAAAGGAAGTCGTGAAAGATCCGATCTTCTTATCAGCATTTGTACCCATTCCATCGATCCAATAGAGATGACGTTTGTGTTTTTATTTACACACCTGTTTATTTTCATTTTCGTATGTTCCAGTACTGCAAAAATCTACTAATTTTTACTATTTTTTTCCGATAACATAAAGCAAAAATTGTTATCGTAGTAAGAATTAGTAGATTTTTGCAGGTTCTGCAACAGACCAAAGTTGTTAGAACTGACGTCGTGATGTTGCCTTACATTTCCTGCATATCAGACAACTAAAACTTCTAAACAAATGGTATTGTATGAAGCTCGAAATGTCTACAATAAAAATGAAGTCCCAATCATCGAGCTAAAAATAGAATCGGACTGCACACATTGCTATTTTAAAAGTTCCCTTGTCTGTTCTAAATCTGACATAGAATGAAATCAATCAAATCTCGCTTCTTGGAATTTGAAAAAAAAAGTCCGAAACGAAAAGGAACAAGACTCTGAAAATAAAGAAGAAACTACTTTTGGAAAGAAACAATTAAAAATAAATTAATTAAGCATAAATGGTATTTTCCATAAAAAGTCTCTCCTCCCCGTTCGTTACATTTTGTTCTTAGAGATCCCTTAAGCAAGCCGGGTTGTAGATCCCTACATATTTCCGTCACTAAACAAAAGAGTATAAATTACCAAAATGTTGTTATAAAATACAAAATTATAAAATAAAACTAATTTAGGAAATAAAAATAATTAAAGGAGTGCATTTGGAGCCCATGTCGAAATCTGAACTGGTGATGGGAAAATAATAGAAAAAACCTTTTGTAAGATGAAAGAATATCAGTTGCGGAGAACAGAGGAAGTAATCTTTTGCGTTGCAGCGGTGGTGATTACATTGCAATTTTGGATGTAAACTTTTTGCTGATCAATTAATAGTAGTTATTTCGTGAATTCGTTTGAATTAATAAAGAGTTTTGTTTGTCCATATTTCAATAGAGATTTTTTTTTCCAAACAAGACATGAAAATGTCATGCCAAGGGGTTGGTGAAAATGACATGTCAAAGAATGGGTGAAAATGATGTGTCAATGCATTGGTTAAAATGACATGCCAAATCATTGGTGAAAATGACATGTCAATGCATTGGTTAAAATGACATGCTTAGGATCCAAAAAAGAACGTCATATTTTGGGGGTCACGCTCATATAAAATTCATGAGTGAAAATGACAAAAAGATGACATGCCAGATCACTTGCACCAATGATTCAACTCATGATTTTTCATCGAAGATTTTACTGGGTTGCTTTTAACCGTGTTGTGGCAAGTCTTTCATTCATTGGGGTGATGTTGGAGACCACCTCCGACCAACTACAAATCCACAACCAAGCCCATGCTTTGCGTCATGGCAGCTATAATACTGTGCGTCACCTTTAGGTGTTGTTGTGACGTCTTTCCCAATCCATCGTATTTCCTGTATGGCAGTAATGTCGACCTTGTTCTCCCAACAAAAATCGCTTGCGGTTTCCAAGCAAAATGGTGAAAACCTAAAAAAACCCTAAAAAAATTAAAACTTTGTCCGCAATTTATTTAAAAATCTCTTCTAGCACCTTCCATTTAAAATTAGTTAAGGCGCACCGTGCGTGACAAAACAATGTCAAGCAGGCGATACAGTCAGTTTATTGTCCCAATTTCAACTTGTATATTTCAAAAATGGTAAAACATAGGAAAAGGTCAGTCATTAAGGTCATTCTTGTAGAGAATTTTTACATCTACAACATTTGTTCTAATCCCATTTCAATAGGACTTGCGGTTTCCAAGCAAAATCGTGGAAACCTAAAAATTCCCTTTAAATTTAAACTTTGATCGCAATTATGTTAAAAGCTCTCCGACGATTTTTTGTTTTCTTTTTTTTAAATTTTTCTCATCTTTTTTCAGAATCCGAAAAAACTTCCATGGTGTAAGCACCTTCAGTTTAAAGTTGGTTCTGGCGCACCGTGACATATAAGTGTGTTTTCCTTTATAGTTTTGGTTTGTTTATAAAGAACTATGTTTACTTTTAATGCTACAAAATTTCGCAACCATGAAAGAAAGGTATTAAAATCATGATAGAGGAATTCCATTTTTTTTAATTGATGCTGTGCGTGGTTCTGAAGTTTTTACGCTACCTTTGATTAGAAGTAATATTAATCACTTTCATTGCTCGAATCGGATAAAGTCACCAAAAGCTATTTCTAAATACGTTTGGTATTATTTCTTTCTTAATACAATTTTTTAATTTTTTGAAGACATTGTCCATCTGTCAATTACGAAATAATGAAAATAATACATCACGTGTCGCAATCATTCATACATGCATATATTCCCGCAACATCCCAGAAGGAACAAGGGAGACTTCGCAATCATATAAATAAATTCAGCGGAAAACTATCGCCCAGGGGAAGTGGTGTAGGGTATCACATGGTCGGCCCCGTCGATTATATGGTTGGTTCCGTCCGACTATAGCCCTCTTTTACTTGTTTTTCCAATAATTGTTTTGGACAATTTACAAATTTCTAGATCATTTAAAACACGTCGCCAACACAATAACAGGTATGACGGAATGACTACAGGTGTGTGTATGGGTATGTAAAACATTTTGTGGTTTTTGTAGTTAATGTTGTTGTGGTTAGTTTATTTATAATTTATTGTTTTGTTGTCCGCTTAGTTACTTCTTGCAACTAGGCAGCTAACCAGCAGCCAGTCAACCGGCCAGACAAGCAATCATCCATCCAGATGGCTTGCATTCAGTCCTTCACTGGAGAATGAGATACATTCTCTGTGTGGATGCAAGCATGTGTATGACAACATCCGTCTCCTCGACAACGTCCGTTTCCGTTTTATATGAAACTGAGTTTTTTATGTTTTCCTCTTGTATTCAACAAGGAATTTTACTTCTGTTTTTTGTTGTTGTTGTTGTTCAGGTTTTCCTCAAAACCTATACACATGTATACTTATGAGCGTGTGATGTGTGGCTGTGTGTAAATGGTATTATGTGTTTTTGATATAAACATGTTTGTGGTTTGTGCAAAAAAGACAGGAAATTAAATTAGCTTTCGTTTGAATGGCACCGAATAAAAAGAAGGACATTGAGAAATTTCCGAAAAAATATTCAATACCGAGATAAGAGCATTTTTCTAGGAATTTTTGGTTTGTCATTAAGGTGTTTAAGAACGGAAAAAATTAAAGTATCATTTAGTATTGAAAGAAAAATCCCAGTATATTACACACGTAGGCGACTTGTTGAATCATATGCAATTTACTAAAATCGACTTAACTATAAACGGACATTGATCAAAAAACAAAAAAACCCTCAGTAATGTTGGCGACATTTCCTGTGTATTTCAACCATGGGTGTTTGTCCATCAATTATAAACATATATTGGTCGAATTAAGACTGGATTTTAAGAACATGATTCATAGAACAGTATTAACACAATGAGCCCCAAGCTTTACATCAATTCCACGGCGCACAGGGGTTCAGAATCGAAGGGATAGAGATATTTTCATAACTCTTTTTTTGTTCAGCAGATACAACTTTTACCTTTCCGATATATTAAAAGCCAAACATTTATTTTTGAAATATTTTTTTTTTAATTTTTCCTTATTTTAATTTTTTTCCAAAATAGAAAAAAATACTATACTTGGGTTGTCATAAAAATGGAACGGTAAAAGTTCTAGTCCACTCAACTTGGAATTTCACTAAAATTTAGTACCTGAGGAAAAATAAAATAGCTCATTCGTGTAAACGCTACTGTAATTTATTAAAATGACTCTTAACGGCAACAATCTTACCTACCTAACAAAAACAATGAACAGAATATCTTATATAGTTTCCGAAAAATAACTGTTTCTTTATCCAAAAAATGGGAAGCATTTTTCGTCTTTAGCATCACGCCACTCGCACACCTTGCAATATTTTGATCTAATTTTTGTTAGAGGTTGTTGTGTTTGTGAACGTTTATTTTGTTCACAAGTATACACCAGTCTGTGCAGTACGTACCTATCTAGCTTGAACTTAATCTTGAATTCATTAGGCTAGATCGTCTAAGCACTAAAAAGTGCCAAACACCATAAGCAATACAAAAGTGGTACAGAAATTATTAAATTACTGGAACATGTTGAATCATTCTCGAATCCGGGAATGAAGTACGACAGAACAGCTGTTACTTTCAACGTTGTGACAGTGTTATTTTAAGCTCTTCATACAGCACACCGAGGTTAATAGGACGAAGAGGAGGGCCGTATAAGAACCCTTTCAACCACCACAATTTACGATGAGGGATGTTGCAGATGGTGTGTCACGATGGTGCAATGGTAAGCAGGCCCGCTATGCATTCATAAGTTCTGCGATTCGATTCCCAGGCCGAACAAAAACATGAAACTTCCCAAGGGGGCAGAATTCACTTCAGTGTAATATAGGCGACATTTCGTGAGTATTATAGCCATGTAAAACTTCTTTATAAGTGGTGTCGTAAGGCACGCCGTTCGGACTGGGCGATAAAAAGTAGGTTCCATATCATTGAGCTAATATGAACCGGTTGCACTCATTAATATGGAGATGCCATCCAAAACGTGAAATGCATCAAAGCGTAGGACCCACATAGAACGGTAACGCTTAAGCAACTGGATGAACCCGGAGTTGAGTATTTGACAAATATCCCCAATTTATCGTTAGATACCCACATTGTACAAGAAGCCTGGAAAGTCGGCCGGGTGTTCCCGCTACTGAGGCCAGACAAGGATGCCATCAGAGTAGTATCGCACAGGCTGATTTTCCTACATTCGCCAAGATTCTAGAACCTACTCCTTTCCATGATTAGAAGTTGTTTCCCAGTTGTCCTGCATCCGCATGCAGTACCACGTTACACGCCATATCCATAAATATCAGTCAAGGAATAAAGCTGAACAGGCCATGCTTCAACCTGTCGAAAGGCGTCGTTGAGGAGGCGAGGTATTTTTTAATCAAATTTGAAATACTCTTTTAGTTGGATAATGTGGCTAAAATCTTAAAATTACCAAAATCGGGCGGTACCGCCCTATGGGGCTATATCAAAACGTGAACCTATACCGACATTTCTCTGTCGGAATATTTTATACCCCTAACAATTCTCTGTCGGAATATTGTAACAAACACCAGTGGATTTAATCCAATTAAGATCCGTAGGATTGGGATCGCACCTCACGCTGCATTTGATAAGCAACCAGCTAACCTCACTCACCTGTCTCCTTATTCTTTATGGACGCAGACAGTTCAGGTTGCAGCATTTTTGACTCTAGAAAGGATTAGATAACTGAATTAATATAGAAACAAGCATATCTGCATTCCTACAAACAACAACGAAAGATAACCTGGACGGCTGGAGAGAGGCTCACCCTAAACAAATTGATTTTACCTCTGATATTGGGTGTAACGTCCGATATGATGTTTAAGTCGTCCGCGAAGACTACATACATTTGCGACAAGATCAGAATAGGAACCAGGTTCTTAAGTGGATGACCTTCGACACTTGGGTGCTGACAAAGGAACCTTGTTCGACTCTTATTAAGCAATAGGACGGTCTGTGGTAAGCCGCTCCACCGTGGTAGGCAAATGTTAGCGCTGTACCTTGTGCACCTCTTCTTTAGCCGAAGACCAGTCTGTGGTAGGCAAATGTTAGAGTTAGTGGAAAAATACAGTCGGACCTCGATTATCCGTGATGGTCGGGACCGGAGGCATTACGGATAATCGATTTTCCCGGATAATGGAGGCAATGCTTTTTTGCAGTTTTTGAACATATTTTTAGGTAAAAATGGCATAATATTGTGCAATAATATGAAGATCTGCAAATTTTAATAAATTTGTTACGGTAATCCTCTATATTTTAGAAGGATACATAATATCATCATCATCAAATTCATCTGAATTGAGTTTGTCCCATGGTTTTTGTGATACCATAAATACACAAATTGTGTAATACGAGAGAATTTCCAGTTATCCTTTGTTTACCTTTGTTTTTGTGATACCATAAATACACAAATTGTGTAATACGAGAGAATTTCCAGTTATCCTTTGTTTACCTTTTGTTTGCTTAATCAAATTAATTGGAAAATGTGTTTTTACTCCCTGGTAATGAAGTTTATAACGAAAAATAGAAGAAATGCAAAAAAAGTCCAACATTTCTTTTCTATCACGGATAATGGAGGTTCCCGGATAATCGATTCACGGATAATCGAGGTTCAACTGTATTTAAACCTCGTATTGGGCCTGAATTGGCTGCACGATACACAATGGGTGACGTAGGAGATGAATGATACCAAGCAACGGTCTTGACCGGCTTTAACATGGCAAAGCCCAGGATTTATCTTGGTCCCTCTTTCATCTCAAGTGGACACTGACCTCCCCGTGGTGTCACCTGGGGAACTGCCTTTAACACCCGTTAAAGGTAGTGAGCTAACATGTGCCGCGCGTTCACCCATAAGAACGTTAAAAACTTGGGTTTGGGCGTCGGGTTAGTAACCCTCCCCTAGAAAAAACATCCTTCTATGAAAAAACGAAAGAAAAGAAAAACAAACCCCTCTAAAGTTTACGAACCCCGCAAACGTTTTAAGGACCATGATCTGCGAATCTGCACCTGGAATGTTCGCACTCTTTATAGAGAAGGTGCAGTCTTCGCATTGGCAGATGTACTTGAAAAGTACAAGGCCGATATTACTGCCATACAGGAAATACGATGGATTGGGAAAGGCGTCACAACAACACCTAAAGGTGACGCACTGTGTTATAGCTGCCATGACTTAAAGCATGAGTTTGGTTGCGGATTCGTAGTTAGTCGGAGACTAAAACATCTGGTATCCAGCTTCACCACAATGAATGAAAGACTTGCTGCAATTCGAATAAAAGCTAAATTCTTCAACATCAGCTTTATTTGCGCTCATGCTCCCACTGAAGAAAAGGACGAACAGACCAAAGATATATATATTACGCGATTTTAATGCCAAAATTGGAAAGGAGAATATCTTTGGCCCAACAGGAAATTCAACAACGGGAAATTCAGTCTCCATAGTGAAACATCTGACAATGGTATGAGGCTGATAGACTTTGCAGCTGCAAAAAAACATGGTAGTTAGCAGTACCAGCTTTAATCATCTCGATATTCATAAGGGCACCTGGCTGTCTCCAGATCAAAGAACAAGTAATCAAATTGATCATGTTGTAATAGATGGAAGACATTCATCCAGCGTGTTGGATGTACGATCGTTCCGAGGCGCAAACATTGATTCGGACCACCACCTTGTTGCAGCAAAGGTACGTACCCGTCTAAACGTTGCAAATAAAGCACGAACAGACTCAACGCGGAAGTTGGACATCGATAGGCTGCAAACACAACAGATAGCCACAGCATATTCCACTAGCCCAATTGCTTAACGCGAGCACTCCTTGTCCCGATAACATAACAACACAATGGCAACATATTGCCCACTCCATGCAAACAGCCGCAAAATCCATACTTGGATTCCAGAGACCTCCACAAAGGAATTCATGGTATGACCAGGAGTGTCGTGCTGCTACCGAAGAGAAAAATGCGGCATATAGAGCTACTTTACAATCAGTAGCAACACGTAGCGCGCGAGAGAGATATCGGGAGAAAAGGAGAGAAGAGAAACGGCTTTTCCGCAAGAAAAAGAGAGAAATGGAAAAGCGGGAGTATGAAAAAATCGAGATGTACAGGAGACAGAATGAAGTCCGAAAATTCTACCAAAGAGTGAAACATCAAACAGATGGCTTTGGTACAGGCACATCCTCCTGTAGAGACCAGCAAGGTAACCTGGTAACAGATACAGATAGCGTGCTCAGGATATGGAAGGAACATTTCTCCAATCTGCTGGTATCCAATAGTAGCGAAGACGATGATAGCACAGATCCAATCCCAGAAGATGGTATAGAATGTATACCGCCCGGCCAAGATGAGGTAAAAACAGCAATCAACCGGCTGAAGAATAATAAAGCAGCAGGAGCCGATGGCTTACCAACCGAGCTGTTTAAAACCGGAGGCGACGCGCTGATAAGGTGTATGCATCAGCTAGTTAGCACCATCTGGCAGGAAGAACGCGTACCCGACGATTGGAACCTGAGCATCCTATATCCCGTCCACAAGAAAGGAGATAAGACTGTATGCTCAAACTATAGAGGCATAAGTCTTCTCCCTATTGCCTATAAGATAGTGTCAGGGATATTGTGCGAACGACTAAAGCCAATGGTCAACGAAATAATTGGACCATACCAATGTGGCTTTAGACCTGGCAAGTCCACCATTGACCAGATATTTACCCTGCGGCAAATCCTAGAGAAGACCCAAGAGATACAGATCGACATATTTCACCTTTTTGTCGATTATAATCCGTGCGGGGTTTTTTTTTTCTTTTTTTCTCCCATCGGACGCCTCCCCAGGTGGTGGATAGGGCAAAGCTCATCAGATATGACGGGTACCGCAAAAATAAAATATGTGGGGCGAACCAAAAATAAAAGGAAAATACAGCGTCTGATCGAGATTCGGCGGCAGCAAACAGCGTCTGTACTCCATTGGAGCGGCTGAAAATTAGATGGAAAACTATAAACCCTTCAGAAGGCCACGGGAAGCCACTGAAGTAACTCTCCCATGAAAATCATACAATATGAACAACCAACAAAACACACGGCCCTCAGTCTCCGGCCTGTCGAGGGTGCTAAGAATCCCCGGAGGTAAAAACAAGAAAACACTGAACATTGGAACATGGAATGTCCGAAGCTTGTATGAGTCTGGAAAACTTAACAATACTATCAATGAAATGAACAGATTTAACATAGATATATTAGGCGTTAGTGAAACATGGTGGACGGAATGTCACACATTTAAATCCCAAAATGCGTCGATATACTCCTCAGGAAATATGGAAGGGATACACAGAAGAGGTGTAGGTATCATCGTGAGCAAAAATGTTGCTGACTGTGTTGCTGGATTTGTTCCAATGTCCGATAGGTCAATGATGATAAAAATAAAAGGAAAACCGCTTAACTTAAACATTATTCAAGTATACGCACCCACATGTGATGGAAACACAGACGAGGTCGAAAAATTCTATGACGAAATCAATGAATTGCTAAAAATGACGAAATCACATGAAATTACAATAATTCAAGGCGACTTCAATGCCAAAGTAGGAAGCGAAGAAGTATGCGGTATTACAGGAAGTTTTGGTCTCGGCGAAAGAAATGAAAGGGGTGACAGATTAATACAATTCTGTCAAGAGCATGGAACTACAATCTCTAACACACTATTTCAATTACACCCCAGAAGGCTTTATACGTGGAAATCACCACAGGATAACAGAAATAATATAGTGCGTAACCAAATTGACTACATAATGATAAATAAAAGATATAGGAACTGCGTGACCAAATGTTCAACTTACCCAGAAGCAGACGTGCCATCGGACCATAACCTTCTGATGTTAAATATCCGAATAAAACTAGCAACAATACGAAAAAAGAAGACTAGGGTCAGAATTAACTGTGAGAAACTCAATGATCCAATGTTTAAAAACGAGGTGAAGGATAGCATGAACAAGGAACTAGGAAGGATCGACATGAACGATTTGGAAAACCTCTGGTATAATGTAAACTTACAATATGTAGAATTACTGAAAACTCCCTTGGAAACGGCAATAGAAAAAATAATGAGGAATGGATGACCAATGAAATATTAGAGCTTCGAGCAGAAAGCAGTAAATTTAAAAACGTTGATTACGAGAAGTATTGGGAAATCAACAAAGAAATTCGAACAGCAACTCGTGCTGTCAAAAACGCACTGTTAAATAGAAAGTGCCAAGATATTGAACACCTACAGAATGTGCACGATGATTTTAATCTTCACAAAAAATTGAAAGAAGCGGCCGGAATTTATAGGAAAAATATCCCCACAACGCTTATTGATAACAACAACCAGCCAATTTTTGAAACAGAACAAATAAAGAGCCATTGGAAAAAATATATTGAAGAATTGTTTACAGATGAAGGCCGATCCAACAACGAAAATGTTAATATCAATATTGCTGGAAATCCGATAACGGAGTCTGAAGTGGAGCATGCAATTATGACGCTGAAGGACAAAAAATCAACAGGACCTGACCAAATACCTTCCGAAGTGTTGAAGCTAATAGATGGACGCAATATTCCAATTTTAGTAAAACTCTTTAATAATGTATATGATACAGGCCAGTACCCACATGACTGGTTATTATCAACCTTTATAGCAATACCGAAGAAGATGCATGCAAGGAATTGCAGTGAGTACAGATTGATTAGCCTCATGTGCCACATCCTAAAAATTTTTCTGAGAATATTGTCTCCTATGCTTTTCAACATCTATTCCCAAAAAATATTTAATGAAGCCGTGGAAAATGAAAGAATAGGTATAAAAATAAATGGACGAACAATAAATAATATACGATATGCAGATGATACCGTAATAGTAGCTAGCAGTCTACCTGGTTTACAAAGGCTCGTAGATAAACTTACAAGGGTGAGCGAAGCAAATGGTCTAAAAATAAACATTAAAAAACAAAATACATGGTTGTGAGTAAGAAAAATTACCATTATCACACCACACTAAAAATTAATAATAAAAATATTGAGCGAGTCACTAATTTCACATACTTTGGAGTATTGTTAAATGAAAAATGGGACTCTTCCAACGAAATCAAACGTCGTATAGAGATGGCCAGAGATGCATTTTTCAAATACAAAACAGTCTTTACAAATCACGATATAAGCCTCTCAACAAAAGTCAGATTCGTGAAATGCTATATCTGGTCCGTACTACTTTACGCAGTTGAGACATGGACCATCAAAATTGCAGATGAGAAAAAACTTGAATCCTTCGAGATATGGGTCTACCGAAGGATTTTAAAGATACCATGGACTGATCATGTAGCAAACCAGGACGTTTTACGCAGAATGGGTTTAGATAGACAATTGCTGCGACATGAAAAGTATAAACTCCTGCAAACCATCATAAAGGGCAATGTAGAAGGAAAAAGAGGAAGAGGCAGGAGAGAATTGAACTGGCTGAAAAACATACAAGATTGGACAGGCTGCCATGATGAAAGAAGCATGATTTCGGCGGCAAAAAATAGAGAGCTGTTTATGCCTGTATAATATAAAATAAAATAGCATAACACATTTATAATAATATTGTATGATCGCTTATATCCGGATAACGGATTTGCAAATAAAGAAGAAGAAGTCGATTATAAATCAGCATTCGACAGTCCCCTCCGATCAAAGGTATTCCACGCAATGTCTGAATTTGGTATCCCCGCAAAGCTCATCCGGCTTTGTAAGATGACTTTAACTGATACTAGGTCCTCAGTTAAAATTGGAAAGAACCTCTCCGAAGAATTGTGTACCAAAAGAGGTTTCAGACAAGGAGACAGCCTGTTCAGAAATGAGAGCGGTAGGGTTGGGTGCTGATGAGACACTGATTTTTTATTTTCAAATTGCAACTTACATGCTACTTTACAAAATATTTCTTAACCTAGACTATCACTAATTCTTATCTCTAAACCCTTCATTGACCAAACCAAACAATCCGTTGATCAATGAAGAATTTTCCAACATCGTGTGTGTCATAAGAAGAGTCATAAAAACTAAAGTGCGGCCGCTCGTAATGCACACACAACACTAGTGATAACAGCTACCGCTGCATGTGGGATCTTAAATGCTTTTAAAGTGTTCCCGACATATGAAAACATATTTTACTACTTATGATCTGAACTCATAATGGTAATAAAATATTTATTGATTTAGGCAGCTGGAAACTCGAGTGGAAAATTTATTCTTTATCATCAGAATTTCCAGCGCCTCGACACAAGCAAAAAGTATGTACAAAAGTAATTTGTACATTCTCGCGGCCGGCATAAAAAAAACAGCTTGGAGTTTAATTATTAGGATTGAAATATGTATAAATACATGAATTAGTTGTGGACTGTATCTAAGATAACTATAAAAACGTTTAACAATTAGAAGAAATTTATGTTTAGGAATTAAAAGAATTAAAGAATTAAATAAAAGAAATGAATGTTTAAGAATTAAACATCCTGGGGCAGGCCTAAAAGTATATAAATATATGAAATATTCAGACTTTAAAAGATTTGTAATTAAAAATTTCAATTACTATCAAAATATAATAAAAATGTGACCAAGCCTGCATCTGTTGTGCTTTCCTTCACCTGCATCAGTCGGTCTCATCTTCCAGACTTCGGAATTATTTGGCGACCTCCGTCGCTCAAGAATGGCCTCCTTCTTTAGCTCAATATTTCGTATGGAACATCTCTTTCTGTTGACCGTTAGAAACCTAAATACTTTCCTTTGAATCTCCTTTATTCGAGTGGTCTTCTGATGTGAATCTGCGAAAGTGGGTCTGGCGGTAAACGGCGAAAAGACCAAATTGATGGTGTCAATTGTAGAAGTTGGTACCTACAATTTTGAGGTAGTTAAAAACTTCGTCTACCTCGGCACTGCCATAAACACAACAAACAACATCAGTTGTGAAATAAGAAGAAGAATTGTATTGGCCAACAGATGCTCCTATGGTCTAAGTAAGCAATTTAAAAACAAAGCCACATCTCGTCAAACAAAAATAACACTATACTGATACTACCCGTATGGCTCCGAAGCATGGGTACTTGCGCAAGCAGATAAGGCAGTGCTTGGTGTGTTTGAGAGGAAAATTCTTCGAAAGATCTACGGGCCGATTTGCGTTGACGGTGAATATCGACGTCGTATGAACCAAGAGCTATATAAGCTATACAAAGACATGAATATAGTTAAACGTATCGAGATGCAACGATTGCGTTGGCTAGGCCATATCATGAGAATGAGCGATGATGAACCCGCTAAAAAGGCGTATGAATACATGCCACATGCCGGTGCACGCAGAATCGGCAGGCCTAAGCTTCGATGGAGCAAACAAGTGGATGAAGAAATGGAAAGGCGCGGTATTCCAAAAAGTCAAGCGAAAAACAGAGAGGAATGGAGATCTTTTCTTAGTTCGGTCTATGGAACAAATGTTCTGTAATGGGCCAACTAAATAATAAAATAAATAATAAAAAATACACAATACGGGCCCTGCATTTGCATTGGGACCAAACGATTACCAGTATTTGTTTAACTCTTCAGTTAAAACCACTCACTTGTCTCCCTAGTTTATGTCCTAGTTTATGGACGCATTCAGCCCAATTTTCCAGATTTTGTTAATCAGGACATAGAGAACCCAGAAAAAGATAACAGAAAAAAAGTTATACGTTAAATTATCAGCGCTTAAAAACCTAATTAAAAGAACGGGTGCTCAGATAGACCCTTCCTGAATGAAATGGTGCTCAGGTAGACCCTTTCTGAGAGAAAGGGTGCTTCGATAGACCCTTTCTAAAAGAAAGGGTGCTTCGATAGACCCTTTCTAAAAGGATGGGTGCTTCGATAGACCTTTTCTGAAAGAAAGGATGCTTCGATAGAGCCTTTCTGAAAGAAAGGTTGCTTCGATAGACTTTTTCTGAAAGAAAGTGTGCTTCGATAGACCCTTCATGAAAGAAGGAGTGCTTCGATAGACCCTTCATGAAAGAAGGAGTGCTTCGATAGACCCTTACTAAAAGAAAGGGTGCTTCGATAGACCCTTTCTGAAAGAAAGGCTGCTTCGATAGATCCTTTCTAAAAGAAAGGGTGCTTCGATAGACCCTTTCTAAAAGAAAGTGTGCTTCGATATACACTTTCTAAAAGAAAGGGTGCTTCGATAGGCTTTTTCTAAAAGAAAGGGTGCTTCGATAGACTTTTTCTAAAAAAAAGGTGCTTCGATAGACCCTTTCTAAAAGAAAGGGTGCTTCGATAGACCCTTTCTAAAAGAAAGGGTGCTTCGATTGACTTTTTCTAAAAGAAGGGGTGCTTCGATTGACTTTTTCTAAAAGAAGGGGTGTTTCGATACACCCTTTCTAAAAGAAAGGGTGCTTCGATAGACCCTTTCTAAAAGAAAGGGTGCTTCGATATGTCCTTTTTGAATGAAAGCGTGCTTCGATACACCCTTTCTGAAGGAAATGTTGCATCGATAGGTCCTTTCTGAATGAAAGGGTGCTTCGATATGTCCTTTCTGAAGGAAATGTTGCATCGATAGGTCCTTTCTGAATGAAAGGGTGCTTCGATAGGTCCTTTCTGAATGAAAGGGTGCTTCGATAGACCCTTTCTGAAAGAAGGAGAGCTTCGGTAGACACTTTCTTATAGAAATGTTGTTTCGATAGACCCTTTCTTAAAGAAAGGGTGTTTGGATAGACCCTTTCTGAAAGAAGGAGAGCTTCGATAGACATTTTCTTATAGAAATGTTGTTTCGATAGACCCTTTCTTAAAGAAAGGGTGCTTGGATAGACCCTTTCAGAAAGAAAGGGTGCTTCGATAGACCCTTTCAGAAAGAAAGTGTGCTTCGATAGACCCTTTCAGAAAGAAAGGGTGCTTCGATAGACCCTTTCAGAAAGAGAGGGTGCTTCGATAGACCCTCTCAGAAAGAGAGGGTGCTTCGATAGACCCTCTCAGAAAGAAAGAGTGCTTCGATAGGTCCTTTCTGAATGAAAGGGTGCTTCGATAGACCCTTTCTGAAAGAAGGAGAGCTTCGATAGACACTTTTTATAGAAATGTTGTTTCGATAGACCCTTTCTTAAAGAAAGGGTGCTTGGATAGACCCTTTCAGAAAGAAAGGGTGCTTCGATAGACCCTTTCAGAAAGAATGGGTGCTTCAATATACCCTTTCAGAAAGAAAGGGTGCTTCAATAGACCCTTTCAGAAAGATAGGGTGCTTCGATAGACTCTTTCTGGAAGAAAGTGCGCTTTTCTAAAAGAAAGGGTGCTTCGTTATACCCTTTCTGAAAGGTGACACTCTATAGAATTCCAATCACTAATTTTCTGTGTTTGTTTTGCTATTGTTCTTGTTGTACGCTTTCAGTTTTGCAACAACAACTATTACTACAATCATGAAATTACACTCTTTAGTTAGCAAAATAGTTTTTGTACTCTCTTTCTCATTCATTTTGCTTCTACAATTATGCTTCTCAATTATGCTTCTACATTGTGACGTCATTGTAACCCCTCGTGTTTATTACCGCTGGGGCATTGTTTATATTCATTAATATGTGTTTAGCATGTGTGCACTCTGATCTCGTTTAAACATTGAAGAACATCCCAGATGAAGGGTGCTGGAACAGTCTACACATGCGCAAGCGGATATAGATACGTGTGTGCAGCGGGTGGGAGTTTAGTTGTAAATTATAACTCGAATTTAACCCGTCAGTGTAATCTAAAAATTAAGTAAAGTAAGTAAAGTTTCTGAACTGAAATCTTGTGTCAATAACTGAAGTAAAGTAGAATCGTAATCTAAAACGAATCCTGTTTTATTTGGGAATAAAACAACGTCTACGCGGATATAAGTTAAACCCTAATTTCGTAACAATATGTTGAGGTGATACATGTTATGTGAATCTTATTTGGCCAAATGCATGCACTTTTTCCGCCATTTTATGCAGATTAAACATAGAAGTTAACAAAGCATAAAAAACCATTTTCATTTCCATAGTTTTTAATGCTTTGTCATTGAAATTATTTAGTCAAAAGAACTCCATCACTTTTATCTACTTCTTCTAGCCATTGCACTCCTTCTGGAATAACCTGTACGAGGCTTTTATATTAAAAAGCCATTGATGATTCTATCCGCATTGATTCTGAATTGATTTGCTTCTCATTTTTTCCATATTTCCACTCCATAATGCACGCAAACACATATTGATGTTGATGCTGCTGATGATGAAGATGATGAGGCATGATGCATTATCAATCAATAGACATCAAGCATTGACATGCTGATAATGCAAATATGATGGGCAGGCAGCAGTCAGGTTGGTGGTGTTGGTGTGAGAAACGAATGTGGGGCATGTGCATAGTAATCATGTCGAGCATGCAGTTTTCTCGTGCTTCTTTTATGGTATTTTTGCAACGACCAGCAATGAGGAGAAGTTGGAGATACACTTGACAGAAACACAGGCACATACAAATTGGCACACATACTAAGGCGTTGCGCCTGTGTGAGCTTGGCTTTGGATCCATAAAAGAAGTGATGTCATTAAAAGTAAAACACAAAATGACACTGGAAAAAAGAGCGAACGAACGAAGAAGCCGAAGAAAATTAAGTGCACGAGAAAGTGAAGTGGCAATGACGTTGATGATGTTTTTATGCAGCAGCATAAATATCCACATGTTGTACAAACACAGAAACAACACGATATACGATTTTGGTTGGGAAAGGGGGTTTTGAATGGGGATGTGTGTATTGTGTATTGAATTGGGTGACGTATGAAATGGAACATACCAAACAAGGACCATTAGTTTGGACTTTAACTTCGAAGAGTCCAGGACTTTAGACCATCAGCTCAATATGCCTTTTTATTTTTCAATAGAACAATTACTGTCCTGAACATACTTTGGTACGTTATATAGAATATAGTCGCCTGGATTTGATGTCATCGATGACTTCTTGTACAAATGTGCTCCTCCCAATCCATCTGGGCATTATCTGTATCAGTAAATAACACTTTGTTGATCAGCTAAAGAATTTCACTCATTTTTTAAATTTCACTCATTAATTTAAATACGTCTACTAAAGTATTGGCTCTAGCGTCAAAAATCCCACACTTTCCTGTTGAAAATGCACACAGCTTAACCAAAGTTACCCTTTTCTCAACACCCAATTTACGCGGCACACATTCTCATGGGGTATAAAAAGACAACAAAAAAGGAAATTCGTCCAATTGGAATTTGGGTGGTGTTGGGCAAATACCCCCATTAGGGGCAGACAAACGTTGTGCTGTCAGTTAGTTTGACTGATGGCAAATTTGAAGAACATGCATTCATACCATGCATTAGCCTTGGCGTGTATTTGAATGTGCGCACGAACATATCTTATTTACATATTTTTGCATTTTGCTTAAAATTTGCGACATTTCATTTTTGTCAAACTTTTAGTGTTTCTTATATTTATGTTTCTCATCCTTGATAATCAGTAGCAAGTGCAGTTTGTAATCGTAAAAGAAATTGTTATAAATTTATCATTCACAATTTTTGTCTCAGGTCTTTAGCGTCTGTAGAGTGCTTGTTGGTATTTCTGGTGGAGTTCTGAGTGGGAGCAGTAGCTTCGTATTTCGAATACCATCAAATGGCTATTAAAGGATTTTAAAATATTATAAATCACGAGTTTTACTCTTAGAAGATGAGTGAATGTTAATGGTAGCTCGTAATCAATATTGGAAGGACTGATTTGTATAAACGATCACTTCAAGGAAATTATTTATGTTTAAAGCAAACAGACCAACACAAATGGATTGTTCATAAGGAACAGAGAAAGGTGAATTAAGGGAATGAATACTGCGCAGTTTGAGTTAAATTTAGTGATGAAACATGTCAAGCCACAAGACCGGTAAAAACATATATGGGTATAGGATCGTCTAATATTATAAAAGAGTACAGTAATGATGACGTACTCACTGACTGACTGATAACACTGTGCAGCAGCATTTTTGGGGGGTGGAAAATTTCTTTTGGGGATGAAAGCCCTTTATGTGTATACTAAGAACCCAAATGGAAATTTTCGCCATAGGTCAACTTTCTGAGATATCGCGCGATGAAGTTTTTGAATTTTTCCCTATAATACTTGGGAAAATATCTCCATATCTCTGTTTGGCGTTGTTGTAGATTCATTTTGAGGTGACATCTCTTCAATCAAATCTATTGGCGAATCTTTTTGTAGAACATTTCATTCCTCTAACTCAATGCCTTTCATGGCCTTTTCGTCCTTTATTTCTAGAACCGTAGTGAAAGTACCACAAGATGAGATTTTTTAGCATCCAAATATTCTACAAAAATGTTGCTCAGAAGATTTTAGGTACGGTTCTCTTTGACAACTAAACGATTTTTACCCGTTCTCATTGTCATTTTTGACATTTATTCGGACTTGGTTCAGAATTAAACTATGTTTTGTTTTTCTGTATATTCGTTATTGGTTATGTATAGGTATGTAGACATTACCAATGGGTATTGCTTATGTAGACATCAGGGGTGCTTCTGAAATATTTACCACAAATACCTCTTGTATTGATGAACACGTTAATAACAAATTTTCTTGGAGGACAGATCCGGTTATCTCAGTTTTTGAACCGGATATTCCGACACTAAAACCGATTTTTGAACCGGTTTTAAATAACCGATTAAACTTATATGTATACCATTAAAAAGCGTATAGAGTTGTCAATCAAATTAAACTAATTCGCTTATGAAAACTTTGCTAGTTGCAGCTCTAGAACAAAAAAAAACCGTTTGCCTAAACCGTTTTTAAGAAAAAATGTCAGTACGCGCAAATATGGAGATCAAAGGTTGGGGGGGTGAAAAATTCTTTTTGGCGATGAAGATAATATGATGAATCCGGAAGTACCGTTTTGTCATAGGTCAAACTTCTGAGTTATGGCGAAATGAATTCTTTCTTGACAAACTATACATACCTATATGACAAAAAAATCCTAACGAAATTTTATCACGCCATAAATCAGAAGTTTGACCTACGGCAGAACTGTCCCTCCGGGTTCATCACATTATCTTCATCGAAATTCATCGCCAAAAATAATTTTTCACCCCCAGCCTTTGATCTCCATATTTGCGCGTACTGACATTTTTCCTTAAAAACGGTTTAGGAAAACGGTTTTTTGTGCTAGATCTGCAACTAGCAAAGTTTTCATAAGCGAATTAATTTAATCTGATTGACAATTCTATAAGCTTTTTAATGCTGTACATATAAGTTTAATCGGTTACTTAAAACCGGTTCCATAATCCGTTTTAATGTCGGAATATCCGGTTCAAAAACTGAGATAACCATATCTATCCTCCAAGAAAATTTGTTATTAACGAGTTCATCATTACAAGAGCTATTTGTGGTAAATATTTCAGAAGCACCCCAGATGTCTACATAAGCAATAACCAATTGTTATGTCTACATACCTATACATAACCAATAACGAATATACAGAAAAACAAAACATAGTTTAATTCTGAACCAAGTCCGAATAAATGTCAAAAATGCCAATGAAAACGGGACAAAATCGGTTAGTTGTCAAAGAGAACCGTACCTAAAATCATATGAGCCACATTTTTGTAGAATATTTGGATGCTGAAAAATCTTATCTTGTAGTACTTTCACTACGGTTCAAGAAATAAAGGACGAAAAGGACATGAAAGGCATTGAGTTAGAAGAATGAACTGTTCCACAAAAAGAATCGCCAATCGATTTGACTGAAGACATGTCACCTCAAAGCGATGCTACAACAACGCCAAACAGAGATATGGAGCTATTTTCCCAATATTATAGGAAAAAAATCAAATACTTCATGGCGCGATATCTCAGAAACTTGACCTATGGCGAAAATTTCCTTTGGGTTCTTAGTATACTCATCAAGGGCTTTCATTTCCAAATGAAATTTTCCACCCCCCAAAAATGCTGCTGCACAGTGTTATTGGTGGAGTGTAGAATTGAGGTAGTTCTGGAAATTCGTGCTTATGGGAACAAAAAGTTGTACATGGTACTAAATTTGGTACAATGGGGATTTGGGTGAACGGATAGAGCTGTAATCCCAAAATTTGGAATTAAGGTTGCTGTAGGAGTGTGGAATTGAAGTAGTTTTGGAAATGCGTACTTATGTGTACGAAAAGTAATAAATTTGGTACAATGGGGATTTGGAATCTGGAATCCTGAAATTTGGAATTGAGAATATTGTTGAAGTGTAGGATTGAGGTATTTTTGGAAATTCGCACTTATGTGTACGAAAAGTACTAAATTTGGTACAATTTGGATTTGAGTAAATGAATATATGGATTTGGGTGAACGGATAGCGCTTGAGTCCTGAAATTTGAAATTAAGATTACTGTTGAGTGTAGGGCTGAAGTGAAGGATTTAGGTAGTTTTAGAAAATCGTACTTATGGGTACGAAAGGTACTAATGGGTACTAAATTTGGTACAATTTGGTGGAACGGATAGAGATGGAATCTTGAAATTGGAATAAAGATTACTGTTGGACTAAGAATTGAGGAAGTTTTGGAAATTTGTACTTATGGTTACGAACGGATACAGCTGGAATCTTGAGAGTTGGAATTAGGATTACTGTTATTATTTTGTATTAATGTAGGCATGAGATATGTCGTCGAAATATGTACCACAAGTATACGAAAAGTTCTTAATGGTACCCAATTTGTTGTTGGTTGTAGGGACAGTACTGGAATCTATATTTTTGGAATTTGGGTGAGTATGTGTGCAACGTTGTTCTCGCTGTTAATGTGTAAGGGTGAGATACGGCTGATATTTTTTGAAAGTCGAACTAAAGAGGTGCGAACAGTACTAAAATAGAAATAAATGTTGATTAAAATTGGTATTAGCGCAACAAAATTTTCAGTGTTCACCATTTCCAAATTATATATTGTTTGTTTATATCCTTTCCGCATACGAATTAGCGGGCACTTTGTTAGTCAAGCCAATATTCTGGAAATTTTCTATAAAAAAAACTAACATTCGAATGTTAAAACCGTCACAAATAATGGACATGACAGATTGGCTTCTAGATTTTAGTAAATTTAGACAAAGTCTTCCAAACATTTTGTCATTGCTGCTGCAAAAATATTGGTAGTGAGCTGTGCAAGATTCAAACATCAAAATATTATGATAAACTGAAGGTATTGATCCATTCCTCCTCTATATTTAGTGGGAATGGACTGTCGAACAACCTCCACCATGAAATATTCTGAACTTATATGGATTAATTAATTTTCTTTCTTTAAAAAAGTAACATTGGCAATAATTTTATTATTGTAACGTTCAACAACACATCCAAATACCTGAGTTATGCTGTGTAGTTATTTGCTCACTACAAGAGATACAGAATAATTCTGGGTATTGAAAATTTTTGAAAAGAACTACCCATTGTGGCTGTTCTATTGATACATTGCACACAGAGAATTCCTGTCAAACACAGAGATTTCGGGTTTCTGTTCCACATATCGCTTTTCTGCACCAACCGAAAACATCAGCTTTCCGTCCCACACAGATACTTCGGTATTCTGTCCCTTGGCAGGTTTCCTTTCCATAGTTGTACCTATTGGTTTGTACGATATCGTAGCAGTATCTGTAGTAGCGTTAGCTGGTTGTTACAACCGTCGTATTCGATCGTCATCAACCGAGCTTTCAAAATCATCAATCTTCTTCTTTTTTTCCTATTCGTCATACGAATTTTAGCGATCAATTTAATTACAATAAAAATTCTATTTTAAATACAAATATTAGATAAATTCATAAATTTTTCACAATATCGGCAAACATGTCTCGTCTTCTGGCAACACTTAGTAGGTATCCAACATCTCGTAATCCAGTCCATTCTTGAATATTCGCAATCCACAATCATATATTTTGTTTTCTTTGTGTTTATATTTAGTCCATATTTGTTACTGCATGTTACCAAATTGTCCATTAATTCTTGTAGGTGTGAGATACTGTCAGCTAATATTGTAGTGTCATCAGCATATCGTATGTTATTAATGTATCTACCACCAATGAATATGCCTTTGGACGTTTTGTTGATGGATTCTTCAAAAAATTTTTCGGAGTTGATATTGAATAACAGTGGAGACAATATACATCCTTGTCCGACGCCTCTTGATATTAGAATAGGTTCTGTTATATCTCCATCAATTTCAATTTGTGCGGATTGATACCAATATAGATTTTTGATACATCTGATTTCTTTGCTGTCAATACCAATTGATATCAGGATATCAATTAGTTTGTTGTGTTGTACCTTGTCGAACGCTTTTTCATAGTCGACAAAACATAAGAAAACATCTTTCTGCACTTCTCGGCATTTTTGAATAATAATTTGTAGGGAGAGTAAAGCTTCACGAGTACCCATACTTTCTCTAAAACCAAATTGAGATATTCCCATATATTTTTCGCATTTTTCATAAATTCTCTTGTGGATTATCCTGAGGAATATTTTTGAAGCGTGGCTCATAAGACTTATTAGCCTGTAATCATTACATGATTTGGCGTAGCTTTTCTTGGGTATGGTTACGAAAGTTGATTTTAACCAATCTTGAGTATATATTCCTGTCTCATAAATCTCGTTAAAAAGTACTGTTAGTAAGTCGACATTATTGGAGTCTATAAGTTTTAATATTTCTGATGGAATCTCATCAATCATCCTCAATCAAGAGAATATAATATACTAGTATTTGAATCAATAAACATCCGATCTAGCACCAAAAGGTAGCAAAACTAATCATTTAATTCGCAAAGTTTAGTGGGACCTTATGGAGACACTTGACTGGACTGGTCTTATCCCAGCCAAAACCTTGTTACATAATTTTAACTAATTCGGTCAGCTAAAAACTTCAAAAATACCTGAAATCGTCGGCGATATCGTTATATGGGGGCTATATCACAACTTGGACATAAGTTCACAATTTTTATGGAGATGTTTTTAACCGCTGCACAGTGTGTTCCAATTCAATATTTTGTGTCAAAAATGCAAAAAATCAGAAATTCCCGCTAATTGTACATGACGGGATAGAAAACATGCTAGCTAAAGAGAAAAGCAAACCATTTAAAGTAGCGGTACCTATAACATGACCTTATTTTCGTTAAAACAAACACTTAATCAGTTAGTATGAAGTCTAGCGTGGTTAAATGTGTTTAGAAGTAATTGTATTTGCGTTACTCTTTTATAATTAGTCCTTTTTGATAGGATATAACTAAAAAGTCTCGCGTCGTCCCACAGTTCTAATGGTAGACAAATTTAGAGGAGCTCTCGAACTACCAATTTCTCAATAAATTGGGTCAATGAATTAGCTGCGAACGTTACCACCCGATTTTGTATGCACTGGGAACCATAAATACCAAAGAAATCCAATCTGACCCGAATGTAGATAAAACTAAAAGAAAAAGTAAAAGAGTATCAGCCTACAGATGTACCCCCCTGTGTTCCCCAAACCTTACTGTCCATCTTCGAATTTTACTTAAGTTTGGAATAACGATTAAGATGTGCAAAGACTAAGTATGGAGTTATCGCCCGACAAAAACTATACTGTCTTAATATGACTGTCTTAAGACCACGTGCTGTTTACATGTCCCTAAACTACACATTCGCGAGAAATTGCCAGCGCAATGTAGGCGACATTTCCTGAGTATTCTAGCCATGTAAAACTTATCTATAAGTGGTGTCGTAAGGCACGCCGTTCGGACTCGGCGAAAAGAAGTCCCACCACTGCTAATATAAATCGGCGTGCACTCATTGATATGAGAGAAGTCATCCCTCGGGTATGTGTTCCAGAAACAGTGGACCATATACCATATAGGTCCATTCGAAAATGCTTTAATTGTTAAAGAATTATTACGATAAGGTTGGACCAATCTCAATCTACCCTATCGATAGTTATTGTGCCCAACAGACACTTTAATTGATCACCGTGGATTTTTTAGAACTTTTGCCCACGAAAAATATCTCTGCTACAGGACCACAAGAAGTACTTTCGGTAAAAAATTGCAAACGATCTTCGAACAACCCTCAAACTGTTCTTAAGCATAAAGTGTGAACTTTTGTGTTCCAATATAGATATACCTTCTTGGAACTTGATACGTACATTTGGAACTAATTTTACGATGTAAAAAGTTTCGGGAAAATCAATTCAATTCAATTCGTAAGTTAATTTAATTGGTACAGGCAGGGTCATTTAAAACTTTTATGATATTATTTCAGGAACGATGTATCTGCCCACAGAAAAGAGTACATCGCCGTCAAAACGCCCGCAAACACTACCTGCAGCAAAAAAAAAAATTCGTAGACTGCAATTTTGCATGGAAAATACCCGAAAGAGTGAATCGATAGGGTCCATCTTTGAGCTTGGTCTAAGTATGGCAAAATATTACGAGAACCAAATTGTGGACAAAACGATTGATCCTCTATCTTGCGCTCCAACCAGACAGACGGACACACAGGAGGATATGGCTTAATCGACTCTATTTATCGATCCACGTTTTGATATAGCCCCCATAGAACGGTACCTTCAGATTTTCGGTATTTTGAAGGTTGTGGTTTCAATATCCCACCAAATGACTGACATTTAATATTAAGTCTTTCCACCAGAAATGCAATTTGGTATTTAGTATTCGATGGGGGTATGAAATTTCCCAGAAAAACAAAATTATTAGTATTGGCCTACGTTTTCGTATAGCTCCCATAGAACGGTGCATTCCGAATTTCGCCATATTGAAGGGGGTTTACCTCAATATCCCGCTGATATGGCTTATATGCCATTTATTCTTCGTTGAGTTTATGCCCTCAACTTTTCACCAGAAATTTGTCGGTATAAGTCCATGTCTTCACATAACCCCCATATAACGATACCCCCGATTTTCGGTATTTTGAAAGTTTTAGCCCCGTTATTTAACCGACATGTCTCAAATTTGGTACTAAGTCTTCGATGGGGGTGTAAAATATTCGAGAAGACAATTTTTGGTTCTCAGAAGATAAAAAACCGGGTTTTAGTCTAGCTCAGTTTGGAAAATTTTATATGTTGGTCGATGTTTTGGAAAGAACAACGATGACTCCGCATGTGAGCTCTTTTGAAGCTGTTTGAAGTGGATGTAGCTTGTTATTTTGGGATCTCAATTGGTGGAAAACCTCCAAGCAGAAAATTATTAATATAAAGCGCTGTTCATCAATTGAGATATTCTGCTCCTCCAAGGAATAAGCCTTAACGTGGAGGAAGAGCTTAGTGCTTTCATAAACGAATGGAAACTAACTGGTCGTAACGTGACCGTTTCGTATGCTCCTACACTCACTCATTACCATCAACTACCACTGCATAGTCGGCATAGTGGGCAAATTTAACTCGGGTGTAATTGACGACAATCACTGTTGCACTAATTCTCATTCACCTCGTGTTACCACCTGTATGTATATTTCAATGCTTCCCCAGCGAAGATGTCGATCACCAACCGAACAAGTACGAACAGACGTGTGGTTCGTCCGCAGTCTACCATACTAGTTAGCCACGATTCGATCCAGCAAACTTGAAGCGCTTAGCAAGCTCTCAGCACTTAACACGCACCCAGCTCACATCAAGCTCTCAGCGCTTAGCAAGCTCCCAGCTCTTAGCAAGCTCTTAGCGCTTAGCACGCTCTCAACTCTAGCAAGCTCTCAGTCAGCTCAAGCTCATAGCCAGCTCCATTTTCATAGCCAGCTCCATGCTCATAGCCATCTCCCATTAACCGATCTCTTCCTCGACGATTGTCAAAGAGCCGACAGCAGCTCGAAACAGTACAAAACTGAGCCATACACCCGACAACTGCCAGGCTGACAGCCACCCTGATAGCGAAGGACCTTGGAGTTCGGTTGATCCGATTGCAACCGAGCCGACAGCACTCGAATATATCAGAGCCTAGGCAAACATACACGATGACCACCGAGTCGACAGCATCATCCCGACTGTCGTTGAACCAATTATATTAACCCGATCACCATCGAGTCAAAAGGAACAACCCAACTGCTATTGATCCACAAGCAACAATACGATTGTCATCGAGCGGTTATACCAACCCGACCACTAACTCGAACCTATTACAACATCCCGATCCATTGCTTATTAAACGCATATCTCATTCATATGTCTCACACACATTGTTCGTATATCCAACACCAAGAGTTTTATAGTAAACTAGCAAAATGCCCGCTACTTCGTATGCGGAAAGGAATAATATACAAATAAACAATATTTCATATGAAAATGGTGAAAATGTTGATGTACTAATACCTATTTTAATTGATATTTAATTTCTTTTAAGTATTGTTCATATATCTTTAGTTCGAATTTCCAAGAAAAATACCCATTTTAAATTCCAGTCCATGTTTTATTAGAACGGTACGGGTATTCTGAAGATTTTATTCACATTTTCCAACCGAAGTACCTGTAATTTCGGCATTTGTGATATCAACATGTAGAAAATCCTTAATTAAAAAAATGTTACTTAAGGCGCACGCTTTGTTTGACATGGCCCTATATAAGTTATTTTTTACACATTTTAATTTAGCCCTTTCTTGCAAAACAATATTCGCATAGATCTACGTTTTCAAATGTACTTTCTAAAACGCCCAAAATAAAAAAGAAACAATTTTGTTCAAAAGATACGTTTGACTGTTTGATTTCAGTGTAAAATTTAGAAACCACCTTCGCGTTAACTTGAAAGCATTAGCACACTACTCGATACAATTTTAAAACTCCATGGCGTTACATACATTTTAACGGCGGATTTTTATAGATATTCTCAATACCAGTACTATACTATTAGTACTATTTAATACTTCTAGTACACTTATTGTACTAACACCTCTAACAGTGAAACTGACAACTTCTCCTTAGCCCAATACAAAATTTATTGCACTTTCGTACTTTGCGCACACTAACTATAAAATTCCAGAATCACCCAACATCAAATTTGGTACTATTTTGTATTTTTTGTATTTCCAATACCAACTTAATAATTCAGTCCTTAGCGACCTCCATACCTAATTTCACAATTTGTATGCATTTCAAAAACTCCTTAACTGAACACCAACAAACAACCAAATTTATTACTTATAAGAGGTAAACGTTTCAAAAATAACATCGCGATATTCCAAATTATATCCCAATCGCGATATTTATTTACAATTTCATCTGAACAATTTTAACCAAATTTTGTGGCGTTTAGTAATTTTCGTTCACTTATCTCAACCCTACACACCAACAGCGACTATAATACCAAATTTCAGAATTCCACCGTTATTCGTATGCCATTTAATACTTTTCGTACGAAACTTCGAATTTCAATAACTATCTCAATCCTACACTCCAAATTGTACCATATTGTACCCATATCCAAATGGTACCAAATTTAGTATCATTAGAAAATTCGTAAAATACTTTTTGTCCACATAAGAACGAATTTCCGAAGTCTGTCTCAATCCTCCACACAAAAGTAATCATAATTCCAAATTTCACGATACTTTTCGTACACATAAGTACGAATTTCCAAAACTACCTCAATCCTGTACTCCAACAGTAATTATTATTGCAAATTCTAGGTTCCCAGCTCTATCCGTTCACCCGAATCCAAATTGTACCAAATTTTTTACCATTTAATACTTTTCGTACACATAAGTACAATTTTCCAAACCTATTTCCATAAATCAATCCTGCCCTACAACAGTAATCGTAATTCCAAATTTCCGGTTTGCAGCTCTATCCGTTCACCCAAATCCAAATTGTACCAAATTTAGAACAGTTTAGTACTTTTCGTACACATAAGTACGAATTTCCAAAACTACTACAATCCTATACTCCAACAGTAATCACTATTCCAAATTTTAGGATTCCGCCTCTATCCATTAATCCAAATCCAAATTGTACCAAATTTAGTACACTCCAGTACTTTTCGTATACATAAGTACTAATTTCCAAAGCTACCTACATAACGCAATCCTACACTTCAACAGTAATCCTTATTCCAAATTTCACGTTTCCAGCTCTATCCGTTTACCCAAATCCAAATTGTACCAAATTTAGAACAGTTTAGTACTTTTTGTACACATAAGTACGAATTTCCAAAACTACCACAATCCTATACTCCAATAGTAACCACTACTCCAAATTTTAGGATTCCGCCTCTATCCATTTATTCAAATCTAAATTGTACCAAATTTAGTACCATTTAATACTTTTCGTACACATAAGTACGAATTTCCAAAGCTACCTCAATAATCCACATTTCAGGTTTGCAGCTCTATCGGTTTACTCAATTGCAAGTTGTACCAAATTTAGTACCATTTAGTACTTTTCGTAGACATAAGTACGAATTTACAAAACTACACCCATATCTCATTCTTACACTTTAACAATAATCATAGTTCCAAATTTCTGGTTTCCAGCTCTATCCGTTCACCTAAATCCAAATTGTACTAAATTTAGTACCATTTAGAACTTTTCGTGCACATGACTACAAATTTCCAAAATCATTTCTTTCTATAAGCAGCACTTCCCAACCATGATTTCTATACCAAATTCCAGGATTCTTGCGATATCAGTGGAAAATATACAACTGGTACTAAATTTAGTAACTTTTAGTACACTTATAGGTCGAATTTGCAAAAACCCTTTTGTACATCTTTCTAACTCTCCATCAGTGACCCACATTCCAAATTTCAGAATTCCCGCTCTATCCGTTCACCCAAATCCAAATTGTACTAAATTTTGTACCATTTAGAACTTTTCGTACACATGAGTACTAATTTCTAAAACTATTTCCTTTTATAAACACCACTTTCTAACCTTGATTTCTATACCAAATTCCAAGTATCTAGCTAAATCCCTTCAAAATATACAATTCGTACAAAATTTAGTACTTTTCGTACACTTAGACGTCGAGTTTCCAAAAACCCTTTAGTACATCCTTCTAACTTTCCATCAGTTACCCTCATTCCAAATTTCAGAATTCTAGCTCTTCCCGTTTGCCTAATACAAAGGGTACAATATTTAGTACCTTTTAGTACTTTTCGTACCCTTCTAGGTCGAATTTCCAAAAACCCGGCCTTATCTCACCCCTACACACCGACAGCAACCCACAGTCAAAATTTCAGCTTTCTAGCTTCAGCGGTTTCGTCTGGGCGATGATATACATGTCACTCACTCACTCACTTATCACTAAGCTCTTTTATATATAGATATTGAAATTGTAAACAGTCGTGTTCTTTCTTAAAGTTCTTGGGTCCTTAGGTCGACCCTGGTAGCGACTGAGTTTACCTCAGACCTAGACAAAACCCCTAGTTATATGGTACTGTTTATTTCAATGAAAGTCGTGGTGGTCGGTATAAAAAGTTCGACCTGGCCAAACTTAAGTTAAGTTTATCTCTTAGAAATATTAAAAATAAGTAGAGGGAGTTGAAGACATGTATATCTAATGTTGTTTGCTTTGCTCCGAAATTTTGAAATTTAAATTTCCATTTCAGATGTTAATAAATGTATCATTACCACCCACAATTAATTCTAAATGTTTAAGAAAAAACTTTCGAAATAATGCAAAGCTTTAAGCAAGCCTTTAACATTTTCTTTTATCATTAGAATTACTCAATATGCCATCTAACCCAAATGGTAAAAGTTAATAACCTCGAATATTCTCTTCTGTTATTACAAACCAAGTCGAAATTAAACCCATTTTACATGTGGTAAGCAGATCAAAAGGGACTTATCGCAAATGTGTTGCATGTAAATCATGATTTGAATGATGCCACCTACTAAACTCAATTTCTGGGAAATCGAAACCGAACAGATGCGTTGAATTAAACACATACGAAAGCACTCAAATACGCACATGCACACACACATGCATATATAGAGTTACAACTATCCATACATTTTAAACGATTCTCTTTCAAGTCAAATATAAACGACAATTTGATGTCATAACAGCTGTCAGGCATTCTAAACGAATATCGTTCATGCACTTCGAGAAGAAAACAAAGATAAAGGATTTTCCTTAACAAAACCCCTACAAAAAATAAAAACAAAACTCAGGGAAAATATCAAAAATAAGAACACATGAACAGAAAAGGAATATTTGGAATTTTGTGAAAGAAATGAGAAATGTCACACAATGACTGCAACACATCATTTGCATGCGAATGATGACTGACTACAACAACAGCTACAACAACAAGTGAAGAAGCTTGTAACATAACGAATGAATGAACAAATGAACGAAGAACACCGACAACAATAACAACATCATTTACAATTTCCCAATTCGTATTCATTTACTTCCATCAAATGAAAAATGTTTGCCAGTATATATGTGTGTGTGTGATATGTATATGTGTAATGCATCTATGTATGTGCAAGTGTTTGGAAATGAATTAGAGACGATTTTAAAACAAATCCAAAACGTTTTGTTTGTATTGACATTTATGAATTACAAACGAGACAAGCTATGTGTCATAATACGTGTACACATACACCAACATGTTTACCAATTTACATACATACACTCAGAGATAAAGACCAATATGAATGAATGCATTTCATTCTTACAATTTCATCATCAGCATCAGCCATCAACGGGCAGTCCACCCTAAGCATCAAGCTCTGAACATTCAAACCTACATTTGCAGAGATGGACGAATAGACATGAACCAGTAAATAAAATTGCATGGAGGGAGAATATCAGTATTTACTTCATTACGTTAAGGTTTAAACAGCATTGGCTTCATAAATTGTGAACATAAGGTATCATTTTTATAACCTCAGCCTTTTGGCTAACGGATTTACAAATTGCACCATCGAAATAATGGTTTTGGTCCTTAAGTATGTTTGGAGGAAATACGTTTCAGACAACTTGGAACCGATTTAGCCCTGTCGATCATCTGGAGCAATTTGGTTTTATATTTAGAAATCGTAATATTTTGCCCAAACTTATATCAGTGTGGGTGATATCGATCCACTCCTTCGAGTACCTCCCACACAAAAATTCAAACAAACATGTCTATGATAGGACCTCAGTTGCGTTTTGCGACGTTACGCTGACTGATCTGAAGAGGTGCGCAAGTTTTTATACCCTCCACCATAATATGGAGGGTATAATTAAATTTGTCATTCCGTTTGTAGCACATCGAAATATTCATCGGAGACCCTTTAAAGTATATATATTCTTGATCAGGGTAAAATTCTAGGTCGATATAACCATGTCCGTCTGTCCGTCCGTCCGTCTGTTGAAATCAAGATACAGCTCGCAATTTTTAATGGGCTATACTGGTCCACGTTTTGATATAGCCTCCCATAGAACGGTACCAACCGATTTTCGGTATTTTGATGGTTTTAGCCTCATTATCACCCCGAAATGACTGAAATTTGATACATAGTCTTCATTGGGGGTTTACAAATTTTCCACAGAAATTTATCGGTATAGGTCCACGCCTTCATATAGCCCTCATAGAACGGTACCAACCGATTTTCGGTATTTTGATAGTTTTATCCTCATTATCACACCGAAATGGCTGAAATTTTTTATTTTGTCTTTGTTGGGGGTATCAAACTTTCCTCCAAGAAATTAGTCGATATAGGTCCACGCCTTAGTATAGGCCCCATAGAACGGTACCTCCCTATTTCCGGTATTTTGAAAGTTGTGGCCACAATAATCAACCGAAATGGCTGAAATTTTGTGTTGGGTCTTCATTTGTGGTACTAAAAGTACTATATGAAATTTGTCGGTATAGGTCCACACCTTCATATAGCCTCCATAGAACGGTACCTCCGGATTTTTTTGGTATTTTGAAGGTTTTGGACATAACAAACCAACCGAAATGGCTGAAATTTGGTATTTAGTCTTGGTTGGAGTCAAAAGCCTGTCTGACTGAAATTCGTCGGTATAGGTCCACGTTTTGATATAGCCTCCTTACAATGGTACCTTCCGATTTTCGTAATTCTGAAGGCTGTGGCGTCAATATCCCAACGAAAGACTGTTATAAAATATTCCAGAAGAAAATTATCAGTATAGGTCCTCCTGTTCCTATATGCCCCATAGAAGCATACCTCTTGATATTCGGTATTTTGAAAGTTTTACCGAAATGTCGAAAATTTGTTACTTCGCCTTCTTCGAGTCTAAAAACTTACCGCCAGAAATTTTTAGGTATAGATCGACGTTTCGTTATTTTGAAGATTAGCCGCATTGTTTTACCGAAATTGTTGGAATTGTGTATTTAGTCTTCTTCATAAACGAAAGGTTGAGGGTATAACAAGTTCGGCCAGGCCGAACTTAACGCCGTTCTTACTTGTTTCAATCTGCAGTTTGTCGAGCCCTGCGGGAGTGACAGGGCAAAGAGAATAGTACTACGTCGCATTAGTTCTCATCCTGTCGAGGATGAACCACCACAATTTACAAGGGATGATGTTGAGGATGTTATCTCCATGTAAATGCTGAAACAGCAGGATGTGGCGGGAGTGGAGTATCTCACTAAAGTTCTCAACCTGTCGATAGGAATACCGTCGTTCCCGAAGTCTGGAAATTGGACAGTGTGGTCCCGCTACTGAAGACATGCAAAGATGTCAGCAAAGGTGAATCGTACAGGCCGATTTCGCTTTTGTCGCCCCAGCAAAGACCCTTGAGGCCTAAGGCCTCCCCGCGGCAGAAATAACTATCCTGGTGCCGATCATTAACATGGATTTCGGAAGCAGCACAGCGTGACAACAGCGCTGCAAGACATCTCCCCACATATTAGTCGAGGACTCAACCAGAGCAAGCCGTGTGACAGTGATGGTGGCGCCTAGACACGCCTGACTTATCAAAACCCTTTGATACTGTCAAGCAAACAACCCTCCGGTCAAGTTTGAAAGATTAGATAATCAATTATATATGTGGACGCCAGAAGTCCAGCCCCGTAGAGTGAAACAGGGAGTTCCCTAAGGTGGGGTGAACTGTTTACACTCTACTTTCCTCTATTCCGCCCCTCCAGCTAACATTCAGATCGCAACCTGTGTGGAACATTGTACGATCTTGGTGTCAGGTACCTTCCCCGATGTCATTTCTGAAAGGCTGAACTCCTATTTGACTGATCTGCCAAATATCCGCCATTAAATCTACGGCCACTCCGTTCACCACATGGACAGCACAGGTGAAAACAGAGTTGAATGTCATGGTTGTAGAAGAAGTCCGACCAAAAATGACCCCAAAATTCACATTCGACAGCATGTTCAAGTCGTCCACGCATGCCACAGCTATATGCGACAAGTTAAAATGCAGGAACAAGGTCCCTAGCCGGCAGCACTTGTTGTGCTGGAAAAGAAACTTTGATGACCACATGTAATGAGCTATGCGGCGCCAGCTTGGTCCCCGAATTTAAGTGCAACGCGATGGAAGGATATTCAAACTTGTCAGAATCCCGTCCTGAGAACAGCAACAGGGTGCCTCCTCATGTCTCTAGTAGACCATCTACATGAGGATGCAAAGATTGTTCCAGTACAGTATCATCATTTGGTGGATATGACCTCCCCACCCGGCAGCTGAGGAGCTTCAACTGTCATGACAAACCGGAGTAGTTTTGGCTCAACTACGCTCGTGATAGTGCAGCCGTCTAAATTCCTAAAGGGCAAGTATCGATGATACCGTGCAAAACATTTGCCCAGCATGCGGCACAGGCCCGGACGACACACTGCACCTTTTCAACTGGATACCTTATAAGTTACAATGGATAGGCTATTTGACGCTTGGCAGGGAATCGATAGATGGAATTAAGGTTTGAAATTAGTGGTTGGATCGTATAAGATAAGAACCGGATGAACCTACGAGGATTCCAAATATCGGTGACCACATGATCGGCGGTTTGTAGGTAATTGGAAGTTCTAGGATGCGTTGGTGATGTTGATTTGCCGTTCGTTTTGTAAATGATCGGAGATTCGACCAATAGCGTACATATAGATGATATAAAAATTATCGGGAACTCACAAATTCTTTATTCGATTTTATAAAAGATCGAAGATTTGATGATTCATTATCCGGATGTAGACGATTTGCTGATGATGGGAGATTCCACGATTCGATGTCCGGTGGTGGGTGGATGATTCTATGGGAATTCGATTAGTTGTTGTTGTAGCAACCTAGATATGTTGGTTCGCATATTTTTTCAGTTATCTGCTTATGGTTCCTCTGTGTTCCGATTGAGAAATTCTGCAACCTGGACTGGCTGCGACCATAAAGAATATGGAAACAGTAAAGTGGATTTAGACGGGCAATTAAACAAATGCGGAGTGCCGTGGGGTATAAATTCACATGTAGGGTATGGCAATTGGGAAAGTGTTTTTCATCATGGGGAGGAGTAGTGCCTTCACAATCTTACCCACTGGCGACAAGAAGGAGATCGTCTTTTAGGATTTTCCTCTGCTGACATCCTTGCCCGGTATCAGTAACGGGACCACCTTGCCCAATTTCCTGGCTTCTGGTACAATATGTATGGTTAAATATAGATTGAACAAACTTATTTAGTACTCAACCCCGTGTTCATCCAGTTGCTTAGACATTACCATTGAAATTCCTTGAGGGTCCAACGCTTTGGACGATTTCTAGTTTCGGATGAAGTCAACATTATTTCTCACAATAAAATCGGGTGGCACCACCTCGTATATGGTGTTTAGCACTCCTCTTTGCCCTATCAATCTCGGGTTGCTCTATAAATTGTCGGATAAAATAACACACGCGCGTCTTGGGATTTGTCACTGTCACACTCTTGAATTAAACAGGTGGGAAATTTGGTCTGATTTCCGATATTCGACCAGCATATATGTGTCCCTTGGAGTTCTCTCAGCTAGCCGAGTCAATGGAGACTATACAAAAAACATGGACCTATGTTATAGATTTTTGGTGGAAGAGTTTCGTGACCACTGAAAACCTCAAATGTTAAAGTATAGCTAGTTCGAATGATAATTGTGGCTAAAATCCTCATGATACCGAAAAGTGTGGGGGTACCGTTATATGGAGGCTTTTCCAAAACATGGCCGATTTTTGGTGAGGAGAAGCTTCAGGATCACTGAAAACCTAAAATGTCGAATTACAGTTTGCTAAAAATCCGCAAAATTTAGATAAAAATCCGCAAAACACCTTAAATCGGGAGGTACCGTTATGTGGTGGCTGTACCCAAACGTGGACCTATCTTGGAAATTTTTTGTGGAGAAGTTTGTTAGTCATTGGGACCTCAAATTTCAATTTTCAGATAATTCGGTCAGAAAATGTAGCTTAAAGTCTCAGAATACTTTAAATTGGGAGGTACTGTTATATGGGGGCTGTACCCAAACGTGGACCTATTTTGGCAATATATAGTGGAGAAGTTTTCTGTTCTTTTAGAACCTCAAATGTCAAGTTACGGTACGTCCCGATTTAAGGTATTTTGAGGCCACATTTTCTGACCGAATTAGCTGCGGTCAGAAAATGTGGCCTTAAAATACCTAAACTCAAAATACTTTTAATCGGGAGGGCTATACCAAAACGTAGATCTATTTTGGTAATTTTTAGTAGAGAAGTTTTTTGGTGATTGGAACATCAAATGTGAAATTTCAGCTAATTCGGTAAAGAAATGTAGCTTTTAGTGAAAAATATCTTAAAATTACCGTTATATGGGTGCTATACCCATACGTGGACCCATATAGCGCATTTTCGAACATGACCTGCCTATGGACAAAATACACTCGGCAGCAAGATTTTAGAGTTCTATCTCAATTATTGCGGACGCTAGAGTGATTAAAACAGACGGGCAGACGGATATGGGTAGATCATCTTATTAAGAATATATGTACTTTATATTGTCGCAAATGATCAAACGATCTGCTACAAACATAAACAAGTAGGAAAAGCGTTAAATTCGGTCGGGCCGAACTTTTTATGCCCTCCACCACAAATTTCAGCCATTTCGGTGGATTAATGTGGCCACAACCTTCAAAATACCGAAAATCGGGAGATATCGTCCTATGGGGGCTATATCAAAACGTGGACCTATATAAACATTTTATGGTAGAAATGTTTCTTAGCCTCTGGAAACACAAAATACAAAGTTACAACCGATTATGTTGTCAAATGGGACTAATACATTCAAAATATATTAAAATGACGCGTACTTTATATGGGGCGTTATATGGGGGCTATACCAAAACGTGGACCTATATAAACCAACTTTGGTAGGAATGCTTTTTGGCCTCTGGAGACACAAAGTACCAAATTACAACCAATTCGGTGGTAAAATGGGACAAATATCTTAAAAATTACTTAAAACGATGGCGCATCACGCGTCATTTTGTATGGGGGCTATACGAAAGCGTGGGCCTACATAGCCCACTTTCAATACCAAAAGTCCTACGTACAAATAATAGATTTTCCCAAAATTTCTTCCACCTACGTCAATCCGTTCGGACGCTAGAGTGATTTCCACAGACGGACAGACGGACGGACATGGCTATATCGATGTAGAATTGCACGCTGATCAAGAATATATATAGTTTGTGGGGTCTACAATGATTATTTCGAGTATTTCGAGTAGTTACAAATGTAGTGACAAACTTAATATACCCTCCATACTATTTGGGAGGGTATAAAAAACAGTACATAAAGCTCATATTCTTATTCTCACAGGCTGGTGCTATATCTCAAACGGTAAAACCCACTGAGGCTTTTTAAATTGTAATCTTTACTCCTCAATTACAACAATTTTTAAAAGACTTAAATATAAAATCCCTTCTCATATCTTGTCCAGCATCTGTAACACACATACCCACACATGTATGTATGTATGTATGCATATTGCATCATATGCCTTCTTCTGTACTATGATTATTCATATATTCGTAAAAACTCATTGACAGATGTCTGTTGCATTTCAAAAACTTTTGATGATATAGAATACATGTCAATTAGTGTTAAATGAAAACTTTTCTATGCAAATTCATGCAATTTACAACACTCGACAACAACACCAACAACCAGACTGATCTGCTCTGTTCTGTTTAGCTCCTAACGGGTTTAGCTTCAATCGTTTGAATGTTGCTGGGGAATTGCCATATGGGCCAAAACAATACAACGACAACTGGTATAGAGAAAGTGAACAAAGTCATTGGTGAATAAAGAAAAAAAAATACAAAAACAAAACTACGCGACAGCAGATGCCGATGACACCCGTTTGCCTAACGAATGAATGAATAGATGAATGAATGCATTTTCACTAAATGGGACCAATGTCAAACGGAAGTTAGTAAATACTCTGTCGTATTTGCCATGAATGACGATGAGAAGGACGACGACGCTGATGATGACGATGAATGCACTTGAAATTTAATTGAATATGGTGATTTCTTGTCACTGTCATTTCCCACAGCCCCAGTTATTCGTCTGTGCGTTGTTTACAGTGTATTCCGTTTTGTATGTCATAATCAAATCGACTGAATACACTTGTCAAGGTTTAATGCAACTCCCAATGAAACGCCATAAGCCAAGTGAAATTGAAAAAAACCCAGAGAGATATTAATATGCGAATTCAGGTTTCTCGCTCTTGTTGCGTTATTTATGCCCGTAATTTCTACGCGTAGTTATCTATGAGTTCATAGATATCCTCCGTGTAAGCAAAATGTCATAATTTCAATCCATAGGTAACGTTACCGGGTCGAAAACGGCCGTGTTACTTACACCAACGATTTTGCCTGGTTGATCGTTGCCAATGTGTTAATAATTGTAAAACACTTATATGTGGCAATGTTTTTACGAAATCATGAATGAAAATCACCAATGTTACTACATGTTTTCAAAATTTACACGCCTCGGTAAATGGCACGTAGAAATTACCAAACGCGTAGGTAAAGATAACTAATAGGTAGCTACCTACCCGGTTACCTAGGCCTAGAAATTACGGGCATTAGTTGAATATATTAGTTACATGAAGAATAAATTCACTTTGGCACAATTCCAAGAAACGAAAGAATAAATTAAACAGTTAGAATTTATAATTCTATAAACAGCTTATGGGCAAAAACGTGTTTACATCATAGATGCTAATGAATTGTTATGCGTTACTATAAGTAAGGTCGAGGTTTAAGTCCAATAAAAAGCAATTTTTATACAAATATAATAAATTTTTATTAGTCAACTTTTTTTCTCTTAATGTTTAGCATATAATCTAACTGGACTGTATAATATCAGCTAGTTTAAGAATTAATTTTGTTTTTCACTACACTTCAGCAGAAGCTAAATTCACATTTCTAAATATAAAAAACATCTTCATATAATATCCCAGACGGGACAAGAGAGATTGCTGTCATCTTCATAAACAGTATATAATATAACGTCCGCCACAATTATATGAACGAACGTGCCGTATATAAACTGAATATATTAAATCATGCCAAATTATTCTAAAGGTACCATTGAATGGGTGATACACCAAAACTAAAAACTATATCGATCCATTTTAATCAAAAAATCCCTTAACATTGACTTTTCAAAAACAAACAATTAAAAAAGCGGCCGGGCCGAACTTTTAATACCTCCGCCATAAAATATTCTGAAGTAAAACGGAATAATTACACTGCTCAACAAAATTGAAAAAGTTGAATGTTTCAGACGAAGTTGCAGTTGTTTCTAGATGAAATCGGCGAGTTATTTTCAAATCCGGTCCCGTTTTTTCTCCATCAGCTCTTGTTTTTGAGATATAGCTCAAAATCGGTTTTTACGAGTTTAACCCAGACTTTCGTTATTTTCGGATACAAACAAATATTTTTTTGTGGGTTTTTCGACATTAATATATTAAGGAGATGTTGTACGCTCGATACAAATCGGTTTTGAAATAGTTATGGTGAGTATATATCAAAAAAATATAGAAAACATACGATGGACCTTGTAAAAATTGCTTATTTTGAGTACTTTAAGCTGTAATTACGTCATCGGGGGAAGTCATAGGATCTTCATATGGCAATGCGGATATGCTTAGGGTGTCTACTATATAGTCCAGTATTCAAATATATAATATAAAGTTCATAGCGCCCATGATTCGGCCATAACCTAAAAATCATCATGAAGACTGCCATTGAAAAGTAAATGGCTTATGTGGTAATGATATCACTGGCAAATGATTTCTCTTTAGCAGTCTTCATGGCGATTTTTAGGTTATGGCCGAATCATGGGGGCTATGAACTTTATATTATACATTTGAATACTGGATTATATAGTAGACACCCTAAGCATATCCGGGGTACCATATGAAGATCCTATGACTTCCCCCGATGACGTAATTACAGCTTAAAGTACTCAAATTATGCAATTTTTGCAAGGTCCGTCGTATATTTTCTATATTTTTTTGATATATACTCACCATAACTATGTCAAAAACGATTTGTATCGAGCGTATAACATCTCCTTAATAAAATAATGTGGAAAAACCCACAAAAAAATATTTGTTTGTATCCGAAAATAACGAAAGTCTGGGTTAAACTCGTAAAAACCGATTTTGAGCTATATCTCAAAAACAAGAGCTGATGGAGAAAAACCGGGGCCGGATTTGAAAATAACTCGCCGATTTCATCTAGAAACAACTGCAACTTCGGTTGAAACAAAAGTCCTGTTGACCAGTGTTATTTTCTTTCTTTTCCACAATTTTAGGCGGAGATATTTTGTGACCACTGATACTTAAATAAGGTACAAATAGTAGAGTTGGGCAATCTCGTTCAATTGAACGATCCGGATCACTATCTCGTTCAATGGACACCGGTAATTTCTTTGACAAAACTGCGTATACTTAATTTCACACGTTGGTTTTTATTATGTTGCTCATTCGTCTTTGAATGAGGACAGTGATCCGGATCGTTCAATTGAACGAGATTGCCCAACTCTAACAAATAGTTCGGTCGAAAATTGTAGCTAAAATCTTCAAAACACCGAAAATCGGTAGATACCGTTATATGAGGGCTATACCAAAACATGGACCTATATTGATAGTTTTTTGTGGAGATTTTTTTGATCACTGGGAACCTCAAAGATCAAATTACAGGTAGTTCGGTCCCAAAATGTAGCTACAAT
Source organism: Musca autumnalis (assembly GCF_047663935.1). NCBI lineage: Eukaryota > Metazoa > Arthropoda > Insecta > Diptera > Muscidae > Musca > Musca autumnalis. The sequence continues at coordinate 257,516,439 of NW_027411755.1, read as the reverse complement.
CCTCAAAATACGGAAAATCGGGATGTACCATTATATGGAGGTTGTTCCAAAAAGTGGAGCTATGTTTACAGTTTTGGAGGAGATATTTTGTGACTACTGGGAACCTTAAATTTTAAGCTACAGGTAGTTCGGTTGTGTGACCACTGTCGACTTACAAATAGTTCGGTCGAAAATTGTTGATACAATATGAGTGCTATACCAAAACATTGACCTATGAAGATGTTATGTGATTACTAGGAACCTCAACTATCAAATTCAGGTAGTTCGGTCAAAAATTGTAGCTAAAATCCTCAAAATGCCGAAAATAGGTAGGTACGGTTGAATGGGGACTATACCAAAACATGGACCTATGTTGACGGTTTTTAGTGGAGATGTTTTATGACCACTGTGAACCTCAAATGTTCAATTACAGCTAGTTCTGTGAACGATTTTATCTAAAGTCCCCAAAATTTCAAAAATCGGGAGGTACCATTATATGTGGGCTATACATGAACCTATATTAACAGTTTTAGATGGAGATGTTTTGTGATTGCTGGGAACCTCAACTGTCAAACTACAGGTAGTTTGGTCAAAAAATGTAGCTAAAATCATCAAAATACCGAAAATCGGGAGGTGCCATTATATGGGGGCTATACAAAAAAATGGACATATCCCAGCAAAATTTGAAGGGAGGGGTTTCATGCAATGACGTGATATCATGGCATCTTTTGTATTGGTTCCAACGAAGTCGTGAAAGATCCGATCTTTTCATTAGCATTTGAACCAATGCAAAGGAAAGCCCTGAAAGATCCGATCTTTTCATTAGCATGAATTGTGTTTTTATTTATACACATTTTTCTAAATATATAAGATTAACTATGTACAACATGCTTGATGTTGTCGGAGACTCCGAATCACATCCAACGTTGTTAAAACTCTTGTCCTAATGATAATGTCATTGCAAAGGGTTGGTGAAAATGACATGCCATATCATTGGTGGAAATGAAATGCCAAAGCATTGATGAAAAAAACATGTCAAAACATTGGTGTAAATTACGTGCTTTGGATCCATAAATGAATAGCATTTTTGTGGTGCACGCTCATATAAAATTCATCGATGAATATGCTAAAAGGATGACATGCCAGATCACTTGCACCCATGATTGAATGTCATCTTTGGCATCGAACATTTTGCTGGAATGTTTACGGTTTTTAGTGTACATAGTTTGTGGTCACTGGGAACCCCGAACGTGAAATATCAGGTAGTTCGGTTAATAATGTAGGTTAAATCCCAAAAATACCGAAAATCGGGAGGTACCGTTATATGGGGGCTATACCAAAAAGTGGTCCCAAAAAAAAAAAACACTCGGGTGCAAAAATATAGCGCTCTGGCTCAATTATTGCCAACGCTAGAGTGATTGGAACAGACGGACATGGCTATATCGTCTTATCGTGATCAAGAATATATATACTTTATATGGTACCAAATGATTAGTCCGATATGTTACAAACAGAAAAACAAACTTAATATCACTGTGTAACATTTTTAAGATAATTGTGCCCAAACAGACCCAAGAGACAAAAACCCTAGTCGGATTTTGTTTTATACGATCGAGTTCAGAGTTTATGCCCTCATTTATACATGGCTAAATATTGACTTTTTAAAACAACTCTGAGCAATATCTTTAAATTGAATTCGAATCTTGTTTTAACTAACCTCTTAAGTAATTTTTTGATAAGAGGATGAAGAAAATATTTGTAGAAATAACCAATTCTTCTTATTGCAATTATTCCCAGCCAAAATACTCATTACAAATTGGCCTATTTTCTCATTATTTTAACACGGGCATGTCATAGGCAGTAAGTACTTATTTTTTGGCACTTAAAAGTAAATAAATAAGTACTTAAATAAGTAGTTACGACTTAAAGTAACCAGGGAGTAACTACTTATTTATCTACTTTTTAGTGGTCAAAAAAGAAGTACTTACTCCCTATGACATGCCCGTGTTAAAATAATGAGAAAGTAGGCCAATTTGTAATGAGTATTTTTCCTGGGTTGTCTCCAAATGTATAATATATCTAAAAATTCCATAATTTGTATATATTTCGCACCTTATCTCCAAAACTTATTGAGGCTAAGAGAAAAATTATTATCTATTTTTAGTGCATTTGTAAATAAAACTCTTCAACTTTTTTTAGTTATTTATTTTTTATATATATTTTATTTTGTATTTCTTAACATTAAAGCACCGGTGCGTATGATTACTATTAATTAGAAATATTATAATAACTATCATACGTATTGGGGTTCCAATGTTATAATAGTGCGGTTACACTCGATTTTTTTTTTTTTTTTTGCCTGGTTAACCCACTTCGAGAGGATTTATTTGACGTTTGCGCTATGGAATTGACATTTGAAATCCAAACCCACTGGGTTAATCCGGTTAAGTGTAACCGGGGTATAAGTTACTTAAAAAAATCAAAGGTATGTACTTTCAAAAATCGTATTGGTACATCAGAACCCCTGTTGGTGTACCGCAGTGAAAACGCAAAAATGTATCATCAAATGGTTTTATTGTTTTCTAAAGTATTCTCCAGCATGATTTATATACTTTTGCTCAAACCAATTGTTGAAGCACTTTTTTCACTTCGATTAAGACACCTCCAAAACATGTGTTTTGAACGTTTCAGCAGCATCTTCTGGAGATGAAAATCGTTGACCACGCCTTCTTTGTTTGATGTGCGGGAATTAAATGACGTCGCTGTGTCCCATGGCAGGGCTGTACGGCGATGACCCATCAATTCCGCTCTGGCGCTGGCATGGTTCGTTTTTCGAATTACTCAGGAGACTTCAGGCAAATTCATTGTAGTATACCAATTAGAATTAACCGTCCTACGTTCCTCAATCCGCATGGTAGCCATATGCTTTAGCCGAAGAAACAGTCGACCATTTGCTTCGAAGTGAATCTTCCATGACCAACTTTCTTTGGATTTGTCTCGCCTGCGAATATATCGTACGTATATATTCAAGATTCGCTGTCTGTGACGATCTTATTTATTCACAATTTCTTTACACAAATTGACAAAGGCCATTTTTAGCGATTGTCAAATTGTGCTGGACCTAACAAGAAACCCCCATTTTTGCGGCCAGGTGTTCAGGCAATATCAAATGTTAGTTGGCGAAATAAATGTCCAAGGATGCCTCTATTTCACTGTATACAGCATGGCGATCTTTCATTACCCATTCACGTATTTTTTTGTAGCTGTTTTTGGCGACCCTCGCGGCTTTTTTAGTGAGTGTGTGCCGCAATTGATTTTATTAAACCAGTTGTTACATTGTGCTATAGGATGGTCCTTTATCGACATACAAAGATTTAATTGGATGGAATCTATTAGTCCAATTTGACCACTGAATCGGTTGCAATTTGATATTCTGGGTGTCCAGAGGCTAAGAAACATTTCTACCAAAAAAAAAAAAAAAAAAAAAAAAAAATATATATATATATATATATATATATATATATAGGTCCACGTTTTGAGATAGCCACCATAGAACGGTATCTCCCGATTTTCGGTATTTTAAGGTTTATCCAACCAAAATGGCTGAAATTTGGTATTTAGTCCTCCTTTGGTCTATAAAACCTTCTCACGGAAATTTGTCGGTATATACCTCCCACAGAAGCTACATTACGATTTTCGGTATTTTCATAGTTTAAGCTACAATATCCCACCAAAATGACAGAAATGTTGTATGCTATTTTGGCCTCTAAGAACAGCTTCTACAGATTTCGTATGTTCTAGAGAGACGTTTACTAAGATCTAAGGTGGTTTGCTTAAATTTTGATCGGTTTGATATCTGTACACGAAAACCTGAGAAAAAATTTTAAAAAAATTGACCGTGACGATTTTGATCTAGAATATGAAGTTTGTTCACAATTTTGTTCTCTATGAGAAGAGCTACAACCTAGCCTCTGAAAGAAAATCGAAAGTCTCAATGGTTTCAAAGTTATGGTCCAAACAAATTTAACCCTTTTGCCACCAAATGTTCGTGTTGCATAGTGTAATTAAATGTAGAATAAAAAAAGTCCCGGATTCGGAGTCGAGCTATTGTTCACGACTCCGGCTCCAGCAAAATTAAGTAGTCTCCGACTCCGAAAAAAACTGGTTAAACCAGCCTAGTGTATTATATCTGAGGGGGATTTTGAAGGGGACAAATTAGTTATTGATAAAAAATAAATACTTTTTGAAGAAATTAAAAAAAGGGTTTTGATCAGACCTCGTATTTAGGTATACTGGTATTGCTTTGTCTTATTTTCATAGACTATTGGTACATGCACTTGCACATATCAATTTTTCTTAAATAACAAGTAAGTATCAAACTTCTTCATAAAAGACTCGAAATATTAAAATTACGTTAAACTAAGTTTGGAAGATATTTTTCAAAAAGTTTTAGACTTATCTTGCACGAGAAGAACGGACTTGCGCTCGAAAAAAATTGCACCGTCGTAAAGGAGGCTGCAAGGAAAACCTGCTAAAACAAATTTCAAAACGATCCGAGAGTAGCTTTTAAGCTTCACTTTAGCCGAATTTTATGTGGGCGGTACCCAAAGGAGTGGATCGATATAGTTCATGTTCGAAACCGATGTATATCTGGAAGGAATAATGTTAAACTTTTGTGTGGGAAGTACCCGAAGGAGTAGACCGGGTATCGTAATTTGGTTTGGTTTCGTAATATTGGTATCATAATATTTAGTTTAACTAAGTTTGGTCAAGATATTACGACACCCGAAATTTGGTTCGACTCGGTTGATTCGTTCGAGAGTTATGGTGCGCACCAGCCTGACAGACGGACAGACAGAGGGAAGGACATGGCTAAATCGCCATTAAATTGTCTGAAACTAATTTCGTCCAAACACATTTGGGGTCTAACGGCATCGCCCGATTTGAGATAATTTGACGTGTTTTTGCTATATTTTTTGGTGAATGAGCTATAAATTGGCACTTAGGGTTCTCCGTGACCAAAAAAAGTCTCCAGCAAAAATTAAATAATAACATATAATGGTGCCTCCTGATTTCAGGTGTTTTGACCCTAAGGGCCAAATTATAGCTCATCCACCAAAAAATGTAGCAAAAAACGTAAAACTAATAAATTGTATTTCAAATCGGGCGATGCCGTTGTATGGGGGCTATACGAAAACATGGAGCTATATGTTTTCGTATAGCCCCCATATAACGGCATCGCCCGATTTGAAATACAATTTATTAGAATCTAGGAACTCTAAATGTTAAATTATACCTCATTCGCCCGAAAAATGTAGTTAAAATCACAAAATATCTCAAATCGGCGCTACTGTTATATGGGGGCTATACCGAAACGTGGATCGATATGGTCCATCTTCGATTTTGACTTACCCCCACACAAAAAAGAACCCTTTTTTCCAGAATTTCAGCGTCCTATCTCAATTTTTGTGGATGCTACACAGACAGACGGAGAGGCGGACTTGCATAAAAACCTAAAAGTTAAAAAGCAAAAAAATTACATAGCTCCTCTATTTTTCAGCCGATTTCATTAGGTTTTTCCCCTTTTTCGGTAGCTACTTTTTTTTTGGTGAAAATAAATAATTATACCGTGTGGTATCTTCTAATCAGCCCAGCGCACGAGGAAAATAATTTCCCAGTTTTTTTGGTCCGGTTTTTTACACTTCAACTTCAACCACTATAACTTAGGCATTTGTAATGTCTAATCAGCCCAGCGCACGAGGAAACTAATTTTCCCGTTTTTTTTTGGTCCGGTTTTTTACACTTCAACTTCAACCACTATAACTTAGGCATTTGTAATGTCAGTCATTTGTAATAATCAATAGAAATCCGTTGTGAAAAAAAGAAGATATGCCCATTTAAATTTGAAAATGTAAGAAACCCAGATATTCACTACTTTTACCGTTATAAAACAATAAAACGAATTGACCCAAACGAACCAAAGGTATTTTCTTTGTCCATGGATCCCAACATGGTAGAATTTTGTAACAGAACGCTTGAATATTTTTCTGGTCAGCATTTATGCTAACGAGGGTATATACACTTTCATACGGGCAAAATGTGCCTCATCAAAATAATGGTTTTAGACCCCAGACGAAATGTGTTTTAGACAATTTGGAGTCGATTGAGCAATGTCCGTCTGTCTGTCTGGCTGGAGCGCACGATAACTCTAGAATGGATTAACCGATTCGGTCCAAAATTTGGCTTTCGTAATATTTTGCCCAAACTTAGTTTAAGTTCGAAGATGGGCTATATCGGTCCACTCCTTCCGGTACCTCCCCCACAAAAGATCGAAAATGTTCGGAAAATTTGTGCACACGATAACTCTCGAAGGAAGTAACCGATTTGATCCATACTTTGCACATCGTGAAATATCTGCTAGACTTAGATGAGGTTCCAATATGGACCCAATCCGTCCACTCCTTCTGGTACCTCCACACAAAATTTTGGAAAAGTCCACTTTAGGATCTGCTCTCGAATCGCTTTGGTTTTTATTGTAACAACTTCTATTCACTGTCCTATTTATGACAGTACAAGTTTCAGCAAGGGCAAGTCCATACTTCCGATTCGGTCCAAAATTTGGCCTTCGTAATATTTGGTCCAAACTTAGTTTAAGTTCGAAGATAAGCCATATCGGTCCACTCCTTCAGGTACCTCCCACCCAAGAGTTCAAAAATGTTCGGACAAATTGTGCGATTGATAACTCTTGATGGTAGCGATCGATTTTGTCCACACTTTAGACATACCAAATATATATCAGGTTCGAATATGGACTATATTTGTCCACTCCTTCGGGTACCTCCCACACAAAAGTTTGGATAAGTTCACTATAAGAAGTGCTCTGGAATCACTTTGATATTTGTTGAAGCAACTTTCATTCGCTGCCTCAATTACGACGATAAAAGTTTTTTTCAGGGACAAGTCCATACTTCTTGAGAAAACAGCCCGAAAATTGTAAAAACCCTCTATGGCACCATGTAGTGGCTGGAGAGCACGACAACTCTCGACCCAAATACTGAGTTGATCCACACTTTGCATATCGTAATATTTCTTCGAATATTAGATGAAATTCGAAGGGGGTGCTTGTAGATCCACTCCATCCGGTACCTCCCCCACAAAAATTCGAAAATATTAGCTAAAATAGTACGCGCGATATATCATAAACAGAGCAACTCGGTTAAGGATCTTTGCGAGGATCCTTTGAAAATGTTTACCTAGTGTTTAGGCAAGTAGGCAAGTACATACTTCCTGATATTATGGTTCAAAACCTGTGATTTATATGGTAACCAACTGAAACGACAGGTGGTCGCCATATCTGTCGAGGGGAATGACACCCAAAATAAGACCAACTTTCAAAATGGAATATGTCGGTGCATTCCTTTCGATACCTTCCCCCCAAAACTTTTTGAGCTTCTATCCAAATTCATATTTTTGTCGGTTCATACGCCCAACATTTTCAATGCCCTTTAAATATATACTTTTTGGAAAAAAGTGTTTCAATTCACACAGACTGAGGGTATACCTCTGTCGGCAAAGCCGACTGATCCTTATTTACTTGTTTTAGCTTCAATATACCACTAAAATAGCTGGAATTTGGTATTTAGTCTTCCTTCCACCTTAAACGTTCCAACTTAAAATTGTCGGTATAGGTTAACTTCTTCATATAGCCCCCATAGAACGGCAACTCCCGATTTTCGGTATTTTAAAGGTTTTAGCCTTGACATGGCTGGAATTTGGTATTTAGTCTACCTTCCACCTTAAACGTTCCACCTTAAATTTGTCGGTATAGGTCAAAGTCTTAATTTAGCCGACGTAGAACGGTACCTCCAAATTTGTTATGCTATTTTGACCTTTAAGTTCTAGAAAGATGTTTATTAAGATGTAAGGTATATTTTTGTAGTTGGTGGTTTGCTTAAATTTTGATCGGTTTGATATCTGTTTACGAAAACCTGAGAAAAAATTAAAAAATGACCGTGACGATTTTGATCTAGATTTTATGTATTCACAATTTTGTTCTTTATGAAAAGAACTACGACCTTGCCTCTGAGAGAAAATCGAATTTCTCAACGGTTTCGAAGTTATGACCTAAACAAAATGGTCCCTTTTGACACCAAATCCTCAATTATATGGAGGTCTATAACCGCGAATGTTGATAAGATAGGGAAAACGGTGAGACACTTGTCTTATCTTTTTGGTCTTCTACCATACGGGGCTGTCAGAATATGGTTAATAATTTTCGTGTTGCTTAGTTTTATTAAATGTAGAATAAACAAAAATGCTCGGAGTCGAAGTCGAGCTATTTTTCACGACTCCGACTCCAGCGCAATTAAATAGATTCCGACTTCAGACTCCGACTCAGAAACCACGGTTAGGGGATTACTTTGAAAGGGACAAGATAGTTATTGGTGAAAAAAATACTGTTTGAAGAAATTAAAAAAAAGGTTTTTGATCAGACCTCGTATTTAGATCTACTTCTCCTGGTATTACTTTGTCTTATTTTCATAGTCTATAAGTACATGCACTTGCACATATCAATTTTTCTAAAAAACAAATGTAATATTAACCTCGTTGAATAACAACTTGTATCTGAAATTTGTTTTGAAAGGCTTACTTAAATATATATTTCTATTATGCTTAGGCAATACTCATATATTTAAGATCGCTAAATTCTTTAAAAAACAACATTTCGCTGATTATGAAGCACCACACAGTGAATATAGCAATTTGCAAATACGCACATAATCTTCGTTTATTTGCCTATAATATAGGCCCTTAGCATAAATTCACTTTATATGTCATTATCTAAATTCTAAAAACACACAGCCTTTGCACAAATGCCATTTAAAATGATGAGCACATATCCACACTTAGCCGAAAATAACGAATTTAAAAATAAATTTCTTTCTTAAAAACTTAATCAGCAGATTACTTTACATATCCTTAGCAAATAAAGAATTTTCAGATTTTCTTCGGGGGGTTACTTGCCATAATATCCTTTGGCTTATATTTTCGTAATATTACTTCACAACGGAGGAAAATAACAACACAAACAACCTCCTCCCCTCAAACATGTGTGTAGTTATTTGACAAACCAAGTAAACGACATCAAATTCCAATATGGATAATAAAAAAAAAGAAAAAGGAAAGGCATAGAACAACATGACAACATTCAGGGGGAGATAAAAAACAAAACTCACACCACAACATATTTGAAGGGAACAGCCACATTTCTGTCAAGCAGAAATCCACAACCCTGTCAATCGCCATATCGATGTGGGACACAAAGCAAACGAACTACAACATTAAATATCAACAACTAAATCACTGACTTTGCCAGGCTCTGTTTTTGTGTCAGTTTGTGTTTTGTTTAAATATCTGCCGGAACTGGCAGCTTCCTTTCATTTCTATCCCTCGTCATGCCTTGGCAAAAAAAAAGATGCTTTCGCAAAACAACAAAAATGTGGAAACGAATTTAACAAATTTCTATGGCAAATTATGTTGAAAAATTCAAATTGGATATCGTTTTCTCATTTCATTTTACATTGACTTGATGAAGTTCCATGAAATAACAACAAACAACCCACCACCAGTCGTAGAGAAACAAATGTCTAAGACCATCCGAGCAACCAACCAACCAGCCACCAGCATGAATATGCCTTGGCATCTCCTATGGCAGATGTAAAGCCAATATTCTTTCTCTGCCAACCAAGTCAATCGACCGTTTAGTTGAAGAAGCATTAAGAAGAAAATCTATTAAGTGGAAATTTATTTGTTTACATTTTCCACACCCTTCTCATTCTTAGCCCAGCTATCTTATGACTATTTTCATAAGAAGTATTTTTTAGTGAATGTTTCAAATTGTTGGTTATGTAACTTTGAACAACCGCTTAAAGCATCATATATTGAAATTTATTATGAAAATTGCTTCAATTTTGTTGTTTATGTATTTATGGCATATAAGAATGTCATTCTATGCATGTTGTTGCTGGTATTAAGTGATAAAATTTAGGACATTTTTCTTCGGAAAATTATTCATGTAAATAATAACATTATGGGTTAAATTTAATTACTATTTAAAAATATTTATTTTATATTAATTTAAAAATATTTCTTTGACACATATTTATTTGGTTGAGTTAGTTATTTAAATATTTTTACATTAAAATATTTGTTTTTTTCATATCCGTTTAAACTGATGTTGCTTCACACTCTTTTAATTTTTACAAAATTTTCCATAAAATAATGTACATATTCGCATGCAAAACAAAATGTTATATGACAACATTTTATGATTTAAATCTCTCTTATTGTATTTACACCCACTGAAAATAATGCCACTTTATGTCTTATTAAAAGTTCATAACAACCACACAATAAACTTAACAACAGAATGCTCGCTATAAAAATATACAAAGTCCAGTCCATTGCATTGGAAATGAAGCCATCATCAAGTTGTGACGTACAACGTTCTTACGTAGCTGGCGCAATAAATCCAATTATCAAGGAAAAATAATTCGTGGAAAATAAAGAAAAAAATAAGCACAAGCACACACACACACAAGGAATACAAATATGGTGGACCACAATTAAGTGAACGTAATTGGTCTATTATAAAATACTGAAAATACATAACAGAAATAAATATTCTTCTTATAAAGCTAATAAATATTTTACTTTTTTAACTGGAAAGCGTTGAGAAGGCGGCTAACTGAGAAGAAATAATGCTGTATCAGCAATTAAAATATATTTATGTATACAATTTTTTATGGAATAAGAGAAGCGTCTAGCGTATGAGTTATGCTTCCACAGTTGATGTCATCATACGCCACCAATGTGGCTTGTTAGTACTAAATGAAAATGTATATAAAATCGAATATTTTGGTAACCGCCAGTTTCTAAAAATATTGAAAAAAAAAACCAAAAAAAAAAAATGTGGTTGGCATATTTCAAGATGTGAACGGCTGATGAAGAAAAATATTTGTTGCTATTTTGAAAAGTTTGACTGTAAATCTTTAAAGAAAGAAATAGTCTAGAAAAGGTATCGAATTCACGTGTTCTATGTTGGGGGCACAGTGTGTCCGAATCGAGATAGATTTATGAAATTTGGAGCATACGTTTATAAAATGGAGATTTTTTATTTTGCAATGTTACAAAAAATGCATATATTTATAAATTTATAACCTTCGCTTTGATGTTATCGTTATATGGTGACTGTATAAAAACGTGGTTGTGTTGCGGCCCACCTTGACCAAAAATCATGAAATTTTAAAATGTTGGGTAGGGTTACGTAACATTATTTTAAAGGTTGTCAGTTGAGTTTTTATTAATTATTGAGGCAAATTATAAAAAATCAATAGAGAAAGAGTTCACAATACTTAAGAAACAATTTTGAAATTTGGTACAGAGTAATATATATTATGAATTGAAAATGAATCATATAAGACCACATGTGGTATGGTTATCCGTATTTTTAAGTTATTAACCACATTTGCTCACATTTTGGTACATCCACATTCGCTCTTATTTGGCACATTTGCCTTTAATTGACATTTTGGTTTCTAATTTCCGCAGAGAATTGCCACTGTTTTCGCTATCGCAAGATTTTCAGAAACCAAAGATCTTACTTTAATTTCTAAGAATATGGGCTGTTATGCCGATTTTGGGATTTTTTTGTCTCCAACCTCCATGTTGAACGTGATTAAAATAGATCCACATTTAATTTAATAATTTAATTTCAGTCCCATGCACAGTGTCCGATTTTCCAAAAAACCTGGTCAAAAATCGAAAAAAAAATTATCAATTTACACTAAAAAGGGTCAGATATTGTTTATGAAGTTATGAAAAACAAGTAAAAAAGTATCAGTCGGCTTTGCCGACAGAGATATACCCTCAGCCTATGTATATTGAAAATTTTTTTCACAAAAAATGCATGTATTTAGGGAGTTTTAAAAATCTTGGGCATTTGAACTGACAAAAATGTTGATTAGGATTAATAATCAAAAGTTTTGCGGAGGAGATACTAAAAAGAATGGATCTCCAGCCACTACATATGGTACCATAGGGGTTTTTTACAACTTCAGGGATATTTGCTCAAGAAGTATGGACTTGCCCCTGAAACAACTTTTACCATCGCAATTGAGGCAGCGAATGTAAGTTGATTCAACAAAAATCAAAGTGATTCGAAAGCAGGTCTTAAAGTGAACATGTATCCGAAATTTTGTGTGGGAGGTACCGGATGGAGTGGACAAATATAGTCCATATTTGAACCTGATCTATATCTGGTAAAGTATGGTCTAATTCGGCCACTCTCTTCAAAAGTTATCGTACGCACACTTTTTCCGAACATTTTTGAACTTTTGTGGGGGAGGTACCTGAAGGAGTGGACTCATATGGCTTATCTTCAAACTTAAACTATGTTTGGACAAAATATTACTAAGGCCATATTTTGGACCGAATCGGCAGATCCGTTCGAGAGTTATCTTGCGCTCCAACCACCTCACACGGTGTCATAGGGGTTTTTTTTGCAACTTTCATGCTATTTTCTCAGGAAGTATGGACTTGCCCCTGATGAAACTTGTACCGCCGTATGAAGGGCAGTGAATACAAGTTGCTAAAACAAAAACCAAAGCGATTCGAGAGATGGCCCTAAACTGAACTTTTCCGAAATTTTGTGTGGGAGGTACCCGAAGGAGTGGACCTATTGAGACCATATTGGAACCTCATATTACTCTGGTAGAAAGTTTACGCTATACAAAGTATGGACCAAATCGGTCACTCCCTTCAAGAGTTATCGTGCGCACAAACTTTCCGAACATTTTCGAACTTTTGTGGGGGAGGTTTCGGAAGGAGTGGACCGATGTAGCTCATCTTCGAACTTAAACTAAGTTTGGGCAAAATATTACGAAAGCCAACATTTGAACCGAATCGGTTCATCCGTTCGAGAGTTATCGTGCGCTCCAGCCAGCAGGACAGACAGACAGACGGACAGACAGACGGACGGACATGGCTAGATCGACTCCAAATTGTCTGAAACACATTTCGTCCAAACATACTTGGCGTCTAAAACCATTATTTCGATGAGGCACATTTTCATCGTATCAAAGTGTATATACCCTCCTTAGCCTAAAGGCTGAGGGTATAACAACATCAGTTTTGAAATAAAGAGGAGAATAATATTAGCCAACAGCTGCTAAATCGAGGTCAAAGGTCACATTTTTAGGGGATTTTAGGTTTTCAGTATTGACGTGGGAAAAATTCTGTAGCTGTGAAAATTCCCTACAAGACTGTTCTCTATGATTTTTTTTTCCTAGATTTTACCATAAGATATAGAAGTTCAATTTGGGACATTGCACTGAAATGATCAACTATTTCCAGAACATGCTAGTCATGACATTGTTTTATAAGCTGGCGATGGAGTCAGTGCAATGTCCCATTTCTATATTTCCTAATAGGAAATTGTATCGGACAAAAGTAAGGCACCCCCTCATTAAATATTTTGAAAACATAATTTTTTAAGAGTACGACGCTATATTTTTGTGTTTTTTTTCTTTTTATTTATATCTTTATCATTAACAAGAAAAAAACACAAAATTATGGAATTCTGACTTTAATAAAGAAAGTTAAAACAAAACAAAAAAAAAAAAAACAAAAAAAAAAATAAAACAAAAAAGTCACAAATATAAGTGGACAAAACTAAAGCACCCCCAAATGTGTGGAACACAAGAAGTAGTGAAATCAATATGTCGTTGCATGTCCTTTATTCTGACTGACACCAAAAATATAGCATCTATTTTTAAAAAAGTCGCTTAGATTTAAATATTAGCGAAAGAACGATTTAATGAAGAGCGGTAGAGGCCGGCTTATTCAGTCGACGACCAGCAAAAAATCCTTTTATATCGACACAAAATTAAAAAGCCAGACTTGAATTCGCCAAGACCCATCTGAACTGTAGCGTCCAAAACTGGAGGACTGTGCTGTTTTCTGTTGAATCTACATACGTAAATTTTAATGGATTCAAATGGCATAATGCGAGGACCAAATGGGCAACGGTTAAATCCTAAATTTAGCAAAGGCACTGTAAAACATGGGAGCGGAACAAGATAGCCTGGAATTTTTTCTCGGGTAAGGTTTTGGACCAATTCATAAAATTAATGGAATTAAGGATCGTTTGAAGTATCGTAACATATTAAAAGGCTTAATGTTACCTTATGCCTTGATCTTAGCACGCGATTGGGACTTGTCAAAAATCAATAGAAAAAATTTTAAAATCAAAGAAAATTTATTTTGAGTATATTAAGAATCCCAAAGGACAGATCCGCCGTGAGTCGAACTTCCGCCTTATGGCGTGATGAAGTTTTTGCTAGAGACCCTGTAAGGCATCAGAAATTTGCTTTATATCTTTGTTCACTGCTGTTTCAGCTTATTTTTGAAATGACACGTCTGCAGTCAAATCGAATGAGGATTATTTTCGTAGAGCACTTCGACCTTCTAACTCGCTTCCCTCAATGTCCTTTTCGTCCTTTATTTAAAGAGCCGCTATAAAAGAACCACAAGATGGCGTTTTTGAGCTTCGAAATGTTCTGCAAAAATGTCGCTCAGAAAACCTTAGGTACGGCTCTCATTGACAACTAATCGATTTTGAATGAAGCTAAAACCTCAAAAATCCGAAAATCGGGAGGATATATGGGGGCTATAACGAAACGTGCACCTAGGTTGACAGTTTTTGGAGGAGATGTTTTGTGACCACTGGGAACCATAAATGTTAAATTACAGGTAGTTCTGATAAAAATTTAGCTAATATCCTCAAAACACCGAAAATATGGAAGTAACGTTATATACGGGCTATACCAAAACATGAACCTATGTTGACAGCTTTTCGTGGAGATATTTTGCGATCAATAGGAACCTCAATTGTCAAATTACAGGTAGTTCTGTTGAAAATTGTAGCTAAAATCCTCAAATTACCGAAAATCGGGAGGTGCCGTTATATAGGGGACCTATGTTGGCAATGTTTGGAGAAAATATTTTGTGTACTGGGAAACTCAAATGTCAAAATACCGAAAATCGGGATGTACTGTTATATGGGGTGCTGTACCAAAAAGTGTACCTTTATTGACAGTTTTTGGTGGTGATGTTTTGTGGCCACTGGGAACTTCAAACGTCAAATTACAGGTAGTTCGGTTAAAAATTGTAGCTAAAATCCTCAAAATATCGAAAATCGGGAGGCACCGTTAAATAGGGACGCTATACCAAAACATGGACCTATGTTGACAGTTTTCTGTGGAGATGTGTTTTGTTTTTGGCCACTGGGAATTTTAAACGTCAAATTACAAGTAGTTCGGTTAAAAATTGTAACTACAATCCTCAAAATACCGAAAATCAGGAGGTACCGTTATATGGAGGCTATACCAAAACATGGATCTGTGTTGAAAGATTTTAGTGGAGATGTTTTGTTATAACTAGGAACCTTGACTGTCAAATTACTGGTAGTTCGGTCAATAAATGTAGCTACAATCCTCAAAATATCGAAAATCGGGAGGTACCGTTATTTGGGGGCTGTACAAAAACGTGGACCTATGTTGACAGTTTTCGGTGGAGATGTTTTGTGACCACTGGAAACTCCAAACTAGAAATTACAAGGTACCGTTATATGGGGGCTATACCAAAACGTGGGCCGATATGGCCCATCTTCGAAATTGACGTGACTATGAAAAAAGACACTCGGGTGCAAAAATATAGCGCTCTAGCTCAATTATTGCAAAACCTAGAGTGATTACAACAGACGGACAGGCGGACATGGCTAGATCGTCTTAGAATTTTATACTGATCAAGAATATATATACTTTATATGGTCTCAAATGATTAGTTCGATGTGTTACAAACAGAAAACAAACTTAATAAACCCTCCATACTATGGTGGAGGTTATAAAAAGAAAAACTACAAAAAATGTATATCCTTCTTTTCTTAAAAACATTATCATTTAAAAAAAATGAACTGAGGAGGTGCTTTAGTTTTGACGGACTATAGATTGACAAATGGGGGCTATTCTCGACTACTTGCTCTTATGATGGCTGAACTTGCCGTCCGTGGGACCAAAAATATTTTCCCACTCAACAATCTCGTAGAACAATTCAGAGGTTATATGCTCTCTATCGGCGATCGTAGAATATGTCCTTTGCTCTTATACGGATTGTGACAATTCTTTCATATTCTGAAGTGAATCGGAAGATCAGGTTTTTAAGTCTCCGTTTTACCATAAGTCTAACAGCTAGCTCATGTTTCGTTTCATGGCATCTATAATACAGTACTGATTCGTCTGTGATCTTGAACAATGTTCGCAATTACTCGTGTAACAGCGTCATTCGTTTTTCATACACTGCGCTCGGGGACAAGTTCGTACTCCTTGAAATAAAGCTGTAAAAACCCTACTGACACCTACTTAAATAGCCAGTGCACATGGAAGGAAGCGCCCAAACTTTGCCCATTATAATTGTTCTTTAAATCTTACAGTCATAGATGGGCTATATCGGTATACTTCTTTCAGTGCCTCCCTCACAAACGTTGACACATTTTGGCTTAAGTGGAGGTTCACAGATAAATGTTAAAGTTTGCTTTTGGGATATCGGGTTTCTTATCCATACCAAATCTGTTGATAAGTGTCCACATTTATTCCAAGACAAGGCCATCCTTTCAAAAAATTCCAAAACCTCAAAATACATAGTTTTTGCCTCATACGAAAGTTGTGACCGTGGGATAGATACTTGACGAAATATAATCATGAATATCTTAGGAATGAACTTCACTTTTGGCACGATATCTACAGAAAACCCTTGATTTAAGGTTAAAATATTTTTAGACGTTGGAGTAACGGTTTTAAGCTTGCTTTATGTTACACGCTGAGGGTATTTCTATGTTACAAAGCCGATATGATATTTTTAACTTCAGAGGACTGTAACTCCAAAAGACAAAAATAAGGTCAGGGAAATATTTCACAGGTAAATTGCTTAGGGTGTACAGCTTTCATACTCTTGAATACCCGCCCTCCCCCGCTTCTTTAATCCTTTTTTATATTCCTTAAGATAAAGCGTATACTAACTTTGTCATTCCGTTTGTATCACATGTAATGACCTATCGGAGACCCTATAAAGTATTTATGATCAGATCATATTATGATGTCCGTCAGGCTTTCTCTACATCTGTCTGTTGAAATCAAGATTAGTGCTCTATATTTAAGATAGAACAATATAATTTGATACAGAAGTTTTTATTACTCCTAGTATGTTTGGTACTGAAACGGGGTTATGGTATTTCTAATATTTCAGCCGCTTGTATTAACGGAAGTGACTAAAATTTGTATTAAGACTTCGATAGAAAGTTCCTGTTCCCGTTCCAGTCGATAAAACATTCATGCAGAGAATTGTGGGTATGTGTTTACGATTTAAATGTAGACCTCAATAGAAAAATTACCACCCGATTTTTGGTATCTTAAGGATTTTAACCACATTTTTGTTTTATTCACTCCACCACAAGAAAACCTATTATTTCATTATACTTCAGCATTACTGTCTTAGAGGGCATAAAAAGCCGCACGTATTGCAGCTTCTACTTGTTTTATTTTATTAAAATTATTCGGGAAGGTAATGGGTTCTCCATAATCAGATATAAAATCTTTAACACGTTCATAGTTTTTTCGCCTATCAAAATTATGAACTGATTTGTATACAATCAGAAAGCTTTCTAATATTTCCGTCCATTGTTATTTTGATATAAATTTGGCCCTAATATATGTTGAAGCACTTGACTGACTATGAATTACCAGCAAAGGCCAACTTCTAACCTTCTGTTCCCCCAAAAATAATGTGTGTTCGTTCGTATTTTCAAACATAACATACATTTGCTATTAAGGAAGTTATTACATTTTTTTGTCTCTTAAACATTATAATAAAATACATCACACACACACAAATCGGCAAACTCGCATTGTCGTTTTTCCCTACAAATACTCATACACACAAACCTCCGCCACCATATAATACAGGACATTTTATATATTTCATTGTGTATAAATTGTCATCAAAAATGAAAATTGTTTTGCGTGTAGTTGTTAAATGAGATTGTTTGTTGTGCTACCACAATATCAAGCTAAAGAGGAGAGTAGTATGGGCGACGAATAGAAACGGGTTGAAAGCAAAAACAGAAACGGAAGTCTTTGTTTGTATTTTATTGTCATTATTGTATGGGTTGAATTTTTGCCTTAATGTCTTTTTATTGTGGGTTGTTCGTGTTGTTGTCGCTACTGCTACGGTTGCTGCTGCTGGTTTTCGTTTCTTCTATTGTGGCTGATGTCGATCTAGGACCGCCACTTGTATGTGGCTGCCATTCGTAGGATTCCAAAGTTTCAAATTGTAGAAAATATCTCTGGTCCTTCTTGGTACTTCCTTTTCGCCTTGGTCTTAGTCTGCTTAGGACGTTGTATGGGTGGCTTTATCGTTTCATTGTTGTCAAAGTTACTTGTGTTGCTGCTGCTGGTACAACGGTCGTTATTGCCACTGCCACTATTCAAGTGCTTGTTGTAGATGTTCTTGTTATTGCTTTTGCTATTTCTATTTCACATTTCTTGTTGATTGCTGTCATAACAAATTACAAAATAATGTTTTAAATATGAAGTACGGTCTGGTCTGTGTTTATACTTGATTTTTTTTCACTTTCTATCATTATGGGTAACGACAATGTGCACTGTGGTATTAGGTTATGTATGTGATCTAAATCAATATTTAAAGTCTTTTATAATTTTTGGTTTTCAATGAGAGGAACTTTTGTTCATCAGTTATGTGAGTGTTGGGCCTTTTATGGGGAGAGAATTTGGTCTTACATAGGAAGAACTATTATAAGACCTTTTTGACTTCCATGAGCAGATCCTTTGGTTTTTCATGATAAGAAATTCTTACCATTCAGGAGAAGCCATTTGGTCTTCTATGAAAACACCACTTGGTTTCCTTTTTGAGAAGACATTTCTGTCTTCTATGAGAAGGCCTTGTTCTGTAGAGAAATGTTGGGCTTCTATGAGAAGACCTTTGTAATTCTATGAGAATATCTTTTAGAAGAACTTTTGATCTCCTAGAGAATACTTTTAGGTATTTTATGGAATGACATTTTGGTCTCCTAGGAGAAGGCTTTTTAGTCTTTATGAGAGGACCTCTCAGTGTTCTATGAGAAGACCGTATGTTCTTCTATAAGAACACATTTTAGTCATTTCTGTTGTCTTTTATCAGAAGACCTATTCGTCTTCTTAGAGAAGAGGTTTTGGTCTTCCATGAGAAGACTAACGACTTCTATGAGAGGACTTTTCCGTGTTCAATGAGAGGACTTTTTGGTATTCGATGAGAAGACCGTTTGGCCTCCTATGAAAAGACACTTTACTGTTTTATGTGAAGACTTTTTGGTCTTCTATGAAAAAAGACAATTTTCTATTTTATGTGAAGACTTTTTGGTTTTCTATGAGAAGACTTTTTGTTCTTCTATGAGAAAGCCTTAGTCTCCCGTGAAAAAAAAACAAGTAAAAAGTATCAGTCAGCTTTGCTGACAGAGGTATACCCTCAGCCTGTGTATATTGAAACATTTTTTTCTCAAGAAAACGTATGTATTTAGGGGGTTTTAAAAATGTTGATTGTATGAACCGACAAAATTGTTGATTAGGATTAAAAATCAAAAGTTATGCGGAGGAGATACTTAAAGGAATGGATCGACATTGACCATTATGGAAGTGGATCTCCAGCCACTACATATGGTGCCATAGCGGGTTTTTACACCCTTCAGGCTGTTTGCTCAAGAAGTATGGACTTGCCCCTGAAAAAAATTTACCATCGTAATTGAGGCAGCGAATGCAAGTTGCTTCAACAAAAATCAACGTGATTCGATTGCAGGTCTTAAAGTGAACTTATTCGAAATTCTGTGTGGGAAGTACCGGATGGAGTGGACAAATATAGTCCATATTTGAACCTGATCTATATGTGGTAGATATATTAGGATGTGTAACGTATGGACCAATTCGGCCACTCCCTTCAAGAATTATCGTACGAACAATTTTTTTCTTCTATGAGAAGGTCTTAGTCTCCCGTGAGAAGAAATTCTGGGCTTTAATAAGAAGACTTATTGGTCTCCTATGCGAGGACTTCTTCTATGAGACGACTATTGGTTTTCTTTGAAAAGATTTTTTGGTCTTCTATAGAAAGACCTGTCGTTCTTCTATGAGAAGATATTTGGTATTTATGGAAAGACCTTTTGGTTTTTCATGAGAACACTATTGGTATTATCTGAGAGGACGTTTTGGTCTTCTGTGAAAGACTTCTTGGCCCTCTATGGGAAGATTGTCTTTTCTTCTATGAAAGGATTGTTTTTGGGAATAATTTTTGGTCTTCTATGAGAAGACGTGTTGTTCTTCTATGAGAATAACATTTGGTCTTTTATGAAAAGACATTTTTGTCTTCTATAAGAAAACTTTGTGGTCTTCTTTGAGAAGACCTTTACTCTTCTATGGGAAGAGCTTTTGGTCTTCGTTGAGAAGACCTTTGGTCTTCTGTGGACAACTTTAGATCTTCTATGAGAAAACTTTTGCTCTTCTATGGAAAGACTTTTTGGCCTTTAATGGGAAGACATGTTTGTCTTCTATGGAAAGACATGTTTGTCTTCTATAGGAAGACCTTTTGGTCTTATATAGGAAGAAATTTTGATCTTCTATGAGAAGACCTTTTGGTCTTATATAGGACGAAATTTTGCTCTTCTGTGAGAAGACCTTTGGTCTTCTGTGAGAAGACCTTTGGTATTCTATGGGAAGACCTTTGGTCTTATAAAAGAAGACTTTTCGGTCTTCTATGGGAAGAACTTTTGTTCTTCTATGTAAAGACTTTATGGTCTTCATTGGGATGAACTTTTGGTCTTTTATGGGAAGCCCTTGGTCTTCTATGGAGGGACTATTGGTCTTCTATGGGAAGACGTTTGCACTTCTTTGAGAAGATTTTGTTGGTACTTTATGTAAGAATTTTAGTTTACAATTAGAAGACCTTTTGGTCTTCTATAAGAGGACTTTTTAGTCGACTACGAGAAGACATTTTGGTCTTTTATGAGAAAACATTTTGGTCTATGACAAAAAGATTTTTTGTCTTCAGTGGGAATGCCTTTTGGGTATTCTCTGAAAAACCCTTACGGTCTTCCGGGAGAATTAATTTTTGTCTTCTATGGTAGAGCTTCTGTTCGATTATTTGAAGATTAGATTATTTGAAGATTTGTATTACTGGAGCCGGATAAAACTGTGCTCAAGGAAAATAGGGTAACCCTAGTATGAAATGAGGAAAGGCGAGTATTAAATCGCACCAGACCCCTTTCGGACGAAGAGGTGCCACACAACATACGAAAATACCTTCCTTTACGCTTAGTAATCTAAAGCGTTGGACCCAAATAGAATCTTCATGACAATGAGGGATCCAGGAGTCGGAGTATCTTAAAAATGTGTTAAATTTTTCGATTATCAATTCAATTTTGTCGCTAATTTCAAAGAATCCTTAGGTCAGAGTTCTCAAGTCCTTAGACGGTTGGACTTGAGATTTAGTTAAAGAAACCGTCTTATGTCGGAAAGATGACCGGAGAATTGCAACAAGTTATCTCTTCATGACTCCAGTGGATCGCTTTCGTAAGGGTATCTTCCTGTACATGAGCATGTTTTCGTAGCAGTATTTGCTTGGTGTTACCGTGGAGGACATCTTAATCAACATATTTTAGATAGGATCTCCCACCCAAGGCGCGTCAGGAAGCGTATTAATTATCTACAGGGAGAGGGAGATAGAGAGTGGTATATCAAAAAGTCTATCAGTCATAACTGAATAGCATTCACTCATTCATAAACAAGTATGGTGAGAATATCTTCCTCGGAGTACATCTCGTACCTATTAAAGCTGAAGAACATCAGATACCCGAGTGACTCGCCCACGTTCTGAATGGTTTAGCCGACTCAATTTATATTGGGCAAGGATTAATGACAAAGTGCTAGCTTCTTTGCATGCGTAGCTTTTCAACTGCCCTGTCAAAACCTCTCAAGAAGCTCAGATGCTTTCAGATCTCATCCCGTGGAAGAAATGATATGCCTAGAGATAGAATCAGATTAAGAAACGCATACGCCACCATATCACGGACTGCTACAACAGCAAACTCGACGCTTACTGTAGATTGGAGTAGCAGAGGTCACCGAAATGTTAAGAAACTTTTCAACAATCGAATCCCAGAAATTCCCCTCTAGTCTAGAACCTATGCAAGTAGGCAAATAAATAAATACATAACATAATTAAAAATTTCTGAATTTACTACAAATTTCCCACAAACAGACAAGTATTTCCAAATAAGAATTAAGGATTTTTCTCAAACCACAGATGTCGACAAGAGGTTTTGGTTGCAAATTTCCAAAATTTTGTGTTCTCCATTTTTTCCCAAAAAATCACTGTAAATCTTGGTTACATTTTTAGATTAAGTTTGAGTCATTGGTGTGTTGCCATCAACATTTACTGGTTGTCGATGACGACGGCTGGTTGGCTGGCTGGCTGGGTAACTGGTTCTTCGGTTGGGTGATGGGTCCCGTTGTTCAACAAATGTTAAGATGTAACACACAGGACGCTGTAAAAAGGATTTGATGCCATTAGGTGTTTGTTTAAAGTAAATAAATTAAGTTTTAATAGGATTTGTTATTTTGCTTGATTTTAATGGAAGCAACATTTTCGCTACCGAGAGAGAAAGAAAAAGGACTTCTGTTTGACGGTCGTAGACGTAGCAACAGAGTACAAATTGAATTGAAAGAATGAATATCTTTCTTTTTTTTGTTCATTCTCATTTCCCTCTTGTTGTAAAAGTGAAAGTGTTGTTGTGTTGTTCTTCAACAAAACATTGTCAACTGCGTCACATACACGAACGGTACATATTTACAAAGCAAATGACAAGAAGACACAAATAAATAAAGGAAGATGGAAAGGACTTTTCATTTTACTTACCATGATATGGGTATAATTTAATTGAAAGTCCTTCAAGAGAAACACGCATTTGAACACAGGCTTATCGCCTACCAACCTCCGACATTGTTAAATCTGCGTATGGTTTTAAATCATTAACCCTCCGTCATGCACATGTATCTGGCCAGATATTTTACGAATTCAACTGCGATTTAAATATATTTCTGATTTAGCTAGGGGCTTGAGTCTCCAGGTACCCTCTACAAATATTGTAAGGTATCGTTTTATGAAAAAACACTTTAAAAAACAACAACAATCTAAATTTATGTAGAGTTTTTCATCTATACATCGTATACGTAGCGCATGTATCTGACCAGATACACACACATTTTGCTCCAATCCGGTATGCCTACAACATTCGAAATCAGATTATACATGTTTTAGGTGCTTACCTGAAGCTTTGTGAGACTTTATTAATCAAGAATTAATTAAAACTTACTTTATAACTACTAAATTTAATTGAAATGAACTTTATACCAATTCTTGTTATTTTTTTGACATTACGAGTAAACACAAAAATACAATTTTTCTTGTTTTATTTCTCATATTTTTTAAGCATGTACTAAGAACAAAAAAGTGAAAATATATATCTGCCTGGCGTGATAACAATACAAGAATATAATATTATCACTAAAATAGCATATTTTTCGTATAAATGTACTGAAATACATACGGTATCTGGCCAGATACATGCGCTACGTACGTGACTATCGGAACATGTGCATGACGGAGGGTTAAATATGTTTGACATTGTGTTGGTGTGTGGGTGTCTGTGTCTTCTTTTTGTCAAACATTTCCCTCTTTGATGAAAAACACCGAAACAAAAGGGAAGATGACAGCCTGGGAAGATATTTAAAGTGTTTAGGTGTGTATGCGTATGTGTGTGTGATAAGAGAATTTCTTTTTAAACGGAATGTAAGCAAGCCATAATCATTATTGGTTTTAAATTTTAATATTCCGTTAGGATAACATTAAAGCGATAAGCTCTAATGACACCTAAGTTCAAAACATTCAATTTAATGCCTCAAGCATTGTGTGTGAAAATTCTAGGAAATTTACATTGAGGCGAAAATAAGATTTAGTTAAGCTATTTCGATAAATCTTTAAAGAGCTAAATTTAAAGATTTTCTAAAATGTCCCTGGGGTTAAATAGAAAGAACTTTGTGAAAAATATTTGTGTGCATGTGAGTATGGGTGATATAGGGGATTGTTGAGACTATGGAATGGTGCCTATTGGCCTCAATATGAAAAAGACCAGATTTATTAGCGGCTTCTCTTCATATCATGCGGACTCATACTTCTTGGTATAAACTGTGACGCACAAAATGTTCATCTATTAAAACGGCTCTATCGTCGTTTTTATATCCTCCACCATAATATGAGGGGTATTATTATTTTTTCATTCGTTTTAAAATATCGAAATATTCGTCGGAGAACCTATAAAGTATGTATGAATTAGGGTTATGACTTTTTGACTTTTTTCTCAAAAACGATTTCCTGTAGAGAGAATGAATGAATTTTTGCCCATTAATGCCTAAAATAACATTCAATTCATTTTATTATGAAAAAAGATTCCGCACAAACCACTTTGATTTTTTTTAAATTCTATTAAATGAAATCTATTCAAAAAATTATTTCCTATTGCACGAATGAATGACCTTTTGTCTATTAATGGCTAAAATGACTTTTATTTCATTTAAATATCGAAAAAGGTCACACACAAACCTCTTTTCATTTTTATGATATATGAAATAAAGTTATATATAATATAAAGTGATATAATATATCATATCATATATTATATGATATGACATTTTGGTTATGTCGTGTGTCCCTATTCCTTGTTTTCAGTCAAATATCTGCTTTCAAACGTTCTGAAAAATTAAAACTGTAAAAGCTTTTTGTGCGGAAGTTTTTTTGTCGAATCACTTTATAATTAAGATTTTATATAATCTTAGGTAAAAACTCGTCAAAATATCATACAGTGATACGAGGTTCTAAAAAAGTCATAACCCTAGTATGTATATTAAGACGGGGCGATTTGTATGGAAGAAAAAAAAAACCTTTATGGGTGCGTCGCGTTTCGGAATCCAAGAAAATATTAATAAGAACTCTCTAGTACACCCCAAAAACATTGTAACGCTCCTTTAGGCCGTTTTGGTCTCGGTACAGTGCACTTTTTTTCGGAAAATATGGACAAATTACACTGTGCTACAAACGTTGACCAGAAAAGTAATCAAACGTTCTGATTCCAAAATTCTATCGTTTTGGGGTTCATGGACAACGAAACTACCGTTGGTTCCTTTGAATCGCATAGTTTCTTTGTTTTATAACGGTAAGTGTAGTTAAAACGGGGTTTATAAGATTGTTAAGTTTAAACGGGCATAACTTCTTTTTTCCCAACGGATTTTTTTTTTAAAGGGGTGAATAATATTTTTAGAACAAACTATTATTTTCAAATATATATGTAAAATCTAATTGTTTATAATTATATTTGAATATTAATTTTTTTAAAAACTTTTCTCAAAAATAATTTTCGAGGTTGCGAAAGTTTTTTAACAAAAATTTTCGAGTGCGCGGATTTTTTTATACAATTTCCGAGGGAGTGGAACTTTTTTTTATACAATTTTAATTTAAATATAATTTTCTAGGGAAGGGGTTTTTTAAACCCATTTTTCAAGCTTTTTTTAACATATTTTTCAGGGGCGTGTATTTTTTTAAAAATGATTTCCCACAAAAAACAATTAATGATCTACTAAAACATGCTAAGAAAGATCGAAAAATGGAAATAAGAGACAAAAATGAAAAGATATATAAGGCGGTAACATATGTCCCTGGATTTTCGGAGAGATTTTGCAATTCGGACATTTATAATAAAGAAAAATATCCATTAGTTTTAAGAAATATAATTCACATTAGAGATGCTACATATTTTAAACATACCTAACAACAAAAGAATGAATTACAAAACTGACACGGACCACTGTGCACACATTTACAGGAATCTAGTTCATAAGCACAGACGAAAGAGAACTTAGTTTAGCTTTGACGTTAAATTCGCGTAGACGCTTTTCTTCCAAACTAAATGTAATGTTTTGTGTTATTTTATTTCGCTTGTGATTGATTTGACAAAACTGACCCTTGTATTTCTTGAGAAATGGATGCTTCTGCATCTATCTTCGAAAAGGAATTCGATATCGTCATGTAAATTGCATGGATTTTGTGTCAAAGTATGCTTAACAAGCGGGGTAAGAAGCGAGACTGCAGATATTATGGGACACGATATATTTGCTCTCACGATATATTTGCTCTCCACAATGTGGAAAAGGGTATTATAAGTTTGTTTTGGTAAAAAATCATGTAACACCGCGAAATAATCGTCGGAGACCCCCAATGTGGTATACCAATCATCATATCTCGACGAGATAAAGCGATTTTGAGATGTGTGTCTGTCCGAGCGTCCGTCCGACTGTCCATTATAAATTGTAAACACGCTCCAGGCCGCAATTATGGACAGATCGTCACGAAATTTTGTATGGAGGTCGGGTTCAGATCAGAATAGATCCCTATTCTTATTGGTGATGATCGTGAAATATTTAGCGGGTCAAATGAACCAAAAACATAATATTTATCCAATTTTCTAGCGGCTCTGTAGGTCTCAATAATATTCCGATCAACGCGTAATTTTAAATAAGGTAAGAGTATATCACAAAGGAGAAGCTTGCAATTTGAGATGGCGATCGGATAATATTTAGAGGGTTAAATGGACCAAAACTTTTGTGTGAAAATTGTGAAAATTTTTAATATATAGTTTATATCTTAATTCCTGGAAGTGACATTCCGGACAAGTGAGATATACTTGAAAGTGGAACGCTTGACCTTTCAATTGATGCCAATTATGTTGGTGTGCATGATCAGATAACAGAGTTACAGCCTAATATATTCCGTTATTTGTTTGTAGTGTAATAATAAACTCGCTAGAAGTCGCAATTATACATCAATAGTCACGAAATTTTGCACCGGGTAAGAGTATAGGTCGAAAAATATGCCTACAATTTTGAATGATGATCTGATATTCTTTAGCGGGTGAAATGGAGCATTACTTTTGTATGAAAAATATACAAATTTTATTTTTGGTCGATATTTTAATTCCTTGAGGACATATATACATATTTCGCAAAGTAGCCTACATATGGAAAAAAACTACTGACCTTTCCTCTGATGTAAATTGCAATAAAGTGTTTGCTAGATAACGGGCCTACTGACTAATATATAATGGGTTCTGTGTAGAGAACCACATTTTTATCCCATGCTACATATTGTCTCTCGAAAAGTTTATGTAACACTACGAAATATTCGTCCTAGACACCTTATTTGGTATGCACATATTCATATCTAGACGAGATAAAGCGATTTAGCGATATGTGTCCGTCCATTAAAAATTGTAAACAAGCTTAAGGCCGCAATTATGGACCGATTGTAACGAATTTTTTAAGGAGGTTGGGTTCGGGCCAGAATAGAAATGATTAGTTTTTGGTGATGATCGTGAAATGTTCAGGGGATGAAATGGACCAAAAACAAAATTTGTAGCGGCTCTGTAGGTCAAAATTTTAAACAAATTTTAAACAAAGGTTGAGTTTATGATGAAGAAAAAGCGTACAAACCAACGTGAAGATCAGATAATACTTAGCGGGTTAAATGGACTGAAACTTTTGTGTGAAATTGTAAAAATTTCAATAACGTAGCGGTTAACAACGGAAGTAGTAGTACTACATAAGTGGGTTTCATTACATTTTAGTTTGTGTGATCTAAATTCTCCTTTCCTGCTACAAAAATGTATTTGTCATGCTAGATAACTTTTTGGTTTTCGTCATAAGTATTATACATTACATTTTTGATATTTGATAATTAAATTTTCACAATCATTGAAAAGAAGTTAAGTGGAGAGCGATTGTCCAGGGATAGTGGTATAGGGTATCCCATGGTCGGCTCCGTCCGACTATAGACTTTTCTTACTTGTTTGGTAATAAAATTGTTTTTTGAAATAGATCCCTGAAGATGATTGTCGATGACAATCGAAATATTGGATAAATAAAAAGGAAAAATAAAATCAAAATAAAACACTGACCGCCTGTTCATGTATGTCGCACGGAAACCTGTACGAAAGGAAAGCAGTCACTCGCTTCCGTCTAAAAATGCGTTCATGTATTTCGCAAACTATCGTGCGACTGCCGTTACGTATCCTATGCGAAATACTACTAATTTGAATGTACATTTGAACAACCATAAATGAGAGCCAAATGAGAAATGAAAACAAAATCCACATATACATACAAATATTGGAATATGTGTGATTTGTTTTGTTTGAAAAATAAAATGTGTCGGTATTTTGAATTATTTTATTTAATTGATTTCTTCAAAATAATGAATGAAAGCGCCATTGAAACGTATCTGTAAAATTTTTGTTTTGTTTCAAGAATGTGTTGCATAAATTTGTTTTAAGATTTTCGGTGTTATTCGCGAGTTTACGTTCTACTCGGCAGCTACAAAGCAAGTGAGTGATTTTGACATTCTCTTTCTATAAGAGACAGTCCTTTCGAAATACATAAACCCAAATTTAATGGAAAAGTGTACGTTTACGTGTTATTTCGTAGGGCTTGTCGGTCGCATAGATTTTCGTTTCGAAGGTGTTTACATGAACAGAAAATGATTTTTTTCCACTTCCGAAACGCAAGAAACCTTTCGGTCGACATACATGAACAGGCTGTGAACGAATAACAATAATAGAAAAAAGTGTTATAGTGATTACCAGTGATAACAAAACATCTAGCAGTGAAAGTGATAAAGTGCCAAAAATAATTTTTACTGAAGGCAAATTACTGTCTTCAGGTAGATAAAATTTTTTGTTTTAACTTTAACAGAGGGTGAACGTTTTTTCCACCTGCTGGCACAATGCCGGCGGCAGATCAGTCTGCCGCCGCCAAACCACTGCTGGTCGGAAACAATTCATCCGATTTAACTACGACTGTCCGCCCAAGGACATTCAGTGAGAATGCAGTTCCCAACGGCAAAAGTACAGAGCCGCTGGAACAAAAATCGTCCGCTACAACTGATGATTGGACGAAGGTTACGTATGGCAAGCGTAAAGGCGGTACACCAGTTGACAACCCTCAGCTGGAAAACGTCATCGCCCAGCTTCAGCAAAGCATTAGAAATTTGGAAAGCAAAAACAACGCTTTGATGGCAGAACTTGCTCAAATAAAAAAATTGCAAGCAGAATCTGCCCAGCAGCTGACTTTTGCTCATTCTAGAGATATGAGTTCTAAGCGCCTTATAACCCAAATGGACAAAGAACTTGCTCTGCTAAAAGGTAATAAGAGCGACAAAAAATGTTATGAAGGTACCACCATGGGGGTGGATACTGCTGTCACACCGCCAGTGCAGCGTTCTGTGGACACACCGCCAGTGCCACGTATAAATGTGTTGAGCTCAAGCCGAGAGCCAACAAAGAAGGATGTTTCTGTAGCAGCCAAGGCAGCAAACCAGCTAAACAATCCAGACAAGTCAACAAAGAAGGAAGTTTCTAGGGAACCTAAACTTTCTATCAACACAGCCGCACCACCACCAAAAGATGGTGCTGCAGACAATAAAGGCATCTCAGCTACATCTCCAACAAAGAAGAAGAAGACGAAGCCTAGACGCAAGGTAACAATAATCTGTCAGAATGACATCATGGATAACATGGACACATCTGAAGAGAAAATAACAGCCACCGAGGATGCTTCATCAGCGGCTAAAGGTAGACCAGGTAAGTCAACACCCATCATCTCGGCTTTTAATGTGCATATTAAAAATATAACACAGGATATTAGGACACTGTTAGGGCATAATGATTTTGAAATAACAGTCATAAATAAGAAAAGAGCATATTTCAAGCTTCATTCAGTTGAAGACCATGACAAGGTGAGAGCGCTCTTCGTCGAGAAAGGAATAGAATTCTTTACATTCTGTCCAAAAAATGAATCCCCCCACTCCATTGTCATGGAAAGGTTGTCGTCTACGTATGACAAGCCTGACATAGAAGCAGGCCTGGCAGCATTAGATATGAAGCTCGATGTAAAACATGTAGCTAAACTTGGATTCGAAAAATGGCTTATACATTTTGGTAAAGGATCCGAAATTAATCGATTTTTTAAAGTCCGCAGATTTCTTAATAGCAATATTATATTGAGAAAGGACAACATAAAAGGTCTAACGCAATGCCACAATTGCCAAAGATACGGGCACGTATCAAACAATTGTGGCATGGCGTTTAGATGTGTAAAATGTGGTCAGTCACATGGCCCCGCCAACTGCCAAATCCCCACTGGCACTCCCAACCCCAAAATAATTTCTGTTGAAGACCCCTCAACAGGACAAATGGTCATGCGACCAGAGTTCACACTTACATAAGTTGTCTATCCGTCAAGACCTGGAGATGACGGGCTACAAAACTTTTATTCAAAAAAGGAGGGACGATTCCGGGGGAGGAACTGCTATCCTCATTAAAAGTAACCTTAGTGGTGAACAGGTATATATCGATACCGGTATAATAGAAAACACTTGTGTTAAATTAAAAAGGGTGGACGGGTCAACAATACATCTGTTAAGTCTATATTGCAGACCAACTGATGACTTCGAAAATTCAGACCTTGAACACCTTCGCAGGTTAGCTAGTGGAGGTGACCTTCTAGTTGGTGCCGACCTGAACGCGAGGCACATCAGCTGGGGCGGCAGCTCCACATGCGCAAAGGGAAGAAAGGTGTACGACTTTATTTTAGGTTGCCCCGACCTTACAGTCGTACCCACAGATGGACCTACGAGAACCAACAGAGATTCAAGGTCATACATTGACATTTGTCTTGCATCTGTAGGCATATCTGTCGATGACAACGGTGGTCAGGGTATCAGTACTGTTGACTGTAACTCTGATCACCTTGCAATTATTATGAATGTTTTTGGAATAGTTCCAGAACATAAAGAAAATCGTACTTTCTACGATTATAAAAGAATGAACAAGCACAGATTCAATAGAATCTTAGCGGAAGAACTTCCTTCTTGCTGTCTGCCGGCTGACAGAAATGTGTCAACCTCGGAGATAGATGAAGGTGTCAAAAAAATGGCGGAAACTTTCCAAAGAGCCATGGAGGAGTCCATTCCTAAATTTACTACCGGGTCAAGAGGCCTTCGCCCACTTCCACCCGACATCCTTAACCTCATAAGAGAAAAAAAACGACTAAGGAGAATTCTCCATCGTACTGGCAATCCTAGTCGATATGATGTTATCAGGGCAGACATTAATAACCTGAATAGAATCATTCAGGGAGCCATTGCTCAGCACGAAAGTGCGCAATGGACTACCTTCCTGAATAATATAAAAATGAACGAAATGGTATATAGCAAGGTTAAAGCTGCTGCTGGTATTAAGCGTTCCGCCATACCCGATCTGACAGACGATGTTGGAAACATCATTGCTCTTGATGACCAAAAGGCAAACTCAATTGCCGATTGTATTCAAGGTAGTCAATTAAATTTCAATTCCCAAGATGGAATAATTAACAACGTTGAAATGGAATACAATAATAGGCCTCCATTGTTACAGTTCTCACCGAACCTACCAGCGGATGGCACAAATGGTGGTCTAATACAACAGCTCAGGCTTATATCCCCAGCGGATATAGGTACTGCAGTTAAGTTTAGACCTAACCGCAAATCCAGTGGGCCTGACGGCGTCCCTGAAATTGTTCTGAAGGCGACGGATAGTACCACTTGGAGAAATTTGGCGGTTATTTATAACCATTGTTTAAACCTGGGATATTTTCCAAATGATTGGAAAATTGCAACAGCTGTCCCAATTTGGCAAACTATTAGAACATTTTATATTAAGAAATATATCTAATGAATTAGAAGAAAAGAATGCACTTTCTGACAGCCAATTTGGTTTCAGACGAGGCCTGTCCACATCTCACGCGCTCACTGTCCTGGGTGATCATGTGGCCAGAGCACTCAACAACAGAAAAATAACCATTGGAGTAAGTCTCGACTTCTCCAGGGCATTTGATAATGTTTGGCATAATGTCATTATCTACAAAATGCGTAGATTAAACATCAGCCACATGATGATTAGAATAGTATACGATTTTCTCCAATCGAGAAAATTCCAAATTAGGGTGGGTGAGTCATATTCCTCAACAAGAGAAATATACACGGGCGTTCCTCAGGGATCCCTATTAGGACCCATCCTATTCAACATATTCCTTAGCGACATCCCTCAACCCCCTGAGGGAGACCTTCTCCTCATCTATGCGGATGACATTTTCATCGCTGCGTCTGGGGTACACGCGACCAATACAAACACCCGTTTGAACGAATATTTAGAAGTTCTGTCTGGATATTTTGCCAAATGGAAAATGTGTTTAAATATAAGTAAATGTGAGGCCATAGTCTTTAAAGGCCTTAAAAAACACCTGTTTCCATCCTCTAGAGCGTTTGAGGCGACTCTCTACATTGGAGGACAGCTGGTACACGTATCTGACAGACTCAAATATTTAGGAGTGATTTTCCATTCCAACTTTGAGTTTGTTAGACACGTCGATTATATACTTGGTAAAGCTAAGAAACTCTTTTGGGCCTACCAACGTATCATATGCAGATCTGGCGGCCTCACCCTCCCGGTGAAGCTATTAATTTATAAACAGATCATCAGACCGATCTTGGCGTACGCCTTTCCAGTGTGGTACGGAATCTCATCATCTCAAATGGAGAGAATCCGTGTCTGGGAGAGGGGGGTTCTAAGATCTAGCTTAGAGATAAAACCCGTATTGGGCGATGATGGAATTTGGCGATTACCGCCTAATTCTCAGGTATATAGAAATACTCCTTTTAAAAGGATTGATATTTTCTTGATGAATGGCTCTCTCACCTTTTTAAACAAGTCTGCATATAGTGAAAATGATCTAGTCTTAAACACTATTGATGACAATTTTGATAATATAAATGCACTCCTGGAGGCGAATTATCACCCCCCGGGATCCCTTAATACTTTGAATAGAGAAGGTCTATTGTATAACAATGACCAACTTTTGTTTTACCACCGTCGACATAAAACATTTGATTTACTAAACACCGTCTACCAAACAACTTAGTAGCCGATGAAGCCTCCTCCTGTAAATATGTATATAGTTAGTTTGTAAGTAGATTATAAGAAATAAAATATAAAATGATTAGAAACTCCTTTTTTAAGGTTCTTTTTTTGGAGAATAAGAAAATTTTTCTTGATTTAACGATACAATAAAAATTAAAGTATTTTAATTTTTAGGCTAAGTTATATGTTGTATAATTGCTGCAACATATGTATGTATATACCTATACATGTATTAGATAGATAAACTTAGAGAAATAATACTATGCTAAGTAGACTGTAAGAAATATTGTTAGACGTAAGTCTTTATGTAAATATTTATGAATTGAACCAATAAAACATGAAACATGAACAGGCTGTGAGTTTTTAATGACCTTCAGCCGAAACATCTACATCAATATTTTTTTAAAAACAAATATCAAGCGCGTGGATTTTTTTAAAAACATTTATAAAGCGCGTGGATTTTTTTAAAAGCATTTAGCTTGTATACAGGGCTTGTATTTTTGTTGATATTGGCGTGGATTGGCTTTAATATTTTTCAGGGGTTTGTATTTTTTATTTTTTTGATATTTTTCATGGGCATGGATTTTTTTGTGATTTTCAAGGGCATGGATTTTTTTGTGATTTTTCAAGGACGTGGATTTTTTTTAATATTTTTCAAAGGCATGGATTTTGTTAAAAATAATATCCAGTGCATGGATTTTGATGCAATAATTTTTAATTAAATATTTTCAAGGCCGTGGATTTTGTTAAGATAAATTAATTAATTTAAGATTAATTTTTGAGTGCGTGGATTTTTTTGAAAACATTTTCCAAGATAGTGCATTTTTTTAATATTTTTCAAGGGCATGGATTTTTTTCATATTTTTTAAGGGCGTGGATTTTTTTTATATTTTCAAGGGCGTACATTTTTTTAAAACATTTTCAAATAAGTTTATTTTTTTGATTTTTTTCAAGGCCGTGGATTTTTTTAAGAACATTTTTCAAGGGCATGGATTTTTTTTTTTGATATTTTTCAAGAGGTGGATTTTTTTTAGTATTTTTCAAAGGCGTGGATTTTTTTTAATATTTTTGAAGGGCGTGGATTTTTTTGATACATTTTTTAAGGGCTTGGATTTTTTTAATAATTTTCAAGTAAGTGGATTTTTTTTTTAAATTTTCAAAAGCATATTTTCCAGGGCATGGAGTTTGTTACAAATAATTTACAATAATTTTAATTTTTCAAGGGCGTGGATTTTTTTTCAGATTTTTTAAGAGCGCGGATTTTTTAATATTTTTCAAGGGCGTGAAGTTTTTTATTATTTTCAATGGTGTGAATTTTTTTAAAACATTGTTCAAGAATATGTATTTTTTGATATTTTTAAAGGCCGTGTTTTTTATGTTTTTCAAAGGCGTGGATTTTTTTAAAACATTTCAAGGGAACGTTTTTTTAATTTTATTCAAGGGCGTGGATTTTTTTAAAACCTTTTTCAAGGGCGTATATTTTTCAAGGTCGTGGATTTTTTTTAAAACATTTTTCATGAGCGTATATTTTTTCAAGGGCGTGGATTTTTTTTTAAACTTTTCAAGGGCATGTTTTTTTAATATTTTTCAAGGGCATGTTTTTTTTTAAATATTTTTCAAGGACGTGGATTTTTTTTTTAACTTTTCAAGGGCATGTTTTTTAAATATTTTTCAAGGACGTGGATTTTTTTAAAAACCTTTTTCAAGGGCGTGGTGTTTTTTAATATTTTCCAAGGGCATGGATTTTGTTAAAAATAATTTCTAGAGCAATAATTTCTAAAGCAATTTCGAGAGCGTGGTTTTTTTAAAAACCTTTTTTTAAGGAATTGTATTTGTCGTTGATTTTTTCAATATTTTTCAACGACGTGGATTTTTTTAAAAACATTTTTCAAGGGCATGGATTTTGTTACAAATAATTTTAGAGAGCGTGAATTTTTTAAAATATTTTTTAGGATGGTGGATTTGTTTTAATATTTTTCGAAGGCGTGGATTTCTTTATAATTTTTAGGTCGTGAATTTTTTTGTAATATTTTTCAAGGGCGTGGACTTTTTAATATTTTTCCAGGGCGTGGATTTTTTTAAAACATTCTCAAGATTGTAGATTTTTTTGATATTTTTCAAGTGCGTGGATTTTTTTAATATTTTTCAATGGCATGGATTTTGTTAAAAATAATTTCCAGGGCATGGATTTTGTTACAATTAATTTTCGATAGCGTAGATTTTGTTAAAAACATATTTCAAGGGCGTGAGTTTTTTTAAATATTTTTCAAGGCCATGGACTTTGTTAAGAATAATTTCGAGAGTGTGATTTTTTTAAAAAAACATTTCATTTTTTTTTAATATACTTCAAGGATGTGGAGTTTTTTTAATATTTTTCAAGGGCGTGGATTTTTTTGATATTTTTAATGGCGTGGATTTTTTTCATGAGCCAGATTTTTTAATATTTTTTAAAAACTGCGTTCGAGAGCGTGGGCTGTAAAAAAATTGCGTGAGCTTTGATTTTATCAAAAACAATTGTCAATGGAGTAGATTTTTTTAAAAATAATTTTCAAGGAAGTGGACTTCTTATTAAATTATTTTTCAATAGCATGGATTTTTTAATATTTTTCGAGGGCTTGGATTTTATTAAAAAACATTTTTAAGAGGCTTGTGCCATTTATCGTCAATTTTTAAAAAAAATGTACACTGTCTCAAGGCCAAAACTGCCTGAAAGAGCATTCCAATGCTTTTGCGGTGTGCTAGATAGTTCTTAATTATCATCTTGGCTGCAATTTTTGTCTTTTTGTTTGATCGAAAATCTCAATGGTTTAGCCAAAATATATGCCAAAATATCAAAAAACGTGAACAAAAAATTTCAAGTCAAAATCGGGAGGCTCAGTTTTCACCGTAGATATATGTTCTAGTAAAATTTTTCGTACGTACAAGCCCAGGTATCACAAACGCGACGCGCCATTAAGGTTTTCAAATCGCTCCGGCTTAAGGTTTATTCTTGATCAGCATAAAATTCTAAGCCGATATAACCATGTCCGTCCGTCTGTCTGTTGAAATCAATATGCAATAGAACATTGCAATTTGGTACAGATGTTTCTATATTCTTTCCTATGGTTGAAATTGGGCAACATCGGTCCACGTTCTGTATAGCCCCCATAGAGCGGTACCTCCCGATTTTCGGTATTTTGATTATGGTCTCAATATCCAACCGAAATATGTATTTAGTGTTCGTTGGGGGTATAAAACATTCCGCTTGATATTTGACGCCCTCCTATAGTCCCCACAGAACGGTACCTCCTGATTTTCGGTATTTTTGCAGCTTGTAGCCTCCATATCTCTCCAAAATGGCTGAAATTTGGCATATAGCATTCGTTGGGGTTATTAAACATTCCGCTTGATATTTGACGCTAAAGGTGCATGTCTTCATATAGCTCCCATAGAACGGTAACTCCCGATTTTCGGTATATTCTGGCCATAATATCCCGCCGAAATGGCTGAAATTAGGTATTTTGTCTTCGTTGGGGATATAAAACATTCGCTTGATTTTGACGCTATAAGTGCACGTCTTCATGTAGCTCCCATAGAACGGTAACTCCCGATTTTCGGTATTGTGGACATTCTGGCTTCAATATCCCGCCGAAATTGCTGAAATTAGGTATTTTGTTTTCGTTGGGGGTATAAAACATTCCACGTGATA
Organism: Musca autumnalis; assembly: GCF_047663935.1. Classification (NCBI taxonomy): domain Eukaryota; kingdom Metazoa; phylum Arthropoda; class Insecta; order Diptera; family Muscidae; genus Musca; species Musca autumnalis. Next base: position 257,479,501 of record NW_027411755.1, on the reverse strand, counting down.
TTTGTGGCTATAGGTGCTCGTCTTCATATAGCTCCCATAGAACGGTACCCTCCGATTTTCGGTATTTTGAAGTTGTTGGCCTCAATAATCCACCAAAGCGGCTGTAATTTGGTATTTAGTTGTCGTTGGGGGTATGAAACTTTCCACCTGCAATTTTTCTATATTGCTCCTTGTCTGCATATAACCCCCTGATACTGTCCCTCCCGATTTTCGGTATTTTGAAGGTGTTGGCCTCTATATCCCACCAAAATTACTGAAATTTGGTATGTTGACTTCCATGGGGGTAAAAAATACAAAATATATACATCCACGTTTTCATATAGCCCCATAGAAAAAAACTATCCACATATAACCATGTTTCAGTATAGCCCCTATGACCCGATATTGCACAATTTTATGTATTTCTAGGACTTTTTGTCAAATGTTCGAACCGAGATTGCTGTAATTTAATATTTTGTGTTGGCAGAGGATACAAAAACTCAATTAGGAAAATTGGAAATATTGATCGATGTATTGGAAAGAACAATCATTGTTGTTCTTTCCAAAACATGGTCCCATATGAGCTCTATTAAAGGGAGTATTTTCAGTTAAGATATTCTGTTCCTGCAAGGAATAAGAGGAAGAGCTTAGTACATACTTTCATAAACGAAAGGCAGCTCATTGTTCCTATTTACTTCAATTTCAATATAGTTCGTGATGGGGGTATACAAAGTTGGGCCCGACCGAAATTAACGCCGTTCTTACTTGTTTTATCTGTCATGTATTAGACAGTGCAAAATGAACGAACTTTATCGATGGTAATATCCAGCTTTGAATAGGAGACTTACAGACAATTTTTTATTTTATTTATTTAAATATTTATTACAATTAAAAATTATAATAAACTTATAGCTAAAAGCACTAGCGACTACGGCTATCGGCCTACTTACAGACAAAAAAACCTGCATAGATTCAAGTCATTACCAAAAAGAGTGTCATCAGTAGCCAAAAAGGGGGATTTTGGAAATTAGAAATATTTTTAGACGGTTTCAAACTCTTGTCTGATTCATAAATGATTTCCCAATACTTCGCATGGCTTTGTCCATTATATAAAACGTGAATGTGGTTATGTGGGGCACATTCTCATAATATTGCTCACCATTAAACATTTTTTAATATTGGTTCTTTAGAATTATACCTTTTATTTAAAGAGCGGTATGAGTTTAAGTCTAAATTGGCCATCATTCACACCTAATAGCAATTCATTAATTCATTTTCTTCAGCTAAAAAAAAAACATTTCGTGAAATGATCCATAAACATCTATGCTACTCCTTTTTATTATGCTCATCTATTCCATTCTCATGGCTTGAGTTTCCTCCCCAAAATAACATCTTCAACTCAAATGCATGTTTCATGGTAATATAAAAAAGCACAAACAACAACAATCCATAAAATTTTAATACCGCATACCAGACAAGGTGTGGCAGGCAACATGCTTGGAAGCAGTCAGTCGAGCCAAAACACCTTGTGTGCCGGCCATGAAAATTGTTAATGCAACATTCCGTTAATGTTGAAATAATAAAAGTGAATATAAAGGTAAGCCACATAATTTGATATGAAAAAAGCAAAATTACCCCCAAAAAAACCGGTACAAGTAGAATATAAAAGAACAACAATAAGCGTAATAAACACTTTCTAAAGATAAAGAATTTAACAACAATAGAAAAATTCGTGGAAAGAAATCCTAAACTAAATAACTAGTTTCAATAGCAAAATAAAAGAAATCTTTTGGTTTTGTGGGAGAATTAACTGTTGTGCTTTGAAAACAGAAAAAACGTGAAAATTATGTGAATGTGTGTGGGTGTCATGCATGGAAGCACAGGATCTCTCATTGGGATTACATGCATACATACATTGGCCTACCGAAAAGCTAAACCTAATACAAAATACAAAATTCGTATAATTCGCACACAGGTTTGTGGGAGTTCCAAGTCAGAGTGGTTAACAGTGGGAGTATAAAATCTTGTTTTCAGAAATATATTTATTTAGTTTTGTTTCCACATAATTTCTCAATAGTTAACAATTATAGTCGGACTTCTCTTTAACGTAGATCCTGGGAAGAAGATTTACTACTTTCCAAATATAGAAAATTCTTTATAAAGTTATTATTATGTGTGAGAATTATTATTTGTGATAAGAAAAACGATTTCTTATATAGACGCTCGACTGGTATTCTGATAAAGTAAATCGAGTCAAGTTATTGGCCATAGGTACAAACTAGATTTAAAACCATAAGGGCGACTACCAGGGAGATTTTTTAGGTATTAATGTGCTTAGGAAAACAGTATTGAAATCAATTCTGGCATATACTATCATGGTTTATATTTCATTCGAAGATTTTCCAAACCAAAAATAAAATTAAATTAAAGAGGTTTTCTACAACACAAGGGTGTGTTCGAAGTGAAACTGAGATCAAACATTGAAACTAAATATCTGCACAAGCCACTTGTTTCTCCATTCAAGCCTTGGAAGAAAAAAAAAAAAAAAACAAGTTGAGGCGTTCTATTTTAACGCTCCCAACAAGTCAAGTAATCAACTCAACGAAATGTTCAAGTCAATCAAACTACCCTCAACGAAATGTTCAAGCCAACCAAGCCACCCAACCAAATTTTCTAGTCAATCAAGCCATCCAACGAAATTTTCAGGACCATCCAAGCCACACAACGAAATTTTCAAGACCAACCAAGTCACACAACGAAATGTTCAAGACTAACCAAGGCGACGCAACCACCAAACAAACAATATGAAGTCACTGAACACAAGATTATTAAATTGAAATGTTTTTTGTATAAAAACAGATCAGATATTAAAGCAAACAAAACTAAAGCAAAAAGGAGTAATTAAGCTATAATTAATAAGATGAATAATAAATAAATATATTAATAAATAACACAAAAAATTAAGTATTTGATGCACCAAATACGCTATATCTGTCCATTTTTGATGCAATTTGGAATTTGCAACGGAATTTGGTCTAAAAGTAAATGTGTCAAATTATATCGGCATCGGTTCAGATTTGGATATAGCTCCCATATACAGTTGCGTTCAAAATAATAGGAGCGACCATACAAAGCAAGGGAATGGTGAAATGAACTTGGTTAATCTATATATATAAAAAAGGATGATGTTAGTTACTACGCTTATAACTCAAGAACCGCTGAACTGATTTTGACAATTCTTACCAATTCGAGAAGGTCTCATGGCAGAAAAGGATAAAACCTAAAAAAATCGCGAAAATCTGCGAAAAAATTGCAAAAATATTTTTTGAAGAAAGTCAATTTTTACACACATTTCTATCGAGCTTCGCGTTTGAAGTATACCGTGACAATTTTTGGATAGTTTTTTTGGCGAAAATTGTATATGCACAAACTGTAATTTTTTGAAGGTTGTATATAAATTTTTTATTCACAATCAAATCGATTTACATTTATTTTCAAGCGTATTTTTGGGAAATTAACAGCAATGCAATGGTTAAAAGCATGGTGCAAGAAAAAAGGTGATACAATAATACCAACTTATGTATTAATTTCTGTCAAAACATATTTTTAATCAAAAATAAATGAAAAATATTTCAATTTATTAGTTTTGATTCTTCGACCTTTTTTTGTTTTCAATTTTGGGAATAAGTTATTCAAGCTCGAGGTCGTGATGTTTGGTATATTTAAATCATTTATTTATTGGTATATCAATATTTCGCAATTACTTGAATTGGATCTTCAGGATAAGTGATCTACAATAAATACACAATATTTGGTTATCACAGAGTTGTTTCAATTCTTAAGGCTATTCGTAACAATAAACATACCTAGTTCGCAATAAACACGTCAAATATAAACTTAAAATATTTACTTAAAAACAAGCGTAGTTTAACTACCATCGTCATGCGTTGTAAATATTGCACTGAGTTTCGTTTTGTATTGCGATCTATTTTTATGTTTTGCTTTGCCTATCAATCCTCTGTAACTTAAAGCGCTGTTGTCGACGTCGGTTTTAAAGTTCATCCGTTTTGTTGTTGGAACATTGAGAATATGCAGCATCTCCATCGTATACCGTTTGCTGTGATGTGTTTCTCTCTCTAATACTCGCACACTTTCAAAGTCTGGTTGATGTGTAGAGTTGGCACAGTGGCTCACGAGTGCTGTTTTTGGTTTATCAGTTCGGTGTCTTAATTTTATATCTGATTTATGACCGGAGATTCTTGTTTTTAACATGTTTTTTGTTGTTCCGACATATAACTTTTCACAACTTTCTTTTTCATTTCCTCCACATGGAATTTCGTATACAATATTACTTCTTTCGCTTTTGTCTATTTTTGATTTTGTATTTGTAAATAGATTATTAAGTGTATAATTGCATTTATGGGCTATGTTGAACTTGTTTTTGTCATATATGTTCGATTTTTCGAATCTTTCCGATATATGCGGTACATATACCATCGATTTGAATATTCTTTTCTCATCGGTTTTATTATCTTTCTTTGGGTGTTTTTCATTTTTGTAATCATTCATGAGTCTGTAGATTAATTTGTGTGGAAAATTATTGTTTCGCAAGATGTTTATTATTTTGGCTTTGTTCTTTTTGTAAAAAATATCATCACTTATAGAAAACACTCTATGAATGAGATTTTTTGCAGTATTTATGACAATTCTTTTTGGATGTTTAGAGAAGAAATTTATAATTCTTCCAGAAGCTGTGGGCTTCTGGTACCAATCTGTTCTTATATGTTTATTATCCCTTATGACCATTAAATCCAAATATGGCAGTCTGTTATTACTTTCTTTTTCAATTGTGAACTTAATATCCTTGTGGAAACTGTTAAGGGTTTTTAAGGTATTTTCTATCTCACTTTCTTTCATGATTGCAAACAGATCATCAACGTATTTGGTCAAAAAGGTAGGTTTTGTTGTTAGGTTGTTTATACATGTATCTAGCAGTTTCTCCATGACAATGTCTGCAACTACCGGAGAAGCTGGAGATCCCATGGGAAGACCTCTTTTCTGTTTGTATATTTTATTTTCAAATGTGAAGTATCTGTTGTCTTTGATACAAAAGCAAAGAATTCGTACAAATAGGCTTCTTGACATATTCGTATATTCTTTAAGCTCATCCCATTTACTTTCGATGATATTAACTGCCAAATCCACTGGTATACTGGGAAAGAGTGACACTACGTCAAATGATATCAATTGTTCATCGTCTTCAATGGTGAGGTTTTTTAGTTTATTTTTGAATTGTAGTGAGTCCTTGACGTTATATTTTGAGTCCTTGGTCAATTTGTTCAATATATTTACTATATATTTGGAAATTTCACTAGCTGGCGAATTTATACAAGAACATATTGGTCTCAAGGGATATCCTTCTTTATGGATCTTTGGCAGTCCATAGATCCTTGGAGCATAAACTACGTCAGCTTTTAATCTTCTTTTCTCTGTAGATGTAATGCATCCATTTTTGAATGTAAATATATTGAACAAATTATAAGTAAATATATTGAACAAATTGACCAAGGACTCAAAATATAACGTCAAGGACTCACTACAATTCAAAAATAAACTAAAAAACCTCACCATTGAAGACGATGAACAATTGATATCATTTGACGTAGTGTCACTCTTTCCCAGTATACCAGTGGATTTGGCAGTTAATATCATCGAAAGTAAATGGGATGAGCTTAAAGAATATACGAATATGTCAAGAAGCCTATTTGTACGAATTCTTTGCTTTTGTATCAAAGACAACAGATACTTCACATTTGAAAATAAAATATACAAACAGAAAAGAGGTCTTCCCATGGGATCTCCAGCTTCTCCGGTAGTTGCAGACATTGTCATGGAGAAACTGCTAGATACATGTATAAACAACCTAACAACAAAACCTACCTTTTTGACCAAATACGTTGATGATCTGTTTGCAATCATGAAAGAAAGTGAGATAGAAAATACCTTAAAAACCCTTAACAGTTTCCACAAGGATATTAAGTTCACAATTGAAAAAGAAAGTAATAACAGACTGCCATATTTGGATTTAATGGTCATAAGGGATAATAAACATATAAGAACAGATTGGTACCAGAAGCCCACAGCTTCTGGAAGAATTATAAATTTCTTCTCTAAACATCCAAAAAGAATTGTCATAAATACTGCAAAAAATCTCATTCATAGAGTGTTTTCTATAAGTGATGATATTTTTTACAAAAAGAACAAAGCCAAAATAATAAACATCTTGCGAAACAATAATTTTCCACACAAATTAATCTACAGACTCATGAATGATTACAAAAATGAAAAACACCCAAAGAAAGATAATAAAACCGATGAGAAAAGAATATTCAAATCGATGGTATATGTACCGCATATATCGGAAAGATTCGAAAAATCGAACATATATGACAAAAACAAGTTCAACATAGCCCATAAATGCAATTATACACTTAATAATCTATTTACAAATACAAAATCAAAAATAGACAAAAGCGAAAGAAGTAATATTGTATACGAAATTCCATGTGGAGGAAATGAAAAAGAAAGTTGTGAAAAGTTATATGTCGGAACAACAAAAAACATGTTAAAAACAAGAATCTCCGGTCATAAATCAGATATAAAATTAAGACACCGAACTGATAAACCAAAAACAGCACTCGTGAGCCACTGTGCCAACTCTACACATCAACCAGACTTTGAAAGTGTGCGAGTATTAGAGAGAGAAACACATCACAGCAAACGGTATACGATGGAGATGCTGCATATTCTCAATGTTCCAACAACAAAACGGATGAACTTTAAAACCGACGTCGACAACAGCGCTTTAAGTTACAGAGGATTGATAGGCAAAGCAAAACATAAAAATAGATCGCAATACAAAACGAAACTCAGTGCAATATTTACAACGCATGACGATGGTAGTTAAACTACGCTTGTTTTTAAGTAAATATTTTAAGTTTATATTTGACGTGTTTATTGCGAACTAGGTATGTTTATTGTTACGAATAGCCTTAAGAATTGAAACAACTCTGTGATAACCAAATATTGTGTATTTATTGTAGATCACTTATCCTGAAGATGCAATTCAAGTAATTGCGAAATATTGATATACCAATAAATAAATGATTTAAATATACCAAACATCACGACCTCGAGCTTGAATAACTTATTCCCAAAATTGAAAAATATTTCGCTTCTGTAAAGAATATCTGTGTAAAACATCTTTATTTAAGCTTCGCGAAGAATATTTTATTTGACAGCAAATGAAGACCTCGGCCTGAATTTGCCCGAATTCGACATTTGGATCACCTTATTAAATTCGAAGTTAAATTAAAAGTACAAAACCCACAAAATTGGTGGGTTATTTGAAAAATCAAGAGCTCGGAGGAAATTTCATTGGAAGTGGGGTTGCGGCATATACATATGCATACTTTTAAACTGATCTTCGAAAGATCAACATCCGATTTATATCGTATACAATTTCAGCAGTACCGGATATATATTGTTACTGCCTAGGTCCTGTCATGATACTAAATTAGATTAGTTCCCGCAGAGCTGTAAGGCAACTACAAATGGACAAGTGCATTCAAAATTGTAAAGAATAAAGCAAGAAACGGGAGGTACCTACGATTTTTTGGTCGAATTATGTGACAAATATTCTGTATCGGGCGACATAAGTAAGTAAATACGTATTAAACGATAATAAGTTTGTGATACTAATTTTACTATGTTATTTACAATGCTGCGAGTCAGAAGTATTTATCTTTGCCACCAAACCCGTAATGTAATATGATCTCGAATTTAAATACAGGTTGACCAAGAATAGCTTGATAACAGTCCGGTGTTAGTGACAAAACATACATATGTTAAAAGCATATCGTGTAATGTTACTTACTTACTTACTTAGTTGGCCCATTACAGAACATTTGTTCCATAGACCGAACTAAGAAAAGATCTCCATTCCTCTCTGTTTTTCGCTTGACTTTTTGGAATACCGCGCCTTTCCATTTCTTCATCCACTTGTGTGCTCCATCGAAGCTTAGGCCTGCCGATTCTGCGTGAACCGCCATGTGGCATGTATTCATACGCCTTTTTAGCGGGTTCATCATCGCTCATTCTCATGATATGGCCTAGCCAACGCAATCGTTGCATCTCGATACGTTTAACTATATGCATGTCTTTGTATAGCTTATATAGCTCGTGGTTCATACGACGTCGATATTCACCGTCAACGCAAATCGGCCCGTAGATCTTTCGAAGAATTTTCCTCTCAAACACACCAAGCACTGCCTTATCTGCTTGCGCAAGTACCCATGCTTCTGAGCCATACATTAGCACGGGTAGTATCAGCGTTTTGTATAGTGTTATTTTTGTTTGACGAGATGTGGCTTTGTTTTTAAATTGCTTACTTAATCCATAGTAGCATCTGTTGGCCAATACAATTCTTCTTCTTATTTCACAACTGATGTTGTTTGTTGTGTTTATGGCAGTGCCGAGGTAGACGAAGTCTTTAACTACCTCAAAATTGTAGGTACCAACTTCTACGGTTGGTCCGAGCTCTATGGACGCTTTGCGCGTCGACACCATCAATTTGGTCTTTTCGCCGTTTACCGCCAGACCCACTTTCGCAGATTCTGCTTCGACCTTCCTAAAGGTATCAGTCACTTCCTTTACTGATCGTCCCATGATGTCTATGTCATCAGCATAGGCAAGTAACATGTGGCTATTGGTGTAAATTGTGCCATTTCTTTTGACATTTGCATCTCGTATTACCTTTTCCAGCAAAATGTTGAATAGGTCACACGAAAGGCTGTCTCCTTGTCTGAAACCTCTTTTGGTACAAAATTCTTCGGAGAGGTTCTTTCCAATTTTAACTGAGGACCTAGTATCAGTTAGAGTCATCTTACAAAGCCGGATGAGCTTTGCGGGAATACCAAATTCAGACATTGCATGGAATACCTTTGATCGGAGGGGACTTTCGAATGCTGCTTTATAATCGACAAAAAGGTGAAATGTGTCGATCTGCATCTCTTGGGTCTTCTCTAGGATTTGCCGCAGGGTAAATATCTGGTCAATGCCAGGTCTAAAGCCACATTGGTATGGTCCAATTATCTCGTTGACCATAGGCTTTATTCGTTCGCACAGTATCCCTGACACTATCTTATAGACTTATGCCCCTATAGTTGGAGCATACAATCTTATCTCCTTTTTTGTGGACGGGACATAGGATGCTCAGGTTCCAATCGTCGGGTACGCGTTCTTCCTGCCAGATGGTGCTAACTAGCTGATGCATACACCTTATCAGCGCGTCGCCTCCGGTTTTAAACAGCTCGGCTGGTAAGCCATCGGCTCCTGCTGCTTTATTATTCTTCAGCCGGTTGATTGCTGTTTTTACCTCATCTTGGCCGGGTGGTATACATTCTATACCATCTTCTGGGATTGGATCTGCGGTATCATCGTCTTCGCCACTATTGGATACCAGCAGAATGGAGAAATGTTCCTTCCATATCCTGAGCACGCTATCTGTATCTGTTACCAGATTACCTTGCTGGTCTCTACAGGAGGATGTGCCTGTACCAAAGCCATCTGTTTGATGTTTCACTCTTTGGTAGAATTTTCGGACTTCATTCTGGCTCCTGTACATCTCGATTTTTTCACACTCCCGCTTTTCCATTTCTCTCTTTTTCTTGCGGAAAAGACGTTTCTCTTCTCTCCTTTTCTCCCGATATCTCTCTCGAGCGCTACGCGTTGCTACTGATTGTAAAGTAGCTCTATATGCCGCATTTTTATCTTCGGTAGCAGCACGACACTCCTGGTCATACCATGAATTCCTTTATGGAGGTCTCTGGAATCCAAGTATGGATTTTGCGGCTGTTTGCATGGAGTGGGCAATATTTTGCCATTGTGTTGTTATGTTATCGGGACAAGGAGTGCTCGCGTTAAGCAATTGGGCTAGTTGAGTGGAATATGCTGTGGCTATCTGTTGTGTTTGCAGCCTATCGATGTCCAACTTCCGCGTTGTGTCTGTTCGTGCTTTATTTGCAACGTTTAGACGGGTACGTACCTTTGCTGCAACAAGATAGTGGTCCGAATCAATGTTTGCGCCTCGGAACGATCGTACATCCAACACGCTGGATGAATGTCTTCCATCTATCACAACATGATCAATTTGATTACTTGTTCTTTGATCTGGGGACAGCCAGGTGCCCTTATGAATATCGAGATGATTAAATCTGGTACTGCTAACTACCATGTTTTTTGCAGCTGCAAAGTCTATCAGCCTCATACCATTGTCAGATGTATCACTGTGGAGACTGAATTTCCCGACTGTTGGGCCAAAGATATTCTCCTTTCCAATTTTGGCATTAAAATCGCCTAGAATGATTTTAATGTCATGGGCAGGGCAACGGTCATATGTTTCTTCTAAGCGCTCGTAAAATATATCTTTGGCCTGTTCGTCCTTTTCTTCAGTGGGAGCATGAGCGCAAATAAAGCTGATGTTGAAGAATTTAGCTTTTATTCGAATTGCAGCAAGTCTTTCATTCACTGGGGTGAAGCTGGATACCAGATGTTTTAGTCTCCGACTAACTACGAATCCGCAACCAAACTCATGCTTTACGTCATGGCAGCTATAATACAGTGCGTCACCTTTAGGTGTTGTTGTGACGCCTTTCCCAATCCATCGTATTTCCTGCATGGCAGTAATATCGGCCTTGTACTTTTCAAGTACGTCAGCCAATGCGAAGACTGCACCTTCTCTATAAAGAGTGCGAACATTCCAGGTGAAGATTCGCAGATCATGGTCCTTAAAACGTTTGCGGGGTTCGTCAACTTTAGAGGGGTTTGTTTTATTTTCTTTCGTTTTTTCATAGTAGGCAGTTTTTTTCTAGGGGAGGGTTACTAACCCGACGCCCAAACCCAAGTTTTTAACGTTCTTATGGGTGAACGCGCGGCACATGTTAGCTCACTACCTTTAACGGGTGTTAAAGGCAGTTCCCCAGGTGACACCACGGGGAGGTCAGTGTCCACTTGAGATGAAAGAGGGACCAAGATAAATCCTGGGCTTTGCCATGTTAAAACCGGTCAGGACCGTTCCTTGGTATCTTCCATCCCCTACGTCACCCTATCGTGTAATGTACCCATTAGTAATGAAGCACTAGAAGTTTCTATCACAATAATAAATTATCAAATGACTTAAATTGGAAAAAGTATTGCAAATTATCATTGACTCAATCCGCAATTTAATTTAAACAACATCAATTTAGTTCGTCATCGCCTTTCGTTTATAGAAAATCTCTGATTCATAAATGGCACAATTTAAGACCATGCTTTTCCATTTTAACTAGATCTGGCAAACCATCGATGGAAATATCGATATTATCGATACTTAATTTTTTAGGCCAATATCGAGGAATAGTTTTTTATATCGATATTATCGGCTAAAGAAAGGCCATAGAAGCAATAGTCAGAAATTTTTATATTCTCAGCCTTTAGGCTGACGAGGGCATATACACTTTGATACGACCAAAAATGTACCTCATCGAAATAAAGGTTTTAGACCTAAAGTATGTTTGGACGAAATTCGTTTCAGACTATTTGGAGTCGATTTAACCTTTAGAGTCCGTCGTCTGTCTGTCGGACTGTTTGGATCAAGCGATTCGAACCAAATTTTTAATTTCGAAATATTTTGCCCAAACTTAGTTTATGGTCGAATATGGACCATATCGGTCCACTTCTTCGAGTACCTACCCCACAAAAGTTCCAATTTTTTCAGTAAAATGGTGTGAACGACAACTATCGAAGAGATCAATCGATTTGGTCCAAACTTTGCACATCGTATTCTTCATTCCAGATATACATCGGCTTCGAATATGGATTATATCGGATCGGGTTTTTTCTGCATTTTCTTAACCCGGACGGTATTTTTTCGAAATTTCTTGCACCGATCAACGCGGGATCCGACGAGAAAACCCCCATTTTTGGCGCTAAGTGTTCATGCAATATCAAATGTTAGTTGGTGGAATAAATTCCCAAGGATGCCTCTATGTCACGGTACATAACATGGTGATCTTGCATCATTCGTTCACACACGGCTACATTTTTTCTGGCACCACGACCGTTTTTGGACGACCTTCAAGAACTTAGTTTTTTTTGGCGAATATCGGCCACGATTGAATTCATTAAACCAGTTTTTCATGGTGTTAAAGGATGGTCCTTTATTGACTTACAAAGACTTAATTTGATCAATGCACTACTCTTTCCGTGATTATCCACGTCGAAATTTGTGAAAAATTATCGGACGAAAACGATCACAAGTAAATTCCAATTTTTTTGCAAAGTGATTTGTTCAAGTCACTTTAAACAACACAACACATGGTCGTATGTTAAACTGTCCTGAGTACGCTTAGGCTAAAAACTGTCAAATATTCCAAAAAATGTCAGATGACGACTGCCGACACTGCGTGTGCCTAGGCTGGGAAATGTAGACAAAATACATTTGTCGGCCATTTTGGATTCTAAATAAGCAGGAGTACGAAATCTACGATAGTATCGATTTTATCGATATTTTGAAACGGAAATAACGAAAAAATCGAATGGGGCCGATATCGATAGTTTGCCAGCTCTTATTTTAACCCGTTCGCTCATTCGCCATTGAAATTCAAATACTTGGCATTAAATTAAAATGCTTACCATCTATTCCTTCCTTCGAATTCAATTGCTTGATTAAAGTCTCACGTTCAGTGGTGAAAATAAGGATTTCAGAAAACCATCCATTTTGAAACAATAGGTGCGTTATTGTATTACTTTGCTTTAACTGTTTTACAGAATAATTTCATTTACACCGAAAAATATGTTATTTTCTTAAATAATATATCATAGTCCCCATTAACAATTGTCTAATTTTCTAGAGGCAATTGTCAGTGTATAGGAGAGAGATTCGAGGAAAATAGAAACACAGTTCCTCTCAGCACCCTCTCTTCGACGAATTGACAATTGTCGAAAGTACAATTGTCTAATGTACATCTGCTTCAAAGATCATTCTAACAGTTCAAATATTTGCAATTGAATGCTATAAGGTGATAGCAATAATAGTAAATAGGTTTGAACCAAAGCCATCAAGTTCAGTACCCAACAGCCTGCGAGACGAAGTTCGCCGGCCAAAGCCATCAAGTTCAGTACCTAACATACTGCGAGACGAAGTTCGCCGGATCCCCTAGTATATAATATATCTCTATATTATATATCTGGCGCCACCGTGGTGCAATGGTATGCACACCCGCTTTGCACGCTGAAGGTCGAGGGTTCGATTCCCCGGTCAGTCAACATCAAACACTTTTCAACGGTGGCAAAATACCCCTCAGTAATGTTGGCGACATTTTCTGAATATATTAGCCTTGTACAACTTCTCTACAAGTGGTATCTTAGACACACCGTTCGGACTCGGCGATAAGAAGTAGGTCCCATATCATTGAGCTAATATGAATCGAGGTGCACTCATTGATATGAGAGAAGTCTCCCCTGTCCCGCCTGGGATGTTTGTGGAACAATTATATATATGTATATAAAAAAGGATGATGTTAGTTACTACGCTTAAAGCTCAAGAACGCCTGAACAGATTTTGACAATTCGCACCAATTCGGAATGGTCTCATGGCAGAAAAGGATAAAACCTAAAAAAAAATATTTTTTCAATAAAGTAAATTTTTCCACAAATTTCTATAGAGCTTCGCGTTTGGAATAAATCTTGGCACTTATTTGGACAGTTTTTGGCGAAAATTGTATTTGCACCTACTGTGAGGGTCCATTGTATGCCTCTGTTTTGTCAATTTTTGAAAGTTGTATAGAATTTTTTATTCACAATCAAATCGATTTTCATTTATTTTCAAGCGTCTTTTTAGGAAATTAACAGCAAAAAATGGTTAAAATGGCTTAGTTTAGAGTTTGTAAAGATTTGTGGTGGCTTCGGTCAGATACCGATTGAAAAGACTAAGATGATAATGCCAAAAGTGGTTTCCACAGTTTTGAGGAAAAAGGTACAAATCCGCAAAATTGGTGGGTTAATTGAAACATCAAGAGCTCCGAGGTAATTTCATTGGAAGTGAAGTTGTGGCATATATGTATACTTTTAAACCGTAGGCAAAAACATCTTCGAAAGATAAACTTCCGATGTATGCGGTATAATATTTAAGCTGTACCAGATATATTTTGATACTGTTTAGATTCTGTCATGATACAAAAAAAATGATGCCCCCACTGTAAAAGGAGTATGAATTCAATCAATTTAGTTCCCGCAGAGCTGGAAGGCAATTACAAACGGCCAAATACATACATACAAACATACATATGTACATTTGTACTGTTGCTACACTGTATGTATGTCATTCGAAAAAAGGATGATATTCACAATTGGAAAAAACAAGAAATCGGAGGTACTGGAGTTTTTTTGGTGGAATTATCTGACAAATATTCTTTATCGGCGACATATATAGGTAAATACTTATTAATACTTATTAATCTATGTTATTTACGTCGAAATTAAATATAGGGTGACCAAGTAGTCGACAACAGTCACGTGTTAGTGTGACAAGACTTCAAGCATCCGAAACACACAAAGAACGGCAACTAATAGAATATCTCTGTCCATGTTACCAGAGCCATTGCATCTAATACCGAATTTGCAGTGCAAGTAGAATTCGGGAGATCACATTAAATAGAGAAGTCAGAAAAAATAAGTAAAGAAGCGTTAAGTTCCGGGCCGAACTTTTTATACCCTCCACCATAAAATATTCTGAACTAAAACGGAATAATTATATTCTTTTCTGTCCACAATTTTAGACGAAGATATTTTGTGAAATGAAGCAAAAAAAAAATAAAAAATTTATTCAATCGGTAAGGAACCTTATATGGGGCTATATCAAAGTGAAAATCGGGAGGTATGTTGACAGTTTTTTGTGGACATATTTTGTGATTACTAGTAACCTCAACGGTCAAATTACAGGTAGTTCGATCAAAAGTTTTACCTAAAATACTCAAAATACCAAAAATCGGGAGATACCGCTATTTGGGGGCTATATCAAAACTTGGACCTTGACTGTTTTTAGTGGATATACTTTGGGAACCACTGGGAACCCCAAATCTGAAATTACAGGTAGTTCGGCCAAGAAATGTAATTAAAATCCAAAAAATACAGAAAATCCGGAGGTACCGTTATATAGGGGCTCTACCAAAACATGAACCTATGTTGACAGTTTTTGGTGGAGATGTTTTGTGATTACTAGGAGCCACAACTGTCAAATTACAGGTAGTTCGGTTAAAAAGTTTAGCTAATATCCTCAAAATACCGATAATCGGGAGGTACCGTTATATGGAGGCTATACCAAAACATGGACCTATGTTGACGGTTTTTTGTGGAGATGTTTTGTGACCACTGGGAACCCCAAACGTGAAATTACAGGTAGTTCGGTCAAAAAAATGTAGTTAAAATCCCCAAAATACCGAAAATCGGGAGGTAGCGTTATATGGGGGCTATACCAAAAAGTGTTGCGATATAACCCATCTTCGAACTTGACCTGCCTATGGAAAAAAACGCTCGGGTGCAAAAATATAGCTCAATTATTGCGAACGCTAGAGTGATTACAACAGACGGTCATGGCTAGATCGTCTTAGTGCAAATGATTAGTTCGATGTGTTACAAACAGAAAAACAAACTAAATATACCCTCCATACTATGGTGGAGGGTATAAAAACAGACGAAGGTGGTTACCTCACAGAAAAAAATTGTAGCCATTTGATAAAGAAATTCAAAGATTCAACCAAAAATTTATCGATTTTCCGGCAATAAAAAAATTATCATATTGACAAAATTCGATAAAATTATTTGAGCACAAAAAAAGTTTGATAAAATAAAATTGTAATATTGACTAAAATATTTATCGAATTTTTTTATCTTGAACTGATAAAATATTTCACATATTGACACAAATATTTATCAAAATATTCCACACTTTGCTTGATAAAAACAAATTATTTTCTTGATTAAAAAAATTTTTGAATGCATTTTTTTCAATCGATAAAAAATGTTCATATTTACAATTATTTCGTTGTTTTTTTTTTTTTTTTTTTTTTTTTTTTTTTTTTTTTTTTTTTTTTTTTTGTTAAATACAAACCAAAAAGCCACAAAAAAGATACATACACACATTTATAAATGGTGGTGGTGGTTATTTATTTAGTTAAAACGCATAAAAATGCCAAACAAAAAGCAACAGCATACACATAGGTACATAAAAATAACAGATCCATACAAGAAATAACAGATGAAAGAAAGAAAAACGGAATGGAATGGAATAAAAAATAACAGAAGTAAATAATTATTTTGTGCCACACTTCAATTTTAATAAAAGAAAACAAAAAAAAATCGCTTTTAAATATAAAATACAGGAAACATCGTTGAACGCTTCTCGTTAGTTGTGAAATAAAACACATTCTTCTGCCACATTGAAAATCATCAGCGGAAAAATGGATATCTATAATTACAAAGATATTACATACATATTTCAAATATATAAAATGTATTGACGTTATTACCAATATCACATGCGGTTGCTTCTTTGTCCAATAAAATATTCTTATTCTCCTTTTTCAGATACGTGAATTCAATTATAAAATGTATTGGGAATTTAATTTACTTGAAAGACATCTTTACTTTAAGAAAACACAGAACCACTGATTTATTTCTGCGCTACAGATCCACACACAACTACTGCTTTAAAGAGACTGCCAAAATTAACCAAACTGACGGTTTAAAAATATTATCTGTCTAACTTAACCACCAAACAGAACAAAACATGAGAACTCGTACCATTTTTTCTTTCCCTCTTCGTTTGTTAGGTTCAAGAAAAAAAAAAACTGTAAGAAACTTATTGTATACATACAAGCCTTCACCCGAGCACAAGTAGATAAACAAACCAAATGCCAAACAAACGCATCATTCCTCCATTCCGCAAAAATGCCCATAAGCCAGAGACGCGCTGTCTTTGCAAAGAAGTATAGTGAGGGCGCCCACTGAGTTGTTTTTGCATTTGCTTCTCTCTCTCGCGTACAGTGTACGTGTAAATAAACAAACGATGAATATCATGTGGTTGTTGTTTTTTCCACCAATGCATACACATATGCTGTAGTATTGATGGAAATATTGTGGGCGACGCTGCCATAAACATAGCAACGACACTCACATCTCATGAAAAAACACAGCACATTGTTGTAGCGCGCGCTCTCTCTCTATACCGTAAACAAGTTTTTTTCTCTCGCTCTTGAGAGCGAGAACACGCGACAAACGTTGAAACCCATTTTAACAACAGAAATTCATTAATAACCATAAACAAATTTCAATAAATTTTTTGTTTGAAATCGTTTATCGATCGCTTTCTAGTAACATTTTCATGTTTGATAAACATTTTCCCTATATATTTGTAATATTTTATCACCATTCGACAAAAATATGGTGATAAAGCTTTTAATCAAAATTTTCAGGGTGGCTTTTTTTCTGTGCTGATAACGATCGGATCAAAATGGGTAAATACGTTAAAATGGGTTAATTGATTAAAACGCAAATTTAAATAAGCACTATATTCAGCGGCTATTGTCAGTTTATAGAAGAGAGAGTCGAGGAAAATAGAAACACTTTGCCTCTCTGTACCTTCTCTCTTCGTCAAACTGACAATTGTCGAAACTACAATTGTCTAATGTGCATCTGCTTCAAAGATCGTCCTAAACAGTTCAAAACAAAGAAATATTTGCCATTGAAGAAGGTGATAGCAATAATAGTATTATAGGTTTGAACCAAAGCCATAAAGTTCTGTACCTAACAAACTGCGAGACGAAGTTCGCCGGGTCTCCTATTAATATATTTATTTCTTTACTTCCCAACTGTTAATTCAATAACAGAAACGTTACAATTTGTTTTAAATTATTTACTGTTTATGGCAACATTATAAATCGTCTTAAAAATTTTTGTTAAAAAATATGAGTGTGAATGAATGAATAAGGACAATGGAAATATGTTTACTTGAGTTTTGGGCCAAAATTGCGCTTTAAATGTAGACTTTGACTTTGATAATACACTATGGTTGGTGTACACTGTACTTTATTTTAGTATATAAACTTACGTTTTTCTTTCATCAGTTTCATTAGAAAACTATGTTTTATACAATCCAAAACCTAAAACGCATTTTAAATTTGCATTGCGCAGGAGTTTTGGGAATTTACGTTATTTATACAGATATTCTATGAAATTGACAAAATAAATGAAGCGTATAACATATTCGTAGCACCAACGTTTTTGTAAGAACTATTTTGAACTAATTATATTATACTAATTATATATAATAATAATTACAAATGTTTTATTATGTTTGAAATTTGGCAAAAAACTATATCAACCCTTTTTATACCCTCAGAATTTATGCTAACGAGGGTATATACACTTTCATACGGGCAATATGTGCCTCATCGAAATAATGGTTTCATCAGGGGAAAGTCTATACTTCCTGAGGAAATAGACCGAAAGGTACGAAAAACCCCTACGACACCGCATGAAGTGGTTGAGCGTAAGATAACTCTCGAACGGATCTGCCGATTTGGCCTGAAATGTGGCCTTCGTAATATTTTGTGCAAACTTAGTTTAATTCGAAGATAAGCCATATCGGTCCACTCCCCAGAAAAGTTCAAAAATGTTCTGAAAAATTGTGGCCACGATAACTCTCGAACGGATCAACCGATTTGATCCAAAATTTGGCTTTCGTAATATTTTGTCCAAACGCCCTCTTTTGACAGCGATATGTATCAAAAAAGTTATGAAATCGATCAAAAACCGATTTTAGTCGACTTTGATCATAATCGAAAGGTCGAAAAATCGACGTTTTTGTTAAAGGAGAAAGTCGAATGATCGAAAAGTCGACTTTTCCGTTGAAAGTAAAAATCAAAAGATCGAATAGTCGATTTTTGACTTAGATTACGTATCCCTAGTTTCAATATGGACTATATTTGTCCACTCCTTCGGGTACCTCCCACACAAAAGTTCGGATAAGTTCACTTTAAGGCCTGTTCTCGAATTACTTTGATTTTTGTTGAAGCAACTCGCATTCGCTGCCTCAATTACGACAGTAAAAGTTTTTTCAGGGGCAATTCCATACTTGTTGAGAAAACAGCCCGAAAATTGTAAAAAAAAACCCTATGGCACCATATGTAGTGGCCGGAGAGCTCGAACCGAATACTGCGTTCGGCCACACTTTGAATATTGTAATATTTCTTCGAATATTAAATGAAATTCGAAGATGGTGCTTATAGCTTCACTCCTTCCGGTACCTCCCCCACAAAAGTTAGAAAATATTCGCTAAAATGGTACGCGCGATATCTCATAGACGTATCAGCCGATTTGTCCCGAACTTTGGATATCTAAATATTGGATATCTAATATTATGTTCAAATTTGAGCATTATCTCCCCAATCCTTGTGGAACCACCCACAAATATGTTCAACATTTTTATGTGGTTAAAGTTCTGTTCGAGAATCCTTTTGACATTTTTACCAAAGGTATCTATCTATCGATTCACAGGCTGACTGATACTTTTTTACTTTGTGATATAATTTCTGTTCTACCGCAGTCTCTTCCGTTGAGATTATTTGAAACTGGTCTCTTGCTATTTTGGGAGTCATTCCTTTTAAAAGATATTGCGCCCACCAGTAATTTCAGTTCGTCACAGTATAATTTTCAGTTTTTTCAGGAAATATGGACTTGCAGTGTGATAACTCTACCATTGATCAAATTTTCTTACGTCAAATTTCGGTGAAGTCTGCAAAGGTAAACTTTCCAACTGCAACTATGAACATAACCTTTAAATATTAAATAAATAAATATTGGGTGCCACCGTAGTGCAATGGTATGCACACCCGCCTTGCACGCAAAAGGTCTGCGGTCGATTCCCACGCCAAGTTATATTAAATTTTCAACGGTGGCAAAAATACCCCTCAGTAATGTTGGCGATATTTCCTGAGTATTTCGGCCATGTAAAACTGCTCTACAAGTATTGTCTTAAGACACGCCGTTCGACGATAAGCAGTAGGTCCCATACCATTAAGCTAATATGATTCGGGGTGCACTCATAGATATGAGAGAAGTCTCCCTTGTCGCTCCTCAGTGTTTATGGAACAATCATATATTATTAAATAAATATAAGTTGGGTACGTACCAAAAAATATTTATCTTCCACTGTTTAAACCCCCAATATACCAACGAAATTCAATCCCACAACTAAATAACTAAGTGACCGAGTCGAGAAGTTCTGTTCACTTACTTTTCATTGTGGGTACACCTGGTGCAGCAATATTCACAGGCAGCCCAAGTGGTCAAAGGCACATGGTTTTTTTATTAGGATATGAAAAAGCATTTTAAGCATTTCTAAGGCCACACATTAAAAGTGAAAACATAAAACGCATAGTTAACATAAATTTCAAGAATTTTTTTTTACTATTTCCTTGGAAATGTGTTTTTTAGTCCTGGAAACCTTGTAACAGAGCCCTACTTCCTTTGTAGAAGGAAAGTTGCCCTTAGCTGCCAGCTACCTATTGCTATGGCATCGAGGTTGGCTTTTAGCGCCCACCGACTGACTGCTTATTTATGTGCGGTGGTGGTGTTGTTAGGCTTTTAACTGATTTCTTCGTTGCCAGATTCAGTTTCATTTCATACTTTTGCAGAACGAGAGATGCCTACTGTGTTATAATTGCCAGTTCAAATGCTTGAATTGCAGCCGTCAACATTTGAGTGTGCTTAACACAGTGTTTGACGTTATAATTTATATTCATGTGGCATACAGGAGGCTCTAGGCAAAGTGTAGTACGAATGTATCCATGAACAGAGGAGACTTGGATTCTTGTTCTTGATACAAGTACTTTTTGGCCACTTACATTCTTTGCCTTTTGGGGGTTTTAACTATTTCCGTTAAAGACTTTTTTCTCGAAATGATGATGAGATTTGTAGGGTTTTTTCGTTTTTTGTTTTTGTTTTATAGCAGGCAGCAAGTCTATCCATCTGTCTCTTCATCTTCTTAAGGGTTTCTCCTCCCATTCATTCGTTTTGTTTTCATGCTGTTTATTTGTATTCATGGCATTGCTCGAGTACAGAACGTTTGTTTATGATTTCTACATTTTCTCGGTTTGGTTTTCCTCCGTTTTTTTTTCTTTGTAAACTTTCACCACAACTGGCCTTATCCTTGAAAAAAGTGTTATTTTAATTGCTGCAAAGAAAATAAAGATAACGAAGGTACATTGAAAGAATGATAGAAAAAAACGAAAAAGAAATCAAACTCATTTACATTCTTCTCTATTTAGCACACTTTACATTTAGAGGTTTTTGCTCTTATGGCAAATTAAGGCATTGTGTATAGAAAAGAACAAAAATGATTATCACTACAAATAAATAAAAAATAGAACTAAGGCTGGCAGTCGGCGGTAGAATTGAATGAAATCAGCCTAGGAGTACAAAAAAGTATGTTTGCTAAAAGTAAACTGGAGATTACTTACTTGTAAGGAATAAATCCATTTCATTCTTATATACAACTAGCTGAATCCGGTGCGCTTCGCTATCAGGACTAAGATACAATATAATGTAATGCTATACTTATATTAACTTTATTGTTTAAAATATGTTAATACAGTGTTGTGTATGGGGCTTATGCTATTGTACTTTTGTGTGTTGTAGAAAGTAAGACTCCTTCTTAATCCTTTCTAACTATAAGTAAGCCAACGTGGGTGACATTTGCAAATGTCATATACCCTTGCACCCTTAATTTCGACAAATCGTACCTACTTGAGCCTATTCTCTCCATTGAAGAAAAGAATTAAATTAGGAATAACGCTAATATTGAGTATATTTTTCAAGTGCATTAATCAACCTGTTGTGACACACACTTGAATTTTTTACTCAAATAATGATAAGGATATGTCAGTAAGTATGTCGCCTATCCCAGTTAAGAAGTCTCTCACTGACTTCCACTGACTTCAAAGTCGGTCCCTTAAATAATGTATCAGAAATTCAATATTATATTATATTATTATTATGTCTACCCGTGTGATATTTTTTAATAAAAGGATAATCGGATATCTGAAACCGATTTCAAAACATTTTGTCGAACATTTTTCTAGTCCAAATTCTGCACACATTTTACAAATCTCGATCGATTTCAATATAACTTGGCAAATTTATATCCAGTCCAAATTCCATCACACTTAAAAATTAAAATGAAATTAATCATCAAATCAAATACCTCAAATCGGCCAAATACCTCAAATCGGCCAAAATTTTATTTCGATATATTTTGGGCACATTTATTTGTAGACCAAATTCCGTCACACATTCCAAATTTAATTGAAATCTGGCATATATAGCATGTTTGGGGCATCAAATACTTCACATCGGACGAAAATATATCGGAGCTAAATTTAATCTGAACCGATTTCTATATTACTGCACATTTATTATCAAATACATGAAAAAGTACAAAAATATATGTGGGAGATATATCCAAATCTGAACCGATATTCAAATACAATAAAAATAGTTTTTTTTTTACATTGCTATGTGGTACATTCGATGTTTGTAAAAATACAACAAATGTATGACCCTAGTATACATATTCATAATCTGCATTAAATGCCAATACGATATACATATGTCCGCACATCTATTGAGAATTAGACAAAGCTCTCAAAATTTTTAATAGAGCTTTAAATGAAAATTATGTATATAACTTCCAAGACGGGTCTGCAAGAAGAATTTTGAATATTTTTGCAAATTTTGGCGGATATTTCACGATATCTATAAAACAAAATATGTCAGATCCTTTCATGGATAAATATAAACATTTTAAAACAAACGAGAAACAAATCGGCTGTAAATTGGTTGAGTTTTTAATTAACGGACGAAGTCATTTCAGTTTTACATAATAAAGATTAATGTTGTTATAAAATGAGGGTTTTGGAAGTATTTTGTATCGCCGTATATACTTCTTACGACCTAATACTTATCGAGCAGCGTATGATTTCTATTTGATTTTCCGAAATTTAGTAGTTGCTTTGTGGTACTTGTTGTTGTGGAGTGTTTTTGGTGTAAGGTATAATGCACAGAAAACGACCAATAGGGTCGTATATTCTACAACATGCGGCTAACAGAACCATTTACTGTATGGTAGACGACCCATAGGATCATCAACCCTGTTTTGGTGTAGGGCATACAAATAACTTAGACCTTTAGCCAAAAGCCTTAGATGCTTGTGCTATTTTTCATTTTGTTGTAATTTTTATTATAATAAATATTTGAAATAAAACAAGTAAAAAAGCGTTAAGTTCGGCCGGGCCGAACTTTTCATACCCTCCACCATAAAATATTCTAAACTAAAATGGAATAATTAGTTTTCATTCCTGTCCCCAACTTTAAGTGGGTACATTATAATGTCAGATAATGTACATAAAATGCTTCATTCGGGATGCCCTTTTTTATGGTGCCTATATCTAACTAACTTTTGGTGGGCTAGAAATTGGGAGGTATCGTTATATAGGGGTTATAATAAAACATGGACCTATGTTGACAGTTTTTGATGGGAGCCTTTAATGTCAAATAACTCCTAATTCGGTTAAAAATTTTAGCTAGAATCCTCAAAATACCGAAAATCGGTACATAACGTGGGAACTTCAAATGTCATTAACAGCTAGTTCGGAGGTATGTGGGCTATAAGAAAATATGAACTTAAACGAACAATTTTTGTTGCAGAATTTTTGTTGGCTTTTAAATTTTAAATTACAGAAAGTTCGCCCAAAAAATAAAGCTAAGGTACGGAAAATCGGGAGGTTTGTTTTGGGGCTATACCAAAACATGGACCAACGTTCGGTTAAACATTTTGAGTAAAATCCTCAAAGTACCGAAAATCGGGAAGTATCGTTATAATGGGGCTATGTTGAGAATTGTTGATGCAGATGTGTGGTGACCACTACAACCTTCAAATGTAAAATTACAGTTAGTTCGGTTAAAAATTGTAGCTAAAATTGCCAAATTACTGAAAATTGGGAGGTACCGTTATATGGGAGCTATATCCGAACATGGACCTATGTTGACAATTTTTGATGAAGAGGTGTTGTGACCACTAAGAACTTCAAATGTCAAATTACTGCTAGTTCGGTTTAATATTGAAGCTAAAATCATCAAATTACTGAAAATCGGGAGGTACTTTTATATGGGGGCTTTATCAATACATCGACCTTTCTTGACAATTTTTGGTGGAGAGGTGTGGTGACCACTAAGAATTTCAAATGTCAGATGTTCAAATTACAGATAATTCGGTTAAAATTTGTAGGTAAAATTCTCAAAATACCGAAAATCGGGAGGAACCGTTATATGGGGCTATACCAAAACATGGAACTATATTCTTAATTTTTCGAATATAAGTTTTTTGGTCACTAAGAACCCTAAATATCAAATTATATCAAATTCGGTCTAGAAATGTGACTTAAAACGTCAAAATACCTGAAATCGGGCGGTAACGTTATATGGGGGCTATTCCAAAACATGGACCTATGTCCACTAGTTATATAAGTTTATTGACCTTTAAGAACCCTAAATGTCAATTTATAGCTAAATCGGTTTGAAAATGTAGCTAAAAACGTCAAAATGCCGCAAATCGGGGGGTACCGTTATATGGTGGCTATACCAAAACGTGGACCGATATAGCCCATCATCAAACTTGACCTGCCAGCAAACAAAAGACGCTTTTTCCCAAAATGTCAGACAATTTTGGTGTATAGGTGTGGTGACCACTAAGAACTTCAAATGTCAAATGTTCAAATTACAGCTAATTCGGTTAAAACTTGTAGGTAAAAATCTCAAAATACCGAAAATCGGGAGGTACCGTTATATGGGGCTATACCAAAACATGTACCAATGTTCATAATTTTTTCGAATATAAGTTTTTTGGTCACTAAGAACCCTAAATATCAAATTATAGCTAATTCGGTCTAGAAATGTGAATTAAAACGTCAAAATACCTGAAATCGGGCGGTAACGTTATATGGAGGCTATTCCAAAACATGGACCTATGCCTACAAGTTTTGTTATATAAGTTTATTGACACTTAGGAGCCCTAAATGTCGAGTTATAGCTAAATCGGTCCAAAAATTTAGCTTAAAAACGTCAAAATACCGTAAATGGGGGGTACCGTTATATGAGGGCTGTACCAAAACGTGGACCTATGTCCACAACTTTTGTTATATAAGTTTATTGACACTTAAGAACCCTAAATGTCAAATTATAGCTACATCGGTCCGAAAATGTAGCTTAAAACGTCATAATACCGTAAATCGGGGGGTACCGTTATATGGTGGCTATACCAAAACGTGGACCTATATCCACAACTTTTGTTATATAAGTTTACTGACACTTAAGAACCCTAAATGTCAAATTATAGCTACATCGGTCCGAAAATGTAGCTAAAAACGTCATAATACCGTAAATCGGGGGGTACCGTCATATGGGGGCTATACCAAAACGTGGACCTATGTCCACAACTTTTGTTATATAAGTTTATAGACACTTAAGAACCCTAAATGTAAAATTATAGTTAAATCGGTCCGAACATGTAGCTAAAAACGTCAAAATACCGTAAATCGGGGGGGGTACCGTTATATGGGGGCTATACCAAAACGTGGACCTATGTCCACAACTTTTGTTATATAAGTTTATTAACACTTAAGAACCCTAAATGTCAAAATGTCCAAAAATGTAGCTAAAAACGTCAAAATACCGTAAATCGGGGGTACCGTTATATGGGGGCTATACCAAAACGTGGACCTATGTCCACAACTTTTGTTATATAAGTTTATTGACACTTAAGAACCTTAAGTGTCAAATTATATCTACATCGGTCTGAAAATGTAGCTAAAAACGGCAAAATACCGTAAATCGGGGGGTACCGTTATATGGGGGCTATACGAAAACGTGGACCTATATAGCCCATCATCGAACTTGACCTGCCTGCAAACAAAAGACGCATTTTCCCAAAATTTCAGCGCTCTATCTCCATTTTTGTGGATGCTAGAGTGATTACCACAGACGGACGGACGGACGGACGGACGGACGGACATGCACAGATCGACTCAGAATTTTACCCTGATCAAGAATATATATACTTTATAGGGTCGCAAATGAGTATTTCAATGCGTTACAAACGGAAAAACAAACTTAATATACCCTCCATACTATGGTGGAGGGTATAAAAACAAACTTAGACCTTCTCCATAGGGTCATCTAATCTACAGTAGACGACAATAGGCTCATCTACACTTCAATCGAGGTCAATAGAGCAATTTAGTGTACAGTAAACAACAAATTGGAACGTCTACTCTACAGCAGACCATTAATTCTGCAGTAGGCGACAAAGGGGTTTTCTCTACAATACGGCAATGGCTAAAACGCGAAATAGACAGGTGCCCTAATATGGGTTCTATAAAAAAACCTATGTCAGCATTTTCTTGTAAGAAGATTTGTGGTTCAGAGAGAACTTGAAATCTCAAATTACAACTAAAATAGGGTTATAACTTTTTTACCAATTTTTGCAAATATCAAAAATACCACCGTATAGCCCTGTAGAGCATGAAAAACTAATACGGTGTCTATCGCGAAAAAAGTTTCGGCACCGAATGCATTATTTAATTTTATTTGTCATAATGAGATATACGAGTTTTGTAAAAACTTACTTATATTTTTAATCTAATTTGAAATCAATATCAAACCGTTCTGTACCAATTTGTTATGAAATCGCGACATTTTATAGCATTTAATGCACCTTTGACATTATTGCAATTTTTATGTTTCTTTATAAACTCTTGAAATTTATGTTTATATTTATTGTACCTATCGGCCAATAGAATATGTAGTCATGTGCAACGAATTCGCGAAAGTTACAGACTGTTTTTAATGGCTTTGTCTTTGAAAATATTATTTGTTTTCTATAAATATTTTTTCAATCAAAGCAAATTCAATGTTGTTAATAGAAAAAATATCAAAAGGGCTTTAGTAATCGCAGTCGGTGCGGAAACTTTTTTAACCGAATCGAGCTAAAACACGCGTTTTCGTTATCAGGACAATATTCCGCACATGGTACTGGCGTAGTATTTTTTTGGTTATATCCCTAATGTACAATAACTTGTTATGTACGAGCACGGGCTTAGCAGAAATACGTCTCGACACTATTTAAAGACTACGTCGGATTGTGGGACCTCCTATAACATGGATCTAGATTGTCCATTTTCGAACTTAAACTAATATTTGTTCCAATATACACAATTTGGACCCACCCAATCAGTTCGAGAATTATTGTGCTTACAAACTTGGCTAAATATACTGCAAATTGCCTGAATCACATTTTTTCTCAACATACGTCGGTTCTAGAACCATTATTTCGATTTAGCATATATTTGTTGCTACATAAATGGCAATTACTGTGCATTAGAAGCTGGAACTTTTTTTGCGATAAATGTGACACAAGATTTCATAGCCCCAGTATTAAACTAAATGTACATTTGGCCCTGTCAGCACGTCTGTGTATGTATGTATGTCTGCCTGACTCGCACGATAACTCTCACGAACTTTTGAGGGGCAGATTGGGGTCCCAGAGAGGAAGAAGGCTATTGATTTAGTGATAGTCTCACATTATTCAGGGGTCGGAATAGGCAAAAAACTAATCTGGAGCAAAATTCAATGTTTTGTTCTTATGCAAATATCTCCGCTTCTAGTAAAGCTGAGTACACATTGCCAGTTTTGAATGACAGCTTTGTTGGTGCTTGCTAGTGTGGCCGTTCATTTTTGTCATTCATCATGCAACTGCAAAATGTTTTGTGGTTGCTGGACGGTTGGACAGTTATCGATATCTGCGAAATATCGACCTTCAAAACTGACAATGTGTACTGCTCTTAAGGGTATTCCAAAAGATGCAAAGTAGGTCGGCATACCATTTTTTTACTTTAAATGTAGTGACGACAAGTAAAAAAGTATCAGTCGGCTTTGACGACAGATATATAACCTCAGCCTAAGAGAATTGAAACTTTCATCAGAATTTTGTGAATTAAATTTGAAAAATGTTGCGAAGGAGATACTTGAAGGAAGTGGATTTTATTTAGGGATTAATATCTTTTATATAGATATTGCGCCCACTAGTCATTTCAGTGGGTCATCGTGTAACTTTTGGACCAATTTGTCAGGAAGCATAGACTTGTCCACCGAAAACAAAATGTGGCTGTAAACAGGACCCCAGTCAACAGCATCGGTATACGTTTCCAAAGGATCTTCGAACAGACCCTAAACTGCACTTAGTGTAACGTGACAAATTGATCACATACATAAAACCAACGACAGCGCTGCCCCACTACCACAACAACATTACAACCGGCCAACGGAGATTAGCAAAGCCCCTCTACCCAACAGCGTCACAACCTGCCAATCCATACTAACTGTTGGGTTCGCTTGCGTTTCAGTGACATGTGTGTGTTACAGTGCAATTTTAGGCAAGCGACAGCATAACAACAGCAGAGTAATTCTCAAATGCTCTGTGCGACTGTACACACTAATATTTCAGTTTCGTTGGCGAAAGACAGGCTTGCTACTGCAGGGAGCCAGTCATACGGGCTTGAGTACAGTTGTGTGTTCGTGGTCCGCCAACCGACACGGGAGTGTAGAGAGGTTGAGAATTATTTTTGAGAGCTACCCCTTTGCGCGGTGGCTAATACATTCACTCCACCTTCGGGTGTTGTTCCACTCCACCTCCGGGTGTTGTTCCACTCCACCTCCGGATGTTGTTCCACTCCACATCCGGGTGTTGTTCCACTCCACCTTCGGGTGTTGTTCAACTCCACCTCCGGGTGTTGTTACACTCCATCTTCGGGTGTTGTTCCACTCCACCTTCGGGTGTTGTTCCACTCCACCTCCGGGTGTTGTTACACTCCACCTTCGGGTGTTGTTACACTCCACCTTCGGGTGTTGTTCCACTCCACCTTCGGGTGTTGTTCCACTCCACCTTCCAGTGTTGTTCCACTTTACCTTCGGGTGTTGTTCCACCTTCGGGTGTTGTTTACTCCACCTTCGGGTGTTGTTTCACTAGTCAGTACTCGTAGAATACCGTAGAGACTAACTTAGAACTAACATTAACGAACGACGACCCGAACAGCCGAGCCGAGTGCAGAATCACCGAGTGGCCGAACACTTACAATACGAATCCCCGAGTAGCCGAACGCCGAATCCTCGAGTGGCCGAACACTTACAGCACCCAGTGGCTGAACACCTACAACACGAATCCCCGAGTAGCCGAACACCGAATCCCCGAGTGGCCGAACACCTACAACACGAATCCCCGAGTAGCCGAAGACCGAATCACCGAGTGGCCGAACACCGAATCACCGAACACTTACGAACCCCGAGTACCCGAACATCTACAACACGAATCATCGAGTGACCGAAGACATACGAATCACCGAGTGGCCGAACACATACGAACCCCGAGTGGCCGAACATCTACAACACGAATCACCGAGTTCCCGATTATCTTCAAATCGTCGCCGAACAGCGAATCATCGAGTTCCCGATTATCTTCAGATCGCCTACTACCGAACAGCGAATCACGGAGTTCCCGATCATCATCAAACCATTTACTGAATCCAAGTTGCCGATTCCCCAGCCAATTATCCTTCTTATCGTATTTAAACATAAGTAGATTATAAATTAGTTTTACATCAATAAATATCCGATTTAACCCCCAGGAAAGGGAGAATACTCGTCTTATTATTCCGTAAGGTTTAGTGGGCCCTTATGGCGACCCTGGACACGACTAAGTCTACCCCAGCCTACGACAAAACCACGTTACATTAGGATATCCAAAGTTTGGACCAAGTTGGTTGCCCCGTTCAAGAGATATCGTGCATTTTAGTGAATTTTTTTCAAATATTGAGGGGAAGTGCCTGAAGTTGTGGCCCGAAATTGCCCATCTTTGAACTAAAACTTAGTTTGGGCAAAATATGACGAAGACCCAATTTTTGACCAAAGCGGTTGATCAGTTCGAGAGTTATCGTGATCTTCAGCCCCTACATATGGTGCCATAGGGTTTTTTACACATTTCTGACTATTTTCTCAAGAAGTATGGACTTGCCGCCGAAAAAAAAAACGTTTACCGTCGTAATTGAGGCAGCAAATGCAAGTTGTTTCAACAAAAATCAAAGTGATTCGAGAGCAGATTTTAAAGTGAACTTATTCGAAATTTTATGTGGGAGGTAACAGAAGCAGTGAAAAAATTAAGTCCATATTCGAACCTTACCTATATTTGGTAGATATATTAGGATGTCTAAAGTATGGAACAAATCTGTCACTCCCTTCAAGAGTTATCGTGCACACAATTTTACCCGAACATATGTTTACTTTTGTGGGGGAGGTAAAAAATATTACGAAGGCCAAATATTGGACTGAATAGGCAGACCCGTTCGAGAGTTATCTTGCGCTCCAATCATTACACACTGTGTCATAGGGTTTTTTGCAACTTTCAGGCTATTTTCTCTGGAAGTATGGACTTACTCCTTATAAAACTCATACCGTCATATGGTGGGCAGTGAATGCAAGTTGGTACAACAAAAAACGAAGCAATTGGAGAGCAGGTCCTAAACTGAACTTTTCCTGAACTTTTCCTGAGGTTTCCAAGGGAGTGAGTCCATATTGGAACCCCATCTAAGTCTGGTGGAAATTTCACGATGTGCAAAGTATGTACCAAATCGGTTACACCCTTCAGGAGTTATCGTGCGCACAAATTTTCCGAACATTTTCCAACTGTTGAGTGGGAGGTACCGGAAGGAGTGGACCGATATAACCCATCTTTATATGTTCGAGGGTTATCCATTCAGACAGATGGACGGACGGGTATAGATAAATAAACTTCATTGTCTAAAATGGATTTGGTCCAAACATACTTGGGGTCTAAAACCATTATTTCGATGAGGCACATTTTGCCTGTATGAAAGTGTATATAGCCTCGTTAGCATAAATGTTGTGGGTATAAATATCTTAGTTTTGGTTGGGTGAATTTCAACAAAAGTGACCTATAATAAAGACATTCCGAACTTTATATTTACCAGAATTGTGATAGCAAAAGTGGCCAAATACTAGAGTATTCACCTTAATGACAAATTTCTCGCTTATCTTTTGCAAAGCATTCAATCGGATTGTCGACGGTAGTCAAATATAAAATTATTCAATTTCAATTCAATTTCAGTTTATTGCGTATAATAAACAATATTAATTACATTTAATATTCAGAAAAACAAGAGTTTAGAAATATAAAATTTCTGTTCTACTACATTATTAATTATTTAGATGTAATAAGTTTAAAGCAGCTTATTCAATAAAGCAGCTTGTTGTTGTGCTCCACGTTGGTGCGCCTATAAAGCAGCTTGTGAGCGGAGCTGATATGGATTCATACGAAAGAACAACACAAGATTTCTTTTGAATGAATACTTTTACTCTTTGTTTAGTGTTTATTTCTAGTTTAAGATCTGAGTCCATCAACTTGGGCAAGCGTGGTAGTAGATAATAAACCTTCAATGTTTGCTAAACGAGTTAGAGTGACTTTATTAAAATTTGTGTTCGTTTTACTACTCAACGTGAGAAGCGAGTAACTCAACTAGTATTGGTTGTATACAAAAGTTATTAAGATCAAAGATGAAAATTAATAGCACTGTTTACAAAATATTTACATAGTTGCATTTTTAGATGTTAAATTCAAATATTTAAATGTTGTTGGGTAATAATAGTATCGATTAGTGAAAACGTAAACGTAAGCTTAAACAAAATATGTACATAAGTTAACAAAATAGTAAAGTAAAATAAAATAATTCATTCAATTAAAAGTTGATCCGCTTCAAGTTGAGTAATTTGAAGATAGTATTTTGGGAACATCAAATTATTAATTATTTTTTTCTGTAAGACCTATGTCATTTGGTATAAAGGTAGGGTAGGTGAAAACTTTAGTATCTCTCTAAAAGAAATAAATCTAATAAAGTGTGTACAGTTGACTTTACCTATCAGGAATGCTCGGGCAGTCATTTGGCTATAATACTATGTAAAGTTTTCATGCAAATAACTTCAACAAAGTTCGGAAAATTTGGATGTATAGCAGGAAGCTTGGCGTCCTGTCCACTCTCATATGAAACTTATCTTATGAAATCGTGATAATAACACCCAAATTTTCTAACCAAAAGTTGTCCTGTCGAATACTTAACAGTAACAAATTAATTCAGCATTTATTAAAGTGGTTCACTTTGACTATGACCGCTAGTTTTCATTATAAATCTTCCTATATAACAATGATATTATGTCGGTAATATAGTGGGATCAAAGTGTAGTAGTAACGGATCAAGCTTGGAAATATAAAGAATTTAAAATATCCTCAATAGTATACTTTAAATGCAACACATTTTTAGTGTGTGAAACTTGGACCAAAATAAAACCGATCATCAATTACTCTTTGATTAAGTGAGTGCTAAATCCATCACATTTCTTTGTCTTTTAAATCATAACTCAATTCCCTTAAAAGCCATTCATAATTAGTAACATTACCAAAGAAATGGGTTCTTTGGCTAAAAGAGCTGCAAGCTGAAGTTTAACACTTTGTCAAAAACAAATAAACAAACACGCACACAAGCAACATTTTATTACACTTCAATAAACTTTTTTGGTTGCGTTAGCTTGAAACAAAATAAGTTTTGTGTAAATTTACTCACAGTTTCCATATGAGTTCGTGTTTATTTTTATTTTTTCTTCTTCTTTGGCATGGAGCACGTTCATATTCAATTTTTTTTTTTGTTTTTTGTTCAGTTACTTCTTTTTCTTGTTGAATACAATTCAATTCTATATTTGAAAAAAAAACATGTGTGAGACTTTTTTTGCTTCGCTCCAACAATCTGATAGAATAAAACTTTTTCCACATTCATTCGTTTGGTTCATTCAATCCAAAACCCTCGAGAAGTTGCAAATGTCGCATGATAAAGTTTTTTTTCGTCCTCCAGCCACTTGAATAATATGCACATTGACGCCCTCTACATTTTACACAGGCAATTACCGGGAATTGTTCAAAAATAACTACCCCCAAAGCATCGTCGTCAGTTGAAGTGCGTTTATTTTCACTTCTCCATTCAATGACGGAATGAATGCATTGCCGTGTTAAATTTCATGTAGTGTCGGTGTGGTGGGGTGTGATGGGATGCGGTGCAGAGTCATGGCGGGGCATGTGCAACACCATAATAATTTTAATATGAAATGAATTTTATTATAATGTTTATTGTTAAAGTTTTCTTTCAAGTATTCCTCCAGCCAAGCAGTAGCTGTGGCGGCAGTACTTCAATCAACATCATCATCACCATCGTCGTCATCGCCACCAACACCGACATTGTTGCTGTAACAACATATTCCCACACAATTGTTGTAACTAGCAATGCTTTTACAACACAAAAGTGTGCTAATATTTGCTGTGGTAATGATAGGTAAGTAGTATGTGTGAGTGTGCGGGTGTGTAGGTGCAGAGTGCCTCTATTGCCATCGTATGCTGTGATGTGCCTTCTACATAGTTTAAGGTATGAATTTGGTAATGGTCCTGTGTTGTAGTTCGTTGTGCAAAGCACTGCTGCTGTTGCTGTTGTTACCAGGCGGTCCCGACTGTATGGAAAAGTTTCAAGAGCTCTCTGTGGAACTTTTTAATTTTAGTTTTTCTTTGATAAGAACTGTTGGTAGCTGATGATGAGATGTAACAATAGATGTTGTAAAATCATACAATAATAATTTTTCCGACACGCCCACACTCACATACGTATATTACATTTTTGTGTTGGTATGTGATGTGAGTATCAAATAGGGCTCTAAATAAAGAGTTAACATAAGTAACAACATTAGCTTACCCAACATGAGCTTACCCATTATCTCTGGATAGTGGATTCCAGACTCAGGAAAAAGGGAACATTTTTAACGATGGTCTGTTGTTGTCTCCATTTCCTAAGTACTTGAGCTAATCTTGCTATTAAGTTAAAAATATATTTTGCCATGATTCTGTGATGTTCGTGGAAAATAACTTCCTTTCATTGAATGAACATTTTCAACATAAAATAGCCCAAGCCTTCATAAAGTTCATTGAATAACATTCTCCCTTTCCCTTCCCCTTGCTTGTCAAAAACCTTCAATGAATTATTTCTGTTTCCAAATTTCATAACCCTTTTCACACGCTTTTCACAGCACATGAACGCTTTGTTTTACAATCAAACGCTATTCCCAAACAGGAACACATAAATTCACATATGAAATTGTTATTGACGTCCTACAATTTATTGAGGAAAAACGACAGATATTAGTTGGAAATCCCAAGTTATTTTTATTTGAATGAAAACATAGCTCCCTAAAGCTATTCTAATCAAGATGCTTGTTTCTGTTGTTTACAACTCTTCACATTTCATAACCGAGTAGAATATTTCACAATTTAGAACCAAAAGTAAGTAAGGAGTGTGGTCGAACGGAGCCGACCATGTGGTAACCTACACCAATACTTTTGGAATTTAAGTTCTTCCGATAAAAATTAATTATGTAACAAATAAGAAAGTATCAGTCAGCTGTGCTAGAGGAAATATTCCCTCAGCATCTGACCAAAAGCAAAAACAATAATTATGCCGTATATAAAATATATTGATTTTGTACGAAATGTGACGAAAATGATGTAGCAATGAAAGATCTCAACAACACATTTGTTCGTCCCATTTCAAAGGGGCTTACGGTTTCCATGCAAAATCCTGAAAATGCAAGAATGCCTAAAAATGTGTACTTTAACGCAATTTATTTAAAAATCCCTCCAGCGATTTTGTCTCTTGTTTTTGGATTTTCCTCATCTATGAACATTGTTGCTTCCGAACATTGAACATTGCTGCTTTCCTCATCTATGAACATTGCTGCATCCGAATTTGCAAAATATGAATATGCCAATCTTGCAGGGAATTTTCACAGCTACAACATTTGCTCTAATCCCATTTCAATAGGGCTTGAGGTTTTCAAGCAAAATCGTGAAAACTTTAAAAAAATCCTAAAAAGGTGAACTTTCACCGCGATTTATTTAAAAATCCCTTCGTCGATTTATTTGGTGTTTGTATTTGTATTTTTGGTTTTTTTTTTTTGATTTTTCTCATCTATGAACATTGAAGATTCAGAATATGTAAAAACTTCCCAGGCGTAAGCACCTTCCATATAAAATTGGTTCAGGCGCACCACAGTGTTGCCGCTTCCATACAAAAGTGGACAAAAATAGAAGGAGTTGACCTAGGTTGATGAATTTTTGCACAAGCACTTGTAAGGGCATATGAATGAAAAATTTCAACTTTGGTCCATATCGGTTCAGATTTGGATATAGCCCCCATATATATCTTTCTCCGATTTTGCTATAACTCGGTCAATTTTGATCGAATAGCCTTCAAATTTAATATGTAATATTTTCTTAGGCCCCTGAGTAGCTCTACCGATTTTCACAAAAATCGGTTCAGATTTGGATATAGCCCCCGTATATATCTTTCCCCTATTTTGCTATAACTCAGTAAATTTTGATCGAATAGCCAAATCTGAACCGATCTTTACGAAAATCGGTGAACCTATTCAGGGACCTAAGAAAATATCACATATCAAATTTGAAGGCTATTCTATTAAAATTGACGGAGTTATAGCAAAATCGGGGAAAGATTTATATGGGGGCTATATCCAAATCTGAACCGATTTCTTTGAAAATCGGTGAACCTACTCAGGGACCTAAGAAAATATTACATATTAAATTTGATGGTTATTCGATCAAAATTGACCGAGTTATAGCAAAATCGGAGAAAGATATATATGGGGGCTATATCCAAATCTGAACCGATTTTTGCTAAAATCGGTGAAACTAGCCTAAGAAAATAACACATACTAAATTTGAAGGCTATTCGATCAAAATTGAACGAGTTGTAGCAAAATTGGGAAAAGATATATATGGGGGCTATATAAAATCTGAACCGATATATCTCAGAAGGTTGCAAGGATGCGCAGAATGTTTTTACACATTTTGATTTGGAAAATATGTCCAATTAACGGAAAACAGGAGCCAAGGTGGCAATAGGTGGCAATCAAAAGATCTGTTCTACTAAATATTAAGAATTTTGAATTTTTTTTTATCAAATTTAAATTTTGATTTCTTGATAACGGTACATTGCCCATGTGCAGTTAATGTCAACTTTTTGTACTAAAACGTTATATTTATAGCCCACTCATCAAATCCCCATCCAA
This sequence comes from Musca autumnalis, assembly GCF_047663935.1. Classification (NCBI taxonomy): domain Eukaryota; kingdom Metazoa; phylum Arthropoda; class Insecta; order Diptera; family Muscidae; genus Musca; species Musca autumnalis. The sequence goes on along the minus strand of NW_027411755.1, from coordinate 257,443,069 downwards.
AACTTTTAGTATTATCAACAAATTTTTCAGAAAATGTTATTTTAAATGTCGCCTTATTTTCATATGATTATCGCCTTAGATTACCTGGGAAATATTTTTCATATTTAAAGAGCTATAACTTCATTATGGATGCACATATCGACAAAATTCTTTCAGATACCTTGTATCGGATGTGTTTACTGTAAGAAAAAAACATAAACATATGTAAAAGTTAACATCACATTTTTTTTATTTTTGTCCACGCGGCAACACTGTGCGCACGCTGCACAGTAGTGCCGCTTCTTTGTAAACGTGGACAAAAATAGAGGGAGTTGATCTAGATTGATAAATTTTTGTACAATTACTTTTGACGGCATAGGAATGAAAAATTCCAACTTTGGTCCATATCGGTTTAGATTTGGATATAGCCCCCATATATATCTTTTTCCGATTTTGCTGTAACTCGGTCAATTTTTATTGAATGACCTTCAAATTTAATATGCGATATTTTCTTAGACCACTAATTAGTTTTAGCGATTCTAACAAAAATCGGTTCAGATTTGGATATAGCCGTCATATATATCTTTCCCCGATTTTGCTATAACTCTAAATTTTTATTGAATAGCCTTTAAATTTAGTATGCGATATTTTCATAGACCTCTGATTAGTTTTACCGATTTAAGTAAAAACTATTATGCATTTTGACTTCCCAGTGGACCAACTACCTCCTTGCAAAAAATGTTCAATATAGATCCACGTTTAGCTTTAGACCCCATATAAAGGTACCGTCCGATTTTCGGTATTTTGAACTATTTAAGCCAAATTTTCGAACCGATTTGGCTGTAATTCTGTATTTTCACTTCTTAATGAACAAAATACCTCCTTGCAAAAAATGATATAGATCCACACTTTGTTATAGTCCCCCTCTCTATAATGGTACATCCAAGTTTTAGTCGTTTTGTCGATTAAAGAAAAATATTCATATCAAAAAAATGTCTCTTACCGAGATGCTAAACTTTTATTTTCAGTTATATAAAAAATAAACATATGATGTGAAATAAACTAAATCCGTTAATTTCGAATTTTGTTGTTTGCTGAGAACAATGTTCGTTCTCGTACATTCCATTTTTACATATAGAGGTGCGTGCTTTTACAGGCGGGGTGTGCGTGTTATAATGGGAATAATTTACAGGGTGGCAGGTAGGGGCAGCTGGATTTCTTTTTATCGTAAACTAGAGACTTTCCCCTGTATTTAAAAAAAATACGGGCTTGCCCTTACGGGGCCTTCATTAGTAAAACTCAACATAAATTTATAGTAATGATATTAAAAATAGCACAAAAAGTGATTTACAAAGGATTTATTTTTGAGGAAGTTAGAAAACCAATTATGAATTTGTTTCTTCGTAAGAATATTGTCAATGCCATCAAATACATGTGTGATTTTGAAAATTGTAGATTTACCTCTCCAATTTTTTATAATTTCACTTATAAACATCGCATGCTTTGCAGATCTATTTTACGTTTTTAAGGCACCACATACAAATCTCAACTTCTTCGACCTAACTTGGCATATTACCGCTGTAAATTGGGAAAAATAATACTGGATATTGACAATTTAATGTGTTTAGAGAATATTTATTTCAATTGCAATAAAATTTGACGCCATACATTTTTCAAGTTTTGTCCCCTGGCGGAACCACAGTGCGCTGATGTTAGGCAGTAATTCTTTTACCTAACTGCTACACTGATATAATTTGCATAATCGGTCGCACCGAACTTTATTATATTTCCTACCATGAAATATTCTGACCTCAAATGGAATAATTTGTTTGCTTTCCTATCCACGATACCAGTCGGAGACGTTTTTTGACCAGTAGGAACTCCAAATAGCAAATTACAACCATTTCGAACCGAAAATGTAGATAAACACCTCAAAATAACTGAAATAGGGAGGTACCGTAATATGAGGGCTACCGAAACTTGGACCTAAGACAACAATTTTTGGCGCAGCACGTTTTTGATCATTGAGAACTCCAAATGGAAAATTACAACAAATTCGGGCCGAAAATGTAAAAAAAACCTTCAAAATACCTGAAATCAGGAGATATAGTAATATGAGAGCTATGTCGAAACCTGGACCTAATACCACAATTTTTGACGAAGAAGGTTTTTGACCATTCGGAACCCACAGTCTGTAATTGTACAGTTGGGGTTCTCAGTGGTAACGAAACTTCTCCACTAAAAATAGTCAACATGTTTTGGTATATCTCCATAGAACAGTGCCTTTTGGAAGATTTTGCTTACAATTTTGACCGTAATTGATATTTGTTTGAGGTTCTCAGTGGTAATGAAACTTATCTTATTAAAATTACCAATATAGGGCCCTGTTCTGTTTTATTGCCCCCATGTAATGGTACTTTCCATTTTCAATATATTTTATAATTTCGGTTATATATTTATATTTTTTATACTGAACTACCTGCAATTTGAGATTCCCTGTGGTGCAAAACACCTCTCTTCTCCTAAAGTTGTCGTTGTCCACACGTTAATATTGACCTCCATAAAAGCATTGTGCGCCTGAACTAACTTTAAATGAAAGGTGCATACTCCGGTTTTTGCGTACTTTTAGAGATTTTCAGGATTTTGCTTGAAAACCGGAAGTTTAATCGAAATGGGTTTAGAAAAAATGATGTAGCTGTGAAAATTATCTATTATCTATCTGCGCACAGCTATTTGATCTTCGCTAGGCCCACGTCGATAAAAATTACCGTTTTCAAGCAAAATCCTTAAAACGTAAAAAACCCTACAAATGTTTATTATTTAAAAATCCCTCTGGCGATTTTTTTTTAAATTTTGATTATTCTCATCTATTAACATTGCAGATTCATAATCTGCAAAAACTTCCCACGTGTAAACAAGTTACATACCTAACTGTGGTATGGGGTATCCGTGGTCATAAGATACAGTGCCCGGCATAATTATTTTGACAAGTTACAAAAATTATGTGTTCGGTTTTTTACCGTATTAGTCTTCTACAAAAATATGAAATAATATTCTGGCTAATCCTTTACTAGAGTACTTATAATTAGTAATAAATTTAATCAATTCAAATACACCCTTGCGCTTTTGTAATGGAAGTAAAATTTCACTGCGTGCCATAAGTAAGTATTTTGACAAAATTGTTCTATTGATTTTTAGACCTCAACAATTAAAAATGTCTTATTTGTATTTTTGATTATTATTAGTTACGGTAAAAATAATATATTTCCCATTATCTCGGAATATTTTGCATATTTTGACCTTTTTATGAGATTAAGAAAATTATTTCTCTTGAAAATGTGATATTTGAAGGAAATATCTTTAAGTTTGAAGCGAAATACGCTCCAAACGTGCTCCACAAAATCCAGTTTAACCATAGTAGCAGTGTTCTGCTAATGAATACATAACACTTCGATCAGTTTACTATCATGTTGTTATGAAAGATCGTTCAAAATGTCAAAATATTCATTATAGTCCACAGCATTTACGATAAAAATTAAATATCGCAGTATTGTAAAAGGTGGATCAGACTATTCTGATCCCTGTCAGCATTTGGACACGGAAATAGCATAACAAGGACATTTAATTTACAAAGATACCCAACTTTTTGTGGTTTTTTGACTCAAGCTCACTGAAAAGGGTATTTTAGGATGAATTATGTTCAAACCCTTTTTATCAGTCCACAATAGGCTCTGCAACAATGATTGTGGGGGGTAAATGATTTTTATTGAAAATCAAATTGAAAATTTTTGTATCTATGCCTTATCAATCGAGTGGAACATCAAAATATGACTTCAAGTTAATATTTGTTCTAATGTCTAGAGGTTCTAGTCTTAACAGAGAACTTGTTTTGACATCTAAATTGCTCAGAAGAGGAGGATAAGATTTGAAATCTGCTTTTTTAGCGGATAGCAAGTTCTGTAATTTCACATTTTCTGCCAAGATCGTGCATATTTACAGCGCTTATTATGTGATACCCTACACCTTTACCCCTGGGAATTAGCTTTCCACATATCAAAATTTCTTTATGGAACAAATAAACTTATTGTAAGAAGTAACTTTGTGAATTCTGTTACCGTATCACACCAAGGTTAAATAATATAGTAATTGTTTCACAAACATCCTAGAAAGAACGAGGGAGACTTTTCTCATATCAATGAGATTCATATTCGCTCAATGATATGGGACCCACAGCTTATCTCCGAGTCCGAACGGCGTGTCATAAGACACCACTTGTAGAGAAGTTTTACATGGCTGAAATACTCAGAAAATGTCGCAAACCTTACTGGAGGATATTTTGCCACCATTTAAAATTTGATTTTGCATGGCTGGGGTATAGTTTTGAAAAAAAGGTGGCAATGTATGCATAAAAATCCAATTTGACAATTAAAACGTTAAGGTACCAAGTAATTTGCTATAATGCAAAAACTGGGTCCTCTACACAAAACCCATTATATATTAAGCAGTAGGCCCGTTATCTAGCAGACACGTTATTGCAATTTGCATAAGGGGGAAGATCAGTAGATCTATTCCCGTATGTAGTCTACTTTGCCGGTATATGTCCTCCAGGAAATAAAATATATAGACCATTTTTTATTTTGCATACAAAAGTAATGGCCCCTTTTACCCGCTAAATATTATCAGATCATCATCCAAAATTGTAAGCATCTACTTCAACCTAAAGTCTTACCTCGTGCAAAATTTCGTGATTATTGAGGTGTAATTGCGACCTTTAGCGTGTTTATGATTATACTACAAAGAAGTTACAGGGTATATTAGGCTGTAACTCTGTTACCTTATCATGTACACCAACACAATTGACATCAATAGAAAGGTCAAACGTTCCACTTTCAAGTATAGCTTACATGCCCGGAATGTCTGTTCCAGAAATAAACGTAAAAGCTGTATATTAAATATTTTCACAAATTTCACATAAAAGTTGTGGTCCATTAAGTATTATCTGATCGCCATCTCAATTTGCAAGCTTCTTCTTTGTCATATTATCTTAACTTATTTAAAATTTCGAGGCGATCGGACTATTATTGCGACCTACAGAGCAGCTACAAAATCTGATAAAAATTATGTTTTTCATCCATTATTTTTTCATATTTTTGTAGAAGATTAATAGGGTAAAAAACCAAACACACATTTTTTTTAAACTTGTCAAAATAATTATGCCGGACACTGTACTTCTTTGTGCAGCATTTGATGGCAATTATGCTCAATCGAAAGCCTCCTTCAGAAATGGTAAAACTATGATTAAGGAAACAGGCGGCTGGATAGACGACCTGGCGTTTCTATTCCAACTCATTCGTGTCTTTTGGTACTTCACTGAGTGAACTGCTTCTTGCGTCTATTCTGATGACTGCAGATGCTGATGATTTTGCACAAAAACTCAAAAAAGTTTGGTCGATAAAATATTATCTGTTTGCAGATAAGAGAAAATTCGTTTATATTCCAACGGATGTCCACACATCACATGTGAAAAATATGCTCACTTTCGTTTCATTTGTTTAGTTAGGTTTTCAATTCCCTCGACAGAATGGACTCATTTTAATTTAAAACAGAAAGCACATTCTTTTAGAAGACATTCCTTTCAGGTATAACAACGTATTTTATTTCCTGTTGAATGCATTTCTATTTCAAGCTCCCATTCTTCATTGTAAAAGCTCTCAGCGTCGGAACCCCTCGATAACGTACATATGTTTTTCAAAATTTACAATTGATGACAATGGTTAAATGGATGGATGGATGGATGGATGGATGGGTAGGAGGAATGAATACAATTGAGAGGCATACAAAAACCCTCGCACACTTCCTCGACTGCAATGATATCTTGGTGCATGTGTAAATCCCACACAAAACATTGTAGCCATGTCCATGATGTATGTATGTGCATGCCAGTCATTGTGGCCATTTACATGTAGGCCATCATCGTCGTTACCATTTTTTGGTATGAGTAATTGACTACCGTAGGTCATACCTTAACTCATTCATTCATTCGTTCGTTTTGGGGTCTTTACTGGATTCAATACAACTGCATATTTTAGTGGTCCAAAATGTAGTTATTGGGGTACAAGGCAGTCTCCCTCTGTTTTATTTATGATCCATCTTTCTACATTCAATTGGCCCATCCACTCATCCAGGCCAATCTGGCTAACAGCCATGCAAGTGAAGAACAATTACAGACATACATACATTTATGGGGAAGAGAACAAAAAACGGTTGAAAAAAAAACTACAATTGATTCATGCATAAATTGTTAAGGCGGCATAAGGCCTCAGGAATAACCCACCATATGTACAGGGTACTGGAAGAGCAGACAAACTCTGTTGTTAATTGTATAATTTATTTTTAATTTTTCAATTAAATTATTGTAATTATGAACAGAACTATCCAACCTCCCTCCCCACCTAAATTGATAAGATGAACTTTGTTATCTTCAGTTGAATTATGACCCTGTATTTATTTGCGGTCAATTTCAATTCCATGCACATCGACAACTACTTCACTACCTCCTTTGGGTCATTTGTCATTTAAGAAATAGCCTGAAATCTCTCCTGAAACTAACACATACACAAACAGACAGGCATTTGCATGACGACAACATCGGCATCGGGTACACAGGAAAAGAGCCACAGACATGCCTACAAACACCCGACTACACATTGTAATGGTCACTTTGGTTGATTATTTATCCAAGCTCAGAGGTTTGACTATTTTTGTAATTTGTAAGGTTATGTCCACAAAGTTGCCATCTCCTACACAAGATGACCTGTGTGTAGCAAATATATGTACATATGTTGATATATTTATGTTATATGTGTGTATGTAATTCTGTATGTATCTGTGGTTTTCATAGAAAGCTGGGTATATCGAAAATGTTTTAAATTTGGTATATTCGTATAGTCTTAGTTAAAGGTGTACGACAATCCTACAAGGAATTATAGGCATTTGTTCATGATTTAGTTTAGCTCCCTTTGCCCAGATTTCATGTAGTTCGAGGATTTTGTCACAGTTTCGGAACGAAAAATAAGCGATTCTCTATAAACGCCATATTTGCAAAAATTATAATTTTGTTAAGTATTTATTATTTTGGATTCTCAATGAATAGGAAGTCTCCAAGAAGCAAACAATCAACATAGGTCCATGTTTTGGTATATACCGCATATGATGGTTCCCGGCTTTTACCTAAAATTGCAGTAATTTGGTATTTTGAATTCTCACTGCGATCAAGATCTCATTGATATTAAGAATTGCATTAAATAAATATAATCTATTCCTAATGCGAATAAGCCTTCACATGGCGAAGAAGCTTTGTACATTTATAGAAGAAAGGAAACTAATTATACAACTCGTGGAGGAGGGTATACAAAGTTCAGCCAGTATATGGCTGTGGATTTGTTTAAAACTATAAGAGAATTATAAAGAACTATCATTGTATGAATTAATTTATTTCAATAATTATCTCTTTATCCATTCAACAATAAATTAAAATGTTGCTTTATTAGTTATTAAATTTGGATTTGGAATTCTGTGAAAAGCCAAATACAGTTAAACGGCTAAATATTTGCAAAATAAAAACAAGTAAGCCAAGACTATGTGAAACCCTACCCCACTATCCCTGACAATTAGCTTCCCACAAATCAAAATGTCTTTATGGAACAAATAAACTTATTGTAAGAAATAACTTTGTGGATTCTGGCACCATATCACCAAGCTAAAATGATAATATAATAATTGTTTCACAAACATCCCAGAAGGGACAAATAAGACGTCTCTCATGTCAATGAGTGAGTGTAACCCGATTTATATTCGGTCAATGGTATGGGCGAGTCCGAATGGCGTGTCCTAAGATACCACTTTTAGAAAGTTTCACATGGCTAAAATACTCAGAAAATGTCGCCAACATTACTGAAGATATTTTGCCACAGTTGAAAATTTGATGTTGTCTGGCTAGGGAAACGTTGTGCAAAAAAGTGGCTAAGCGACCCATGCTGCAATGTATGTATAAAAATGCAATTGGACAATTAATTCCCTAGGGAACCATGTAATTTGCAATAATGTAGAAACTGGGAATGGGAAGTTGTGGTTCTCTACACAAAAACCATTATATGTTAGGCAGTAGGTCCGTTATATAGCAGACACGTTATTGTAATTTGCATCAGGGAGAAAGATCAATAGTTCTCTTTCCATATGTAGGCTACTTTGCCGGTATATGCCCTCCAGGAAATAAAATATAGACCAAAACTATTTTTTATACAAAAGTAATGGTCCATTTCACCCGCGGCGATTTTAACGCGCGGCACTCTTCATATGGAGACTGCTTTGACTCACAGCGAGGAAAACTTGTAAAAAATTTGTTTGATTCATCCAGTTTTCGAGTTCTTAACAATGGAAAATATACTTTTAAAAAACGGTTAAATGAGCCTATGGGATCGGTACTAGACCTAACATTTACAAACACCTCCCTAAATGTCGAATGGGATGTTCACCCCTTCACATTAGGTGGAAGTCATCATTTTCCAGTAATTATAAAAATTATAAGCGTTTCAAAAAAATCACAAAAATCCTTAGCTAAAAACAAACTTCTTAAAGTTTACAAAACACCACTCTCAATTCGTCATTCGATGATATCCAACAAACCTTTAAGGATAAAATGCAAGAAGCAACTTTTACAATTAACGAGAAAAATTCTCCAAAAGCATGGTGGGACTCAGTTGTGGAAAAAAATTATAGACTGAAGATTGCTGCCCAAAAAGTATTTGATTTACAAAACAATAACATAAATGCTCAAAAACTTAATGAAGCAAAAAAGAACTTTCACAATTCAGTGAAATATGCAAAAGCACATTCTTTTAAACAAAATGTTAAACAATTAAGTAATGCTCCAAACTCCAAAGGTCTATTTAGACTTGTACGTGGATGCCGAAATTCGCTATCTTCATCATCACAATCAAAGTGGTCCTCTGATAATGATCAAAACTTTTTAACTCATCTAAGGAACCAAGTTCCAGATAACACTCCGGTCAATTTTATTGCTGTTGAACATCAAACAACTTCCAACCTTACTCTTCAAGAATTCTCCAAGGTATTGCAAACAAAAAAGAAACCTTCGGCGGCTGGACTCGATGGTATTACATACGAAATGGTGAGTCACCTCTCAGACATGTCAAAGAAGAACTTACTTAATGCCATGAATATTGCATGGCAGAAATGTGATATTAAGGATGAATGGCGGAAAATAAAAATCGTTCCTATTCCCAAAAGAGGGAAAGACCTTGAATTGATAACCAGCTATAGGCCAATTGCGCTGATTTCCGATTTTGTCGTCTACAGAATTTCTTAGATCAAAACAAAATACTGCCGCCCAACACAAACGCATATAGAAAACATCTTTCGGCGTCAATGTGCATCAATGACATTCTGCACACCATCAACTACCATAAAGAAAGGGGAGATAAAGTAATTATGTTATCAATGGGTGTTGAAAAAGCATACGATTGCGTCAGAATTGACCTGCTTTATAACATGTTGAAAGAACTGCACTGTCCTTTGGATCTCATTCAATGGATTATCAACTTTTTAAGACACCGTATCCTAGTCATGGGGAAAAATGAACTGGAAATATTCAACGGACTTCCTCAAGGAAGTTGTTTGAGCCCGACACTCTTCAATATATATACACTAGGCCTTCATGGTATTGTTAATGAAAATACTTATATGTTTCAGTTTGCGGATGATTTCATCTTGCTGTCTACAAACAAGGACTTTGATATCGCCAATTACAATCTTCAACAGAAATTAAACTCTTTCCACCAGATTCTTTCGAAATTAAATCTCAAACAAAACTATGATAAAACGGCTGTGATGTACGTGGCTAAAGGAGCCAGGAAGATTCCAAAAAGGAATTAATTCCGAAAAGGAATTAATCCAAAAACTGCAATTACTCTATCCAAATCGCTCATCTGCTCCAAAACGGAATATTCAATCTCGTCAATGGCGCATATGCCAACCTATATAAACCGTAAAGTTACCACTTTTCAAAACCAGACATTCAGGAGAAGTCTTGGACTTACACCATCTACTCCAGTTCACACAATATATGCCCTAGCTTTATGTCTACCACCAGAACAGCGTTCGCAGTATTTAGCATCTAAAGAATTAATTAAATTCAAGATCTTCCATAGACACACCTATGAAAAAATCACCAAAGCACCATCTGCAAAAACCAGTTTAGGCATGGTTTATACGAAATTTAAACATATTTTCGACAATATAAAAATAAATGAAAATGTCTTACCAACTAATAAGGTATCCTTTCTGCTGAACATCTTCAATTCGTCCAAAAACAACCAATCAAAGGAATTTTTTAAAGCAACACTGCAAGAAAAACTTGATGACATCAGATTTGTAGGTGCCTCAATTTGGGCGACAGATGCGTCGGTGACAAATAATTGTACTGGCTGCGCAGTTTGTAATATCTCATGCGATCACAACTTTCTCTTTAAGATAGATTCGAAACTATCATCCCTAATGGGGGAGCTTCACTCTATAAATAAAGCAATTGATATAATTTTGGAAGATGGCATTGAAAAGGCAGTTATCCTTATTGATAGCAAAAACGCACTACTCGTCTTGAAAAATAACTCATCGCACAACTATCTGGCCAACGATATTATGCACAAAATCAACAACTCCTCGGTTGGAAATATCACCTTTTTATGGACACCGTCCCACATCGGTATTCCGGCAAATGAACGAGCAGACCAATTTGCAAAGTATGCGGTAGATGTAGGCTGCTTAATTCCATCACAGTTAGCTGTCAAAGATGGCTACTCGAAAATATATGAACTCGTATGGGAGGAATGGGTTAGCAATTACAAGGAAATCTCAAATACAAAAGGATCTTACTTCTTCCAATTTTTCCCAGAACCACCAAGAAGTCATTGGCACTCTGGTTCATCTCTAGCACCAGATGACATAAAACTCATCAACAGATTGTTTGTAGGGCATACCTACGAAAAAAACTACCTCCATAAAATGAAAATTGCCAGCACCAACATATGTGAAGACTGCAACACAGTGGAAACTGATGACCATGTTATTTTCAGATGCTGCAAGTATAATACAATAAGAAATAATTTTACTTTCTTCAAAAAATTCAACAACTTACCCAGTTTACTAAAAAATCACTCGCACTCAATACTACAAGAACTATGCAGATTCATTCATAAAGCAAAAATATGTTTATAAACACAACATAGAAACAACCATCAAAAGAGAACACACAAAAATCGATAAATCGATAACGATACTATCACATTGTAACTCAGCTGTGGTTCACGATTACTTTGGGTAATCGACCAACCCCATTAAAATTCAAAAAAAAAAAAAATAGGCTGTAACTCTGTTATCTTATCATGTACACCAACACAATTGACGTCAATAGAAAGGTCAAGCGTTCCTCTTCCAAGTGTAGCTAACTTGCCAGGAATGTCTCTTCCAGGAATAAAGATATTAGCTGTATTTTAAAAATGTTTACAGTTTTTACACAAAAGTTGCGGTTCATTTAACCCCCAAATATTATCTGATCGCCATTTCCAATTGCAAGCTTCTTCATTGACATATACTCTTACCTTATTTAATATTTCGCGTTGATCGGAATATTATTGCGATCTACAGAGCAGCTACAAAATGTGATAAATACATATTTCTCGAGCACCACCAATAAAAATAAAAAAAATAAAAATAGGGATCTATTCTGGTCTGAACCCGACCTCCACACAAAATTTCGTGACGATCGGTCCATAAATACCGCCTGGAGTTTCATGTCGTTGTTGGTAATTGTATCAGTTGAGCCCGGCTGGACCCCTTTTGGATAATTGTTTTTTTTTAATGTTTGTCATAAACCAACATAGCACTATAGGTAATTTGCCCTGTTTTTGAGGCAAAAAGTCGATTTTGCAACTTTTAATAATAATAATTTTTTAGTTGGCATTGAAAAAAGAACATGTCAAAATTTATTAATATGAATGACATTTTTTAAAATAGCGTCATTATCGCGGTTTAAATTGCAGTCAATGTGAGAATTTCGAAGAAGAACTAAAAAAATATATATTGTAAGGCATATTTCAATGTACTTAAAACCGCGGAAAAATAAACCAAATATAAATATATGTAAAATGGAATAGATTGGCAATTGCGAGAGGAATTTATTTCATATATAATATAGCTTAAACATTTTGGGTAGCGACCAAAAAACACAAAAAGTCAGAAATAAATATTTTATTTTTCTTAAACTCACTTCATATAGACTTATACTAAATTGGCCGTGTTTGGCCGTGATTTTGCCACCTAGAACACATTACTGAAAGTCTTCTGCATTGGCATTACTAGGTTTCAAAACCCGATTTTACCCGTTTTTTGATATTTATGAGATTTTATTAGGTTACTTCTCAATAAAAAAGTCCTAAAATTGTGGAAGTTTGGTTTGAGGAAATGAACAATAAATGTAAAAAATATTGTTGTTTACAATTTCATTGCAAGTAAAGTAAGTAATGGCGACAAATTGTTCGGTATATCCGTGGTTTTCTATAAACGGTGCGACACACTGTGGGTGAAATCCAAATCTAGCGGGGAAAAATTAATAACTTTTAAACTGGTTAAGATAGACTCTTGAAATTTTAATCATATGTTTTTTATGACCGTAAGCCCCATGTTATGGAATATGGTCTATATTGGCCCACATTTTGGTGTAGATCCCATATAACGGTACCGCCCAATTTTCGGCGTTTTGAATAACTTTGCTAAATTTTCTGGCCGAATCAACTGTATTTTGACATTTCGGATTCCGAGAGGTCAAAAAACTTCTCCACAAAAATTGGGGACATAGATCCACGTTTGGTATAGCCTCCATATATAGGTATTGTCCGATTTTAGTTATTTTAAAGTTTTTAACAAATTTTTCTGACCGACTTAGCTGTATTTTGGCATTTAGGGTAACCAGTGGCCAAAAAAACTTCTCCCACAAAAAAAGTGGAGGCATAGCTTTACGTTTAGGTATAGGTTCCATGTAATGATATCCAAACTAAAGGACTTTTTTACTTCAAAATAAAATGGCGATAAAATGAAGAGTTGCAAATAGTAGCAGTCGGAATTTTCGGAGTAATTACCTCGGAGTATGTATTTTAAGAAAAACAATATTCGGAAGTGATCCCCGGTTATCCCCGGTTAGTTGTACTTTATATAAGATACTTAAAGTCGAAAAGTTGTGTCTTAATAATTAAAGATTATTTTTTTGAATATTTACAACAGTAAATAATTTTGCAATCACTTTCTTTTTAAAGCAGCACATCCAAACTGTTGGAAAAAATTCAATTATGCACACTTTACTTTAATTTTTCCCACAATTTTTGACGATCAAAACAAATACCAAAAAAGTCGATTTAGCAATCACGAATAAAAACTCCCAATATATGTACCGCTATAACAGCCAACTACAATAAAATACAAATTTGTTTATTGTTTTCGGGTGCCGCAAGATGTTTAGAATAGGACGACATTAATTATTTCCATATAACATAAGGTCAGTTTTCGGACTTTTGCTCCGCTAGATTTGAATTTCGCCCACAGTGCGACAGTAGTAAGCTTTATTTTATCTCTCTATTACATATTAATCATTGATAGGGTTTAAAGGAGTACTAAACTCGTCTTTATTAACGTATATTCAAAAAATATACAAAACTGTAGTAACAATTCGTTGGAAAATCTACTCGCGGGGACAAAATTTGTGTTACTTAATACCGTGATCGTTTTCATCAGTTTGTTGTGTATAAGAAAACTAATGAAAATGACATTGGAAAAAATAGCTTTGTTCGTTATATACGTAGTTGCTTATAACCGTTGTTCCTTATATCCGAATTTATCTGTAAAAATCTTTGTTTTATCTCACTTTTACACATAAATAATTTAAAAAGTTAAAAACTTCTTTAATTCCGCTGTTATTAATTTTTGTCTCAAAAACGGGGCAAATTACCTATAGTGCATAGGTTTGTATGGAAAGAATTTTTGACTACGGCCACTTTTTAAACTATGTTATATCTGCAAAACTACTGAACCGATTTTGAAGTTTTCAGGGAATGTACAGAGATACCACGATTTGCAATAATATCGATTGTATCGGTTTGAAAATTTACGAATTAATCTTGAATCTAGGTACTTTTTTGGGGCCTAATGACCCGACCACGCCAACTTTTTTAAATATGATATATTTCCAATACTACTGAACCATGAAATTTGCAGCAAATACTCAAGCTTTGCCGGTGTAATGTGTACTTTATGAATTTCGGAGGATGTGGGGTACCTTTCCCGCGCCTTTCTTTTAAATGCTACATGTATATGCCAAACTTATTATTATATCACTATATTTTCTTCACACTTACAGCATTTGTTTACTTCTATATTTTATTTAAGTGTCCGGTTTAGCAATTACAAATAATACTTGTAATGTATTATTATGCTCCAGCCACGAGTGATTTAATCATAGAAAACTAATTATTTTTCTTACTGTTCGGTAATCCTGACAGTTTGATAATTCTGCCAACGCCAAAACAGTGATAATCGGATTTTCGAGATTATCTTTTATTCACTTTGCAAACATTTTATTGCACCACAAAATCAGGTGCATATACGAGGGCAGTTCGGAAACTTCTTAGCCTAGCACAAAAAGCGCGGTATAAACAGAAAAAAGTTAAGTGTTTTGGAAAGTTCCATCTCTGTTATGAACACATGTTAAATTTTGTTTCGATCTGGCTACTCCTTCATATAGAAACAAGTGTTCAAAAAAGAAGCATTCGCAATATTTTTACTATGGAAAAATTAGAAATGCGTGCTGTCATTAAATATTTACATAAAAAAGGTTTATCGGGACAAGAAATTCATAATGATATGGTGAATGTGTTAGGTGAAAGTGCTCCTTCATATGCAACAGTAAAAAATTGGGTTGCTGAATTCAAACGTGGTCGTACAAGCATTGAAGATGAACCACGTAGTGGACGTCCAAAAACAGCAACAACAACAGAAATTGTAGCCAAAGTGCATGATATGGTATTAACTGATCGACCAATAAAAGTGCGTGAAATTGCTAATATCATGGGCATCTCAAATGATCGAGTCCATTTAATTTTGCATGAAGATCTACAGATGAAAAAGCTGTCTGCAAAAAGGGTGCCGCATTTGTTAACAGTCGATCAAAAACGCATAAGAATGAACATTTCTCAAGCTTGTTTGGATCGTTTTAAGCGAAATAAAATGGATTTTAATAGTCGTTTCATAACTGTTGATGAGCCATGGATCCACCACTATACTCCAGAGACAAAAGAACAATCCAAACAATGGACCGAAGCTGGAGGAAGTGCCCCAAAGAAGCCAAAAACAATTCAATCGGCTGGTAAGGTTATGGCAACGATTTTTTGGTACTTCAAAGGTATTTTATTGATTGACTATCTGCAAAAGGGTAAAACAATAAATTCAGAGTACTATTGCAACCTTTTGGATCAATTAAAGGTACAAATTCGAGAAAAACGTCCTGGCTTACAACACAAAAAAATAATTTTTCATCAAGACAACGAACCAGCGCACAACAGTGTTTTAACAATGGCTAAAATCAACTAATTAAAGTACGAGTTGCTTGACCACCCACCTTATTCTCCTGATTTAGCTCCCAGCGACTTTTACTTGTTCCCAAATCTAAAAAAAATTCCTTGCTGGCAAGCGTTTTACCTCAAATGAAGATGCAATTACAGTTGTAAACCACTATTTTGAAGACCTTGAGGAAAACTATTTTAATCAAGGGATAGAATTGCTAGAAAAGCGTATTGAAATGTGTATTGAAGTTTCAGGAGAATATATTGAAAAATACAAATATTTTAGAAAAACTAACTATTCTCTTTCATTGATAGGCTAAGAAGTTTCCGAACCGCCCTCGTATGTATGTAGTTCTTGGTTTTTGGTCTTATTCCTGCCATATATTTGTATTTCTTATCTTAATGATGTCTTAAAGAGGTAAAGCAACAGCCTTTCTTGTTGAAATATTTAATTGAAAATCGGGTTATTAAAAAATTCTTTTTCCAACATTTAGTTGTCTAACTGTATGCTCGTTCATACTTATGTTATGGTCGTGTGCATCCATAAATATTTATCATCTCATGAACTTTTTGTTGGCTCATGTTTGCAATGTTTTACATGACATCAACAAGATGTTGTATTTTCCTGCTAACTTTTTAAATAATTTTAAATACATTGTTGTAGACCATACAATAGCTTTGGACGTATATAACATGTATGGTTGTAGATTATCATATATTAGTTAAAACGTATTTTTAAGAGTAAGGATATTTCTACATATTTCGTAGAATTTTACTTAGAGTTCTAAGTAAAATTCTAGTTCTAAATTTTTAATCGAATTATTTGAAAAATTTGAAGGACAATTTGGAAGATGTAGGATTTAACCTTTATTATGCTTCAGAAACTTTGGTTTTGTTCATTTTCATCTGGTATGTCATCTTCTATATTGTTTTGTCAAAATAGTCAGCATAGTAATGTGCCAACTTGGTGCAATGGGTTCGATTCCTAGGCCAGGCAGCATAACAAATTTTCAAGGGTGGCAAAATGTCCCTCAGTAATGTTGGCGACATTTCCTAAGTATTTCAGTCATGTAAAACTTCTCTACAAGTGGTGTCTTAAAACACGCCATTCGGACTCGGCGATAAACAATAGGTTTCATATCATTGAGCTAATATGATTCACTCACTGATATGAGAAAAGTCTCCCTTGTCCCTTCTGGCTGTTTGTGGAACAATAATTATTATTATAGTAATGTTTTAAACAAACATTTGTTGAATAATGGGGAAAATGTGATATAGCGGCGTAAGTTCTCATTCTTATATTGCGGGGTGAGTTTCCATCCGTACCACTGCTACGGATATCGCCTTACGGACCCTTGGAATAAACTTGCATGCTGGCAGTGCGTAAATATTTTGTTCTTAAAAACTCGCATTTCACCAAAGTTCATCACGTTAAACACGCAATCCAGCATATCTCGGAATGTCTGCACCTGATTTTTTGGTCCGTGCCGGGACGGAGGAAGCCCCAGGACCAAATTATATGTGTCAGTTTTTCACATCCGTATTCACCACACTAGACTAGACTTCGATGAGATGCAATATATGTGGGCAGTGGGTGCATTTTAAGGGCTGTTCTTGAAGGACTTGAGGGACTACGACAAGGACCATGTTACAGCTTGCTTCGTGAACACAGCTTCCAGTGAGTCGTCGTCATCAGAATACGAATGTCCCCGCATTCCCCCTAACAGCAGCCGTACACTCAGCATTTAACACCAGCCATTGTTGTTCCAATCCCTGAAAATGCATCGTTTTTGCAATTTAATTGCAATGGATTCAGAGGTAAGATCGAGTCAGAAAAATATCATGTTCGCGGTGCAGGAAACCAAGCTCAACAGTAAATTCAGCACAGAGCGTTGTGCTGGTTAAAACATACTGAGGATCGCACCAGAAATCGAGGTGGGGGATTAGCTTTCCTATTGCACAAGTCTGTTCAATACAGACCTAACTCGTTTGAGTTAGGTCTGTAGGTCCAGGTCCAGGTTATAGGACTAACCGTTATAACCGTCTGATGTAGGGAGACTTTAATGTTCATCATAAGTTGTGGCATTCTGTCCTCGGAAACGACGAGAGGGGTATAGTGCAGGCTGAGCAGATTGAGAACTCTACTCACCTACCAGAATTAGCGGAGAGTATCACAACTCGCGAGACATAATCATCGTGCCACCTGGTCTAAAAATTATGTCACCTGGTCTGAAAATCAAGTCCAAGGATGGATTGTTGTTTTTTTTTTATTTATTTATCTATCTATCAATGAAACACTTAAATAATAAAATTATTTATATTTACATGTTTTGAGTTATTACTATAATAAAAGTATTGCAACAAATGAAGACTTATTTTTTTTAATATATACAGTTAATCATATTTCTATTTAGGGGAAAAGATAGACACGGTGCTCTTGAAACAATTTTAAATGGAAGGTGCTTACACCTTGGAAGTTTTTGCGGATTCTGAAACTACAATGTTCATAGATGAGAAAAATCAAAAAACAAAAAAAAATCGCCGGAGCGCTTTTTAAGTAAATCGCGATTTAAGTTGACATTTTTAAGGGTTGTTTAGGTTTTCACGATTTTGTTTAGAAACCGCAAAATGTGACTAAAGAAAATGTTGTAGCTATGAAAATTCTCTACAAGATCGACCTTTATGGTATTTTCGTAGTTTTTACCATTTTTGAGTTATAGAAGTTCAAATTGGGACAATGCACTGACTGTATCGCCCCCTTACAAAACAATGTCATGAAGGGTGCGCCTTAACTAACTTTTGATGAAAACAGCTTACACAGGGAAATTGTTTGCGAATTCTGAAACAGCAGTGTTCATAGATGAGAAAAATCCAAAAACAAGAAAAAATCGCTGTAAGGATTTTTAAATAAATCGCGGTCAAAATTCACATTTTTAGGTGGTTTTTTGGTTTTCATAATTTTGCTTGGAAACCGCAAGTCCAATCGAAATGGAACTAAAGAAAATGTTGTAGCTGTAAAAATTCTCTATAGGATTGACGTTTATCATTTGTCCCCAGCCTGTACCATTTTTGAGATAATGAAGCTCAGTTTACATTTTTAGATTTTTTTGTTAGGGTTTCGCGATTTTACTTGAATACGGTAAGTCTTATCGATATGGGACCTGAGAAAATCTTAAAGCTGTGAAAATTCTCTACAAGACTGGCTTAAGTAACTTATCCTAAGTTGTAACATTTTTTTAGATATATAAGTTTAAGTTGGGAATTTGCACTCATGACATTGTTTTATAAGGGGGCGATACAGAATTGAATTGAATTTGAATTGTCCCAATTTGAACTTCTATATCTCAAAAACGGTAAAACCGCCGAGAATACTATAAAGGTCAATCTTGTAGAGAATTTTCATAGCTACAATATTTTCTTCAGTCTCTTTTTGATAGGACTTGCGATTTCTAAGCAAAATCGTGAAAAACGAAACAACCCCTAAAAATGTCATCTTAAATCGCGATTTATTTAAAAATCGCTCCGGCGATTTTTTCTGTTTTTTGATTTTTCTCATCTATAAACATTGTAGTTTCAGAATCCGCAAAAACTTCCGAGGTGTAAGCACCTTTCATTTAAAATTGTTTCAAGAGCACCGTGTAGATAAAAAACCCCTGTAAATGTTTTAAGAAATTTTAAGTTAAAATCTTCAAAAAGCTTCACCTATATGAAGCTATAGAAAAAAATAAATATGCAAATTTCTTAGCATAGCGTAATTTGAAGATCTGTTTCAATCTTCAAATCTTTGTGTAAGTTTTTGAATTACAATTTCCAGCATATCTTCTTCATATTCTCTATGGAGATTGGCAGTAGAATGCCGCATACTTAAGTTGTAAATAATTTTCAGATTTTTATTTTGTATAATTTGAAGCTTTCTGACATGCGTCTTTGCGCACTTTGAAGACCATACCTGACATCCATACGTTATTATTGGTCGGATACAGCATTTAAATAGAAGAAGTTTATTCTTGGTATTTAAAGTAGATCTTCGATTTAGTAGAGGATATAAAGCTCTACCACATCTAACAGCCTTATCTTGTACATAATGTATGTGATCCTTAAATGTAAGTTTTTTGTCTAGAATGACACCCAGGTACTTTGTAGAGTCTTGAATGGGGATAGTTGTGCTTCCGATTGTTAGAGGAAGAGTTGGTATACGCTTAGGCGATTTGTTGTATGGATAGATTATCGCTTGTGTTTTATTGCTATTTATTTTTATTTTCCACTTTGAGAAATATCTGTCTATATGCTCAATGGATGCCTTCATGTTTTTAATTATTGCATTTGAGACCTTCCCTGTAGATATAATAGCAGTATCATCTGCGTAAAAAGCAGCTGTATTCCGTTTGCGCAACTTAAGATCCGATGTATATATAGAGTACAGTATTGGCGATAAAATTGAGCCTTGTGGTACACCGGCGATGATGTTTCTTGTAGTAGATAATGAACTTTCAACATCTACAACGAAAGTTCTCTGCGACAGAAAATTGTTTATTATTTTTTGAATATAAATAGGAAATCCAAATTTTTTTCAATTTGTATATAAGACCGTTGTGCCATATAGTGTCAAATGCTTTTTCTATGTCTAGAAAAACAATTCCCGTACTCTTTCGTTGTGCCTTGCTACTATTAATGAAATTTACAATTCTCTTTATCTGATGAATTGTTGAGTGCTCCTTACGAAAACCAAATTGTTCCTCTTTTATTATTGATTTTTCTTCGGTTGTTTCAAGTATTCTCGTTAGTATAATTTTTTCAAACACTTTATCTAAACAATTTAGCATGCTGATGGGGCGATAACTATTTGCTAATTTCGGATCTTTATCCTGTTTGGGAATGGGTATCACCTTGGTATTTTTAATGTATTTTGGGATATATCCATTTACTAAACTTAAATATTCTTGTAATAAGAGCAAAAAACGGCATAGGCATTTGCTTCAATATAATTGATTTAATTCCATCAATTCCCGGAGATTTGGAATTTTTTAATTTTTGCGTGAAGTACAATACTTCCTCTAAAGAAATATCTTGAATTTCGTCAGATTGAATATTCTGATTATCGAGCCATTTAAGATGTTTCCCAACAGCGCCATCTACTGGTGATAGTAAGGCGTTTGTAGTTCCGTGATTTTGCTGAAAAATATCAGCTATAGCGTTCGCTTTGTCACAATTTCTGTATATATCAGCGCCATCTACAGATAAGGTTTGAATTGCTGACCTCTTTCCTTTGATTGCTTTTGTTACTCTTATGTTACACGCTGAAACTTTCATACGAAACTTTTCCATTATTTTGGCGTTCTTAGGTCGAGTTCCCCATTACAGTAATTTCATAAAATTACTTTTGTATGGAACTCGATCTATGAACGCCAAAATAATGGGAAAGTTTCGTATGAAAGTTTTAGCGTGTAACATAAGAGTTAATAACCAAAATTTTTTCTTTCCATGTGGCAACCCTCGGATAAAATTTGACCAGCTGATATTCCTGTCGTTTGACACGTGGAAATCAATAAGTACTCTCAGCTGTTTTATAACAGCTGATAATGTGTTTCTCTCTGCCGGATTAGTAGATCTTTGAAATTTGCGACGAAATTTATTTCGTTGTCGTATCAGGTTTTCTGTAAGGGGAGAGAGTTTTCTCTGCCAATCAATTCTCTCACCAACAGGTATTCTCCTCGAAGCCTCTTGAACGATGACCGTGATTTTTCGATAACATTTTCAATGTTGTTTTCAGTAATAATTGCACTTTGCAGGCCACAGTGCTCCAGCTTTTCTTCCACCCACGATCGTATGTTGCTCCAGTTTGCTTTGTGATATAGAGGAATTTTTTCAGATTTCGTAACAATGTCTCCAGATATAGAACAGGTAAAAGGAATGTGATCAGATTGTAATATGTTTTCATGTGTTACAATTGGCGACATATACAAGCTGGAGTTGGTGAGAACGAGGTCTACATCCGATGGCTGTACTGTGGATGATTGTTGCCCAAATCGTGTGAATGCATGTGGATAATAAATTAAATAATTAGCATTAAGATGATGATTATAGAGTTTGTACCGGCCGTATTGTTTTTATGGCAATGCCCATGGTTTAATAAGAAAGGTCAGCCAAAGCTTTATGTCAATTTAAATTTTTTCATTCGAGTATTCCTAAAACTTCAAAACAACCCAGTCAGCATTTTTTGAAAATTTTAATCAAATTCGAGTCTTTTTTGATCCGGCTGCACGATTAAAAAGCTAGAATATGAGCTCATTTTCTGATCATAAATGACTCCTTTGTCGGTAGGAAAACATAACCTCAGGCGACTCTTCTAAACAAATCACAAATGAGTCTTTTTCGAGTCGTATTTCAATCATTTATTTGTGTTTTGTTGATTAATTTGGGACCCTTTTTCGAGTCTTTTTAGAGTCATGTTTATAATCATTTATGAGTCTTTAGGGAGTCATTTATGAGTCTTTTTGTTAGACGAAATAAATTAAAAAAATTTTCTTTTTATTCTTCTTTGTTTCTTTCCTTTGTTTTATAGTCTTTTCTGCTTTGTTATGTCTTTTAATTATCCTTTATGTTGCTTAGTGGTTGTGTTGTGTTTGTCTGTACCTTTAATATTATACGTTACATTTATATCAAAATTTTGTAGAAAGTGTATATGAGAATTTCATTTTTTTATTTACAACCAAATAAAAATAAAACAAAGCAATCAGTTTTTAATCACCTAACTGTTCAAAATATGATCAGAAGGTACATAATTATAATCACTTTTCAAACACCTGCATGACCCTTTTTTGATTAAGCACTTTTCAATCTTCCAGATGATCAAAATGTGACAATAAATAACAAAAAATTGTCACATTTTAAACACCTCAATGATTTATTTGTGATTGCTACACATTTGTTGTTGTATTTTAAATTGAACTCTTTTTAATCATTACAGGGAGTCACTTTCGAGTCCCTTTCTGATCACACAAGCGACTTAATCAATTTTTGATCACCAAAAGGACTCTAAAAAGACTCCTCAATGTGATTTTTGAAAAAACAGTCTTCTAAATGCTATCTGGGACAATTTTAAAAACAATCGAATTCAATGATTTTTAAAATTATTTTTGGAACATTTGTATGGAAATAATTCGGCAGGTTATCATTGAAACAAACATTTTACCATATCCACAACTTGATTATGAGGAGAAACATTGGTCCTTCATTCATTTTTCGCGATTTTTATAAAATGCTCAAAATTGGTGTTGTAAACAAACCCACCTGTTGCTTTATTTTGAAGTTTTAGGAATTCAGGAAAAACAAGGGTTCTATAGATTTTTTTCATTTAAATCTACCTCTTTACTTATACCATGGCAATGCCAGCTTATATGTTGGGCATTGAAATTGCCAAAAATAAAGAAATCAGGGCTTTTTGTGGTAATTATTTCCACATCATGAAGAAAAAGGTTTGTATACTTTGGACAGTATGCAGAGGTAATCCTGAGGGGTTTGTTGTTAACGTAGATGATGACAGAAATATTTTCAATAGTTTGAGTTTGAAATTTTGCAATTCGGTGATGAGGAATATTTTTCCGAACACCTATTAAAACTCCTCCTCCATGAGTTTGTCTGTCTTCTCGGTGGATTATATAATTTTTCATTTTAAATTTGTGAGTGGGTTTTAAAAAGGTTTCATTGAGAAGAAAAATATCTATTTCTTTTTGCATTAGAAAATTTTCGCATTCAATTATTGATGACATGGTTGTTATGCCTTGTGAGTTCCAGTGCATAATCTGAATATCTGTTTTTGGAATCTGGTTAAATGACATATTTTAACATCATACCCAGGACCCTCATTTTATCATATTTATTCTTGCATTTCTGCAATGCGTCGATTGCTTCAAAGTATATTTCTAATATTTTTTCATTTGGCAAGTCATCATTGTCTTCAATGTTTGACTTTGTCTTGGCCATTGATGGATACATCACCTTTTTACTATTGCTGTTGGGCTGAGAAAAAGCTCCGGGAGCAGCCTTCGTTGTGGAAGGCATAAAGTTTAATTATTCTTCTGAAAAATAAGGTTCTGGTTGCATAGGTCTTCTGCTACGCTGTTTTGCTGTTAACCTTTGTAGGATTTCTAGATAATCTTTACGATAAAGGCATCGAATATCATCTGCTCTGTGGTTGACGTTCTTTCTATTATTTTTAATACAATTATGGCACTTATAAATCACGGGACCTTTGGTAGGATTTTTTTCTAACATGCAAACCGAGTAATGGTGAGCTTCGCCGCATCCTAAACATGCAGCTTGTCTGCGACAGTTTGATGCTCCATGTCCGTACATAGTACATTTGGAGCACTGTGTTGGACCCTTTTTACTACGAAGAGGGTTTCGCCAGTGAAAGGAGATATCGCAGAAATATCTGATTTTTCTAACTTCTCGTTTAGATATTTTGGTTTTATCAAATTCAATCGTTTTCGTTGGATCTTGTTGTGGTTAATTCTTTGACAGAAACTGGATCGATGTTGTGTTTAATTTTAAATTCTTCTGCAACTCGGTCTATTCCAACTTGGGGCAATCCAAATAGAACGAGTTTAAAGATCTTCTTGTCTTTTACTGGGTGAGTGTAGTAAGAGAAAGACTTTGATTCAAGGGTTTTGATGATTTCCTGGTATTCCAGCATAGAGTTCGGCAAGACTTTTGTGCCAATGGACATTCGCTTGTACTTACATTTGTTTTCCAGCAGTTTGATGATAGAATTGAAGCTGTGGACTTTGTCAATGACAATAGGAGGTATTTTCACGATGGGTTCCGTGAATTCTTCATTTTCAAGGCTTGAATTTTCAAATTCATCTAAATCCGATAGGCACTGAAACCTATTGCTATATGCTAGGAGCTGTATCTGAATTCTTCGGCTGCTTAAATCTGGGGTTGTTACCCCAAAAACGTTTACGTTTTTGATTCATTAGTTATTAACTAATATAAAATTAGTTTAATATTTATGTTGTTTGTATTTGTTGAATAAACACCAACAGCTATTTTTTTATTACACGTCTGGCTGCAATTTATGACAGAAAGAGACTGAAGGATGGATTGTCTCGATCAGCAGATCGCCCGATTTCATCATCTCTGAACACCTCACATTCATCAATCATTGAAAAACTAATTGGCCGAGTTTCAGAGAGTTCACTAATCACACTGAAGATGTCTGACCAACACTTTTGATGTTCGGGTAGCAAAAAGAACGTTCCGATGCATCATCACTGCTGCAGCCGATCGCCATATACCTACTGGTCAAATACCCGATGTGAGACCAAACTTCCTAGTAAAGGCGACGGAATTAGCAAATGAGCGTGATGAGCTTCGTCGTGCCAAACCCAGCAACAAGTTTGTCTGTGAGCATAAGCGGAATAAGTGGTTAAATCATCTGAAGAGTTGCAACATTGGAGCCGGAAAAAGTAAATTGTGGGCAACGGTTTAGTCACTTTCGAACCTTGGAAAGAAGGAAGATAGGACCTCAGTTATTTTTGGCGACGTTACGCTGACTGATCTGAAGAGATGCTCAAGTTATTTTAAACGTCAGTGAATCGTACAGACAAATTTCGCTTTTATCACCCGTAGCAAAGACCAGCGTCACAAATAGCTATCCAGTTGCCAATCATCAGCATTGGTTCCGTAAGCTGCTCAGCACGACAACAACGCTGCACGTCATCTCTACATATATTAGTCATGGACTCATCCAAAATAAGCCGTGTGATAGAACAGTGATGGTGGCGTTCGCCTTATCAGACGCCTTTGATACTGTCATTCGACGCTTTCCACGCTGTTTGAAGACGTTGAGCAAACAACCCTTCGGTCAAGTTGGAAACGTTGGATAATCAATTATATGTGTGGACGCCAGTCGTACGTGGAATCCAGGAACAAGAAGTCCAAGGCCCCGTAGAGTGAAACATGGAGTTCCCCAAGGTGGGGGTGATATCTTCGAAACAGTTTAACGTCTACCTCTCCTGTATTCCGCCCCTCCAGACGGCATTAAGATCGTAAAATATGGTAATATGATGTGGATGATTGTACAAACTTGGCGTCAGACACCTACCCTATTTTTTCCACGCGAGGGATATACAAATATCCGCCACTTAATCGATGGTCACTTTCAGCAAACAAACTAACCCAAGATTCTAGGGGTCATGCTCAAGCTGCTCGCGCATGCCACAACTATTAGCGAGCAGTTCAGATGTAGGAACAAGACAAATAAAGAAACCTTGTTGACCACATATAATGCCATATGTCGGTCTGTGGTAAGCTAACTCCAATAGATCTGCGGTTACCTTCCATCAAAGCAGTCACATTCATAGAACTGGCCGAACTTTTCTTACCATCCACCATAAAATAGTCCTAATTAAAATTGAATAATTAGTTTTAGGTGGAATTTTTTTTCCGAGGACGGATACCCCAAATGAATAAATTATTTAATCTAATCTAACAAATGTGTTTAGCCAGCTGAACATTATCAAAGTATGGACCTATCTTTACAATTTTTGGTGGAAAAGTTTTATTACTGCAGGGGACCTCAAAAGTTGACATACATTGAGTAAGTTTTGTCTCACATGCTAAAACATTAATATTCTAACATTGCTGCCCTAATTAATAATCATTGAATCGAATGTTGATTCTGAAAAGCCTTGCCAATGCAAATATTTACAACTGTTGCTTTGTGTTTTCACATGAATGGCAATTGGCATTTGTTTTTTACTCAAAGCTCATTATGACACACACATCCATCCATACATACATACAGTCTGTCGCAAAAATTAGTATACACCGTTGAAACCAAAATGTATTAGGGATAAATATCACTATAACTTAGTGAAAACAACAAACAATTAGTTTTATTTGATAGACGGGAAGGTTGTCTTCCGTAATAACAATTAAAAGTGTGCAATATTTGCATACATTAGCAAATGTACGGTTCGAATCCCAAAAAGGCCAAAATTTATGTCGCAAAAGTTAGTATACAACGGAGAATCCTCGTGGATCTGTGTAAAAAATTCTTGATATTTTTGAACAAAATTAAACTAAATCAGTACTTAAGATCATAAAGAGTATATTAATTGGTTTTAATGGCAGTTATAGTACTTATAGTGACAAGTCCAACGTACACTGGATCGTAAAATCCACAAAAATTGGTCATCTACAAATACAACAACTGTAGCGGCAAAATTCCGAGTGTTATGTCCTGTTTATGAATTCTAAAGCCATGAAATGCTCAGAAAAGCTCTGAAGTTTCAATTTGGGGTGATCTTGATCGAGTTTCGACTTGTCCTGTTTGAAAAAACGGAAATTTCTTGACGGAAATCCATACTTTTGAGGCCATTGTCCTTTTGAAACATGTAATAATCCTTAATCCTTACACATAAGGACTTTCCTTTTTAGTTAATTTTCTCACAAATGTTGCCCCTTTTCATATTCCCACCAAAAGTAAATAGTAGCAGAACCTCAAGGTCCGTTGTAAGCCCTACAGTTATACTGTCCTACCGGCCTTTCAGCAGTATCGGACATGCTTCTCGTATCCCTAGTGTATAATTTACTACTAATGTCTAATGAACTACTTCTAACTGATCCATTTAGTTGTATTTTGGTCCTAAGTGAAGCGAACACAGCTTTTCAGAACGTTTTTGCACAATCCATGCGTTATAACAACAGAGACAGCTCTGTATTAAAATTTTAAATTAGCTATCATATCCTTCTGTGGTGGTGGAGTATCACTGTAGAGCTTACACCAGAACTTGAGGTTCTCCTACTATTTATTTTTGGTGGGAATGTGAAAAGGGACATAATTTGTGAGAAAATTAACTGAAAAGGAAAGTCCTTTTGAGTAAGGATTAAGGATTATTACATGTTTCAAGAGGACAACGGCCTCAAACGTATGGGTTTCCTTCAAGAAATTCCCGTTTCTTCAAAAGGGACAAGTCGAAACTCGATCAAGATCACCCCATATTGAAACTTTTGAGCCTTTCTGAGCATTTCATGGCTTTAAAATTCATAAACAAGACATAACATCCGGAATTTTGTCACTACAGTTGTTATATTTGTAGATGACCAATTTTTGTGGATTTTACTATCTAGTGTACGTTAGACTTGTTACTATAAGTACTATAACTGCCATTAAAACCAATTAATATGCTCTTTATGATCTTAGGTACAGATTTAGTTTCATTTTGTTCAAAAATATCAAGAATTTTTTACACAGTTCCAGGAGGATTCTCCGTTGTATACTAACTTTTGCGACATAAATTTTGGTCTTTTTGGGATTCGAACCGTACATTTCCTAATGTATGCAAATATTGCGCACTTTTAATTGTTATTACGGAAGACAACCTTCTTGTCTATCAAATAAAACTAATTGTTTGTTGTTTTCAATAAGTTATAGTGATATTTATCCCTAATACATTTTGGTTTCAACGGTGTATACTAACTTTTGCGACAGACTGTATATTCACGCAGTAATGGTCAACATGGATGTGAACAACATCAAGGTCAACCAGATAGCTAACCAACCTGCCAACCAGTTAGACAGAGCCAGCAACCTCTGTCATAGAGATACTGTGATTGAATACTGGGTAAGCAACATTTATTCTGTAGCAGTAGCAATAACAGCAACAACAGCAGTCATGAATATGGCTCATTGTAGAAACTAATGAGATCAAAAAGCCATAAACATACAACCAAATACCAAAATTAGCAAAGTCGACAACAACAACAGCAGCAACATAGAAAAATCAGTAATATGAAAATGTAGCATGGCTTACACATTGAATGAGGTCTTTAAATAGGCTAGGTCAATGCATGTACGTACTTAGGAATGTATAGGTGTGTTGTTAGTGTTGTCGGTAAGGACACCACTGACTATGTGTGTGTGTGTTGTTTAGTCGAGGTCAAAAATTAAGCTGCTTACACATTTTTATGTGAGGTGTACAAACCACCGTCCACCATCAATATTGCTTACTTTTAGACTAATTAAAAACCGAAAATTTACTAAGGGCATTACCTTTGAAGAAAATAATGTGTCTGACATTTAATATGCCAATAGTGGATAATAATAAATTGAAGACTTGAAATAAGTATTATTTCGATTGAAAAAATTTAATAAGCTTGCTTTTTACGTCGATAAGATAATAAAAAATATTTGTTTATGCAAAAACCAGGTTTGAATGGATATTGGTAACGACCTGTCTTTTAAGTATCAAATTGACTCTATATGTGGAAAGGTCGGGTCTACGCTGTGCAAATTTGTATATCCATTTTTGCATACAAGAAAAATTGGCGCATGCCCTACTTATATCAACAATTTTATATTGTTTCGAAGTTGTTTCTGGAACAACTGGGGTATACTTTGTCCGATTGTGGAGAATTGTAAATTCTATTTTCCGTTTTATATATAAAGTTAGAAGAAGAGATCATATTTCTGGATATGTAAAAATATGCATTGGTTGTTCTTTAATGACTTTACCCGCTATCGAAATCGCAGTCCTTTTTACATTATAGTAAAGAGCATGCCAACAACTTTGATGAGATGTTTTAGATTTTCGCGTTCAATTAGGAATCTCAAATTATTTATTCCTATAATCTACAGATAATTCTATGCAAGACCGTTTCTAGTTCGGATTTCGCGATGTTGGAATGTAGTCGACGAACAGGTAAACTACAAACAAGGAGTATACCGTGCGCGAGTTAAACCGGAGTATCCAGACACAGTAAAACCAGGTGAGTCAGTTTGGTGCTTCATCCTTTACAGAGCCGCGTTAACTTTAGTAGTGACCTAATTTTTATGCCTCCTCCGCGTCATCCTAAGTAGTGTTACTAAATCTTAAGCTTCCCCCGTGTCAACCTAAGTAGTGTTCATAACCCTTAGGCTACCCATGTGACAACCTAAGTAGTGTCCGTTACTCTTAAGATTAGCCTACTTAGTCCGTAACTCTTAGGCTTCCCTCGTGACACCCTAATTAGTGTACGTAACTCGAAGGCTTTCATCGTGTCAACCTATGTAGTGTCTGTAACTCGTAGGCTTCCCTCGTATCAACCTGAGTAGTGTCCGTATCTCTTAGGCTTCCCTCGTGTAAACTTATGTTGTGTCCGTAGCTCTTAGGTCTCCCTTGTTTAACCCTCTGGACCTTAAGTTGTGTCCGTAACTCTTAGGTCTCCCGTATTCCAACCTCCTGTGACCGCATGACCACCGCGACAGTCTTAAGTGGTGCCGTATACCTTAGGTTTCCCATCGTTAACCCTCGATTGACCGTAGGATCCCCACCCCTAGATTAACCGAACGAAACAGGGGAGTACTTAACCAAGTCTCTGACAAGCCACATCCAGAAGTGTGTACTCACCCAGGTCTTCATCAGAGCCAGCAAAGGAAACGTCTTAGCAAGGAATACTATTCCAGGACCGTGAACTAATACGTAAAACTGCACGTATTAACAATACAGATTTGAACTAAGTTAACCACAATCCAATAAAGCCACCAATCGGTTAAAACCCAAGACAACTTGTGTTATCACTCTCTCGGTCAAACAGCAATCGGAGGGATCTTGGGTCGTTACAAACCAGGACCTTTGTCCATTATTTTTCGAAGGAAGTTTCGTTGTCCACTAAATATATTTACTGTAAAATTTATATGTCCGTCGTTAACGGATGTATTCCATTTACTCACAATCCAAAGATTCTTGGGATAGTCTTCGACAATCTTCTTCGCTTTCCACGCACGCCGCCCTTATCAACCAGAGGTGAAATCCACGAACAAAGTCCTAAAAACATTAGCTGGCACTTCCTTGTTCAAAGAAATATGGCGACATATAAAGCCATCGGTCGCTCTGTCTTCAATTATGCCGCCCCGGTCTGAACTTTATTTCCGAGTGACACGCAATGGAGAAACTTGCAGATGTCATAAAACAATTATCTCCTGATTGCTACTGGTTGTGGATCATCTTTACGAGGAGACCAGGACGGTCAAAATGTCGTCTTGGAGCATAGGACTTCCACAGTCATTCTCTTATTACACTATTAGTTTCCATTGTTTTGTATCTAAAGGTTGTTAAGGTTGTTTTGCCTTAGATCTTGAGTTATTGTTAGTCACCAGGCGTTTATTGGCTGCAGTTGTTGTATCTGTTCGCGATGTATGTAGATGTGACATTCTGCAGCTGCGATATATGGGGGATGAACTTCAAGCACCGCATTCACACGATGGATGTTTACGGCATCTGCGACCGTGTGCATTATTTATAGGTTTTCTGATCTAGGGGTTGTTTCTTTAACTTTGGACATCTCTCCCTCTCTCTTAAAGATCCCTCCTGACATACCTAGGTGGGGGAATCTTATGCATCACACGACGATTAGGATGACTCTAACGCTAACACCCCCTGACATGCCATTTTCTTGCCGCACTGGAAGAACCGTTGTCACCTTATGCAGGTTGTTCAATGATGACAAGAGGAGGTAACCTGTTGTAGTTCCGAGGACGGCGTTCTGACAGGTTTGAATGTTGTTCCACACTTACCACAGTTGCGCCGGATAGCTAACCTAAAACCTGTCCTGTTATATGTGGTCAACAAGGTTTCTACAACCCAGTACTGCCGTCTAGGAACTTGAGAACCTTGCGGTAGCAAGCACGGACTATATATGTTATGTTATGGTAACATTCTGGAATATAAGGGTAGTTCGTGGTCAGATTTTTATTACCATTGACAGGATATTAAATTGTATGTTCATCTCGCCAGCCGATGCTTATTTGCATATTTGATTTCTTCTTCCTGAATTCCATGTACGACTGGCGACCACATGACCAATGCTTATCCAACATTTCAAACTTGTTCGGAGGGTAGTCTGCTCGATGTCTTCATACTATGTGGAGAGGAGTCCTTGGATAATATGTGTATGCTGTGCTGCTTATGATCTGCAACTAGGTAGCTAATTCAGATACTGGGGAGGAGTAAAAGCTCAATAGTCTTTGCTACTGGCGACAAAAGCGAAATCGGTCTGTACTATTTACCTTTACTTACATCTATGCCTGGCTTCAGACTTCCCTGTCCATTTTGAAGAATTCGATGCAAGTCGATAGTGCAGGTTGAGAACTTTCGTGAGAAACTCAACTCCCGGCTGTTTCAGCATTATCAAGGCGACTCCGTCAAGACCCAACGCTATGGATGATTTAGCGTTCCTAATGACATTTGAAAAATCATCCATTGTAAATTATGGCGGCTCCTCCACGAAGGAAAAGAATTTGGTGCTGCGTTAAACTCTTCTCTTTGCCCTGTCACTCCCGCGGAGATCGACAAATTGCTGATGATCTGCAACTGTACAGCTATTTATGATACCGAGCCTACAGAGTCTTTGCTACGGGCGATAAAAGCGAAATCGGTCTGTACGATTTACCTTCGCAGACATTCTTGCCTGGCTTCAGTAGCGGGACCACCCTGTCCATATTCCAGATTTCGGACACGATGTGGGTGGCTGGCGATAGGTTGAGAAATTTCGTGAGATACTCACTCCCGTCTTATCCAGCTGTTTCAAGATTACCATGGAGACAACGTTAGGTGCTAACGCTTTGGACGATTTAGCATTCCTAATGGCATATTACACTTATCTTGGTCCTGTCACTCCTGGGGTCCTCGACATATTGGTGATTAAAATATCCTGCATACATCTTCTAATCGTCAGTCCAACGCCGCCAAGCGTGATAAAAGTCCTATTTTCCTTCTTTTCAGGATACGAGAGTGAATTAATTGTTGCTCACAATTCACAATTTCCGGCTCCAATGTTGTAACGCCGGTCTAACCATTTTTTCCGCTTGTCCTCACTGACCAACCTATTAACTTCCAGTGTCAGCGCTCTAAATCTGGGCTCACAAGGTTTGGCTCGACGAAGCTTATTACGCTCATTCGCTAGTCCGCCGCCCCTGCTAGGAAATTTGGTCTCTTTGCGGGTTTCCGACCAGCAGGTATATTGCGAGTAGCTGCAGGGGTGACGATGTTTCCGAACATCCTTTCTGCAATCCTAACATGGGATGGGTTCCACAGTTTCCTGAACCGGTGAATGGTGAACTCTCTGAAACTTGGACTATTATTGATGAAAGTGCTACGTTCAGGGGTGAGGAAGTCGAAGTGTCTACTGATGGAGACGACAATAGGAACATGGTCAGACCCAGGGGCCTTTCTTTATCAGACCAGGTGACTTGATGGTTTTGTCTAGATAACTATGACACTCCCCCCTAATTCTGGTAGGAGCGTCCTCATTGACCTTGCAAAACGTAGAGCTATCAATTTGCTGAGCAAGCGCTATACCCATTTGGGCATTATCTAGGACCGAATGCCACAACTCATGATGAACATTAAAGTTCCCTAAGACCAGTCGATAATGACCTTCCAAAAGCGAGCTAATGTTGGGCCTATAAGTAAGCTAGTTGGCTTAAGTTCCCGTTGAGAAGATGTGACAGTACTTCATCCTCGTACATCGCTCTTATTACTCTGATTATTTTCTCCCTATTTGATTATTGCTTTCCATACGACAGTTCGTTTCATAGAAGGATTTCTTGCATGATGAAAAACTTCATCTTCCAAAAAGGATGTGAATGAGGTCGAAATAGCTCAGCTGCGGTTCGGGTGAATACTCTTACTGCTTTGTTACTTTATATCGTTCAAGCTGAAGCATAACACTCTTTTTCAATCTTTGAATTTTTATCATTGTTCATTAGTAGTCTACCATTACAATCTTTGGCTGCTTGGTTTTGTGTACATCTTCGATTTGTGAGTCTATCTTTTGTCCGGTGTAGCATAAAAGTTCCTTCAAGCTGTTCATTGGAATAACTTTCTTTTGCCTATTCTTTTTTTGTGCTGAAACTGCTCTATTGTCCTTTTGTAGTTTTTCTGCACCTCAAGTTCATCTTTCTAACCTAATTCCAAACATTCGAACCAAATATCCAACGTTTTGTATTTTTGTATTGTAGACGGTTTCTTCTGCAACTTGATGATATGTTGATGTGATGTCTTGCCATGTGTGGTGTTGATTTATTGGTAACTTTTCGTGTATTGTTGTGGCTAGGATATTCCTGGTGTTGTTATGGAGTTGTTGCATGCGTAGTGGTTTTCGCATTGAGAGTATAGCTTAAATAATTTAAAACCTGATGTACAGTTTTCAGGGAGTTATGCCAAAACGTGGGCCGATTTAACCTATCTGTAAATAAAAACGCATCAGTGTAACATTTTAACGTCTTATCTTATTTCGTTCATTATAGAATGATAACTATTGGCATATAGAATCTGAAGATGATCAAAAATACTAACGATAAATTTTATAT
The DNA here is from genome assembly GCF_047663935.1 of Musca autumnalis. NCBI lineage: Eukaryota > Metazoa > Arthropoda > Insecta > Diptera > Muscidae > Musca > Musca autumnalis. The sequence continues at coordinate 257,409,046 of NW_027411755.1, read as the reverse complement.
TCCCTTCAATAGATAATGGAGGGTATAAAAACGACAAATAAATACTCTTTATAAATAAAAATCAATCGTTCGATGGTAATGGCATCAGTTGAGAACGACTGGACCGATTTGGATAATTATTTTTTTTTTTCTTATGCAAAGAAAATTTGACCACGCCCATCTTAACAACCACTTTTGTCAAAAACTACTAAACAAATTTTCCTGACATTGGAATGTATCGGTTTGGAAATTAATTTGCGGGAGAATTGTGGTTGTGTCTCCGACCTTGCCTCCTTTTTTAGGACCCAAAGACTTTAGCACTCCCAGTTTTTAAAATATGTTACATCTACAAAACTACTGAATCAATTTTCCTGAAATTTTCCGGGACTGTACTGGGATGGTCCTCGGTGAAAATAGGATGATTATTTTCTTGAATTTCGAATTTAAAAAATCGCTATATCTTAATGGATAAACGTCAAATACCGTCATAATCCAACTTAGGTTTTTATGGAATGAACATTTTACCACGCCCACATTTTTCAATTTTCAGTTTAAATTTTTTCTGCAAAAACTACTGAACCGATTTTCCTGAAATTGTCAGGGAATTTACAGGGATGGCCCCCGAAAACAAGTTACATATTTTATTGAATTCCAGAGGGGCCGGGGTACCTACCCTATGCGATAATTTTAAAAACGCTATACTTGCAAAAATTACGCATGTATCTGTTTAAAAATTTACGGATTAATCTACAATCTAGGTACTTCTTTGGGGCCTAAAGACCCGACCACGCCTGCTTTTTAAATATGTTATATCTCCAATACTACTAATCCGATCCATAAAATTTACAAAATCTCAATGTTTGTTGTTGTTATGTATATTTTATGAAATTCGGAGGATGTGGGTACCTTCTCCACTCCTTTCTTTTAAATATTATATCTATAAGCCAAATTTATGATTATATCGTTTTCACAATATATTTTTTGGGAGGCAATGGGGTTGTGTGATACATATTTGAAGCCAAAATACCGGACCACGCCTACTTTTTTAAATATATTATATCTTGAAAACTGATGACCAAACCCACTCTTTCCAATACATTATTTTACCATAACTACGGAACCTAATTTCATGCAATTTTCAGAAAATGCATAACCGCTATATTTGCTTAACTTATGAGTGCATCGGCTTGGAAGTCAATTTTAGGTGGTTGCGCCCCGATCAAGAAAAACGGTATATGTATTTACGATATACTCGTATGTATTTACGATATATACACGGTCCATCAGCCATGAAAAATTAAAACGAATAAGTCCCAATAATCTGGAGAATTTCACTTAACCGTTTTTTTAACTTCTATAATTAGATCGCTTTAGGATAAAGACAGGGGACATGGTAGATACTAAATCCTAAACAGCATCAATGGGCGAAAAAATCCGACAAAGTCCGTAAGAGAAAAGAGAGGTTTCAGACAATATAAGTTGATAAAATTAAAGTCCTCCTCGTTTGACAATGGACCGAAGAAGCGAGGTAGAAAATATATATTTTGAATTGTCAAGCATAAAGTCTGTCATTTTCCCGTATGATTTCTCATTTGATTTCGTAGCTCAATACCATTCTCTTTGTAACCGAATTTAATTGCGTTAATCAAGAATAAGTTTTCTGGTCAAATTTTAACAATTTAAAATTCCAATTAGTAAATCCAATTTGAGTATTTGGTTGGACAACAGCAAACCAGTGGTCGTTTATCTCACGCACAGACACACTCATCACATATAACGCTTAGCACACATGCACGCACGCATACATCGTCTGAGAATTCTATTGATTTATATATTTGTAAGCCGGTTTGTAAGTTGAGACCATGATATATTGATTCATGCCTAACAATCAATTCTACATAATAATCTTTTGCATCAGTTGCAATAAATCAAACTACTCACCAACACCCAGCCATACAAACGCACACAGGCACACACACACACATAATTTGACACGAACAATATGGACATAGGCATGTGGAGGCCAAACACAAACATATAGACAACAATCACGCAAATTCGAATACAATCGAATGAGCACGTGTGTAATCACAACGTACCGATTAATACCCTCTTTCGATTGGGTTTTGCTAACCAGTTAAGGCCAACAATTACCCTACCCCCCACACAACTAAAACTATGACTGACTCGTCGTTGCGTTTTTATTGTATCTCCAACTCATGCTAAAGCCAAAGCTTACTCCAAGCATTGTTTGCTGTAGTACTACTACTGACCAGCCTAGAGAGGGAGTGGGAAATACATAACATCAACGGAAGCAGCGTTGCCAGTATTTTTGGGCCTCTTTTCCCCAACTTCTCTAAAACTTTTCCCCAAAATTCCCCAGATTTTATTGAATTTCCCCAAGAAAATCCCCAAACATGTTTTAACAAATAATTGCAAAGAAAAAAAATCAAAAGTAGTTTTATTTTATTGGGCCAACTAAGTAAGTAAGTAAGTTTTATTTTACATAAGAGAGTTTAAAATGGGAAACGTCAACAAAAAGTTTGTACTAATTAATACTTCATTCAAATTTGTACATTGAAATTCAATTAAATTGGTTTCACATTCGTAAAGTACCTATTCTTATACTTTAAATAGAGTTCATAGTAGAAAAAAGAATTATCTCCAAATATAGGTCTGTACGATAACTCAAAAGTTTGTACACATTTTTACAAAATGCTGTTCGATAACAAACAAAGAGAAATGAGAAGTACATGCAAGTAGTTGCAAGCACTTGCAAGTACTATTTACTTGCGAAGTTATCAAACAGGCCTTATGTCTTTTCATTTTTCAAGGGTAATATTATCCATTGCGATTCGTAAACCCATGGAGGTTTTTGTGTTGTCAACTGTTTCTAAATAGGTTCTTATAGAACTAAAATTGGGTTGACCCAATGAATTGCAACAAATATTGGGGCAAATTGCATGTAAGTTTTAAAAAAATACATCCGTTTCAGCATTTGTATTAACAAGCGTTTAAGATATTTGGCACAGGTCTTTTTAACATTAATAATTGTTGACTCATCCAAGCATTCAATTTTGTTTCCAAAAGTAAAGCCTAGATCCATGGCTCCGGCTCCCAATGGTAAAATATTTTGTGGTTACGTGATGACTGGCAAAAATGAACGGCCACACTATCAAGCAAGCGATTATTTGAGCAAAACTCTGTGTAGCCCGTTTTATCGTGACAGTTATAGATGGTTTCGATTTGAAAACTTAGATTATGCATATTTTTTTCTTTTATAATTGGAGCCATGAAAGTTAAATAAAGTTTAATTTCATCATGCTTCTCAATCCAGAACTCATTTGGCAGTTAAGTCCCATTGAGCAGTTGAAATTATGAAAAAAAATGCATTTCAATTCAACGCATTGTTCTAGTGAACGATCAGTTGTCGAACCGCATGATATCACTTCAAAGCTGTTATAAATTATACATTTATTATATGACGCATGTTATTTGTGCGTTACCCATGTGCTACTATTAAAAAAGTTCAGATAATCTGAAATAATTACTCAAAAGAATTTCCCCAAAAATCCCCAAGTATTTTTCAGATTTCCCCAAAAATTCCGCAATTCCCCAAGTCGAATTATTTTTCCCCATTTCAGGAAAAAATTCCCCAATTTGGGGAAAAATCCCCAATACTGACAACGCTGAACGGAAGTGAAGAGTTTTAAGTGGCCTATAGGGGGTAGATTAAGAGAGTGTGTGTGTGTGCTGTGGCTATGGTATTTCAACTTTATGTTGTTGTTGTCGTACACTAGCTATGTGGTCATGTAGAAAAACAAATTGATTTCATAGCCAAATGCAAAATAAACAATCATCCTTACATCACACATCCTTGCTGAAACCCACCACGACTAGCCCCATCACAATCACCCCTTTGATGCCTGGACATTTGTCGCCACCAATGCTGCCACCATTCAAACGTGCACACAATTTAACTTAAGCCAAAATGACCAAATATAACGAAGGAATCAACGGCAAGTCGCCCAACAACAACAACAACAAAAGCTAGAACACTATTTTGTGTAAACATAGCCGATTAGATCTTCATGGTCGATCAATGGGATTTACGAAATTGTTAGCAGGGACAATGGGTATCAAGGACATGCATGTGGAGATGGAGAAATTTGACGAAGAATGACTATCCCAGAAAATGTAAAGTCAAAAGGAATTGTGTTGTTGATGTTGGCGGTGCTGTTCTTATTGTCGCTGTTGAAATGCCAAGTGACACATTAACTAAGCAGCAAATCCAGGAAATGAAAGGGAAACAGCAAAACAATTTACACAACGTTTATTGCTAGTTTTGTTGTTGTCGCTGTTTTTCTTTAATATCAAAGAAATTTAATAAATGACCGAGCAGTGGTGGGTGCAGTTTTTGGTCATTGAATAATAACCAGAAATTAAATTTGAGTATTTATGATGATGATTAAATTAGTAGATTAGATATGTATATAGGAGTGGCGAACTTGGACGATATAATAACCAGAGGTTATGACACGCCACCGTGGTGCAATGGTATGCACACCCGCCTTGCACGCTAAAGGTCGTGGGTTCGATTCACCGACCAGTCAACATCAAAAAACACTTCTCAACGGTGGCAAAATACCCCTCAGTAATGTTGGCGACATTTTCTGAGTATTTCAGCCTTGTACAACTTCTCTACAAGTGTTGTCTTAGACACGCCGTTCGGACTCGGCGATAAACAGTAGGTCCCATATCATTGAGCTAATATGAATCGGGGGTGCACTCATTGATATGAGAGAAGTCTCCCCTGTCCCGCCTGGGATGTTTGTGGAACAATTATTATTATTATGACACGCCAATCTCGCTGAATAGTCACAAGTGGGACAACGATGATTAGATGGACAAAAAACTGGAACAAGTCTGGGGAATACTTAACAAAGTATATTCAATTAGATATATGTACATGGGTGAAGTAATGAATGAAAGATACCAAAGAACGTCTCGACCGGCTTTAGCATGACCAAACCCAGTGTTTACATTGGTTCCACTTTTATTTCAGGTGGACACTGACCTCCGCCTGGTGTCACCTAGTAGTCTTAAACACCCGTTAAAGGTAGTGAGTTAACATGTGCCGAGCATTAACCCATAAGAAGAACGCACTGGCGAATGCTCTTGGAATGTATAAGGCTGATACTACTGTCATAGAGGAAATACGATGGATTGGGGAAGGCGTCTCAAGAACACCTAAAGTTGACGCCTTGTACTATAGCTGCCGTAAAATAAAGCATGAGTTTGGTTGCGGTTTTGTAGTTAGTCGAAGGCTAAAACATCTGGTCTCCAGCTTCACCTCGTTGTATGCATAAACACTAACGAACAGACCGAATTTATATTTTACGAGCGCTTAGAAGAAACTTATGACCGCTGTTCTGTCCATGACATTACAATTATTGACGATATTTGTGAATGAATAAGGCATTTAGGGATACGTAGCACACGAGAAAGGTATCGGCAGCAAAAGTGGGAGAAGAATTAGAAAAGGGGGAGTGCGAAAAACGAGTTTTACGGAAGCCAGAATGAAGTCCAAAAAATCTACCAAAGAGTAAAACATCAAACTGATGGCTTGGGTACGTGAGCATTCTGTGTGCCGTCAACAAAAATGGAGATAAGACTGTGTGTTCAAGCTATTGGCATTAAGACTATTCCTTATAGCTTATAATATAGTGTGAAGAATATTGTGTGAACGAATAAAGCCTATGGTCAACGAAATAATTGTGTCATATACCGTTATGCGGCTTTAGACCGGGCAAATTCACCTTGCGGCATGTGATATAAAGCAGCCTTCGGCATCCCCCTACACCCAGAAGTATTCACAGCCATGTCTAAATTGGCTATCTCCACAAACCTCATTCGGCTTTATAAGATGATATTAACTGATACTCAGTTATCAGATAAAAAAGAAAAGCACATCTCCAAAGTGTTTTGTGTCCAAATAGGTTTCAGACCAGGAGACAGCCTTTCGTGTGACCAACACGCAGAAAAATATGTGTTAAAAACAGGATTTCGGAGTCGGAGTCGAGCAATTTTTGCTGGAGTCGGAGTCTAAGTCGAAAAAAATAACTCGACTCCGACTCCGGGCAATTTTTTCAACTATATAAGAATATAATATTAAATTCGGGACACCAATTTTTTTCAAAAATCATTATTTATTTTAAAGGAGAGCAAACGGTATACCATTCAAATTCAGAGAAACATTCACAGGATATTTACTGTTATTTGAAGTCTAGTCTTTTCATCTATATTTTGATTACAATTGCATGTCCAGAATATATTTGGTCCAGTTGATCCATTATTTTTGTTGCAAGCTAAAGTTATGTTCTTTGACAATCGAATTATAATTGTACTTTTAACGTCTTTTATATAAGTCTTCTGTCAGAAGATCTACTGGTCTTCTCACAAAAGTCTACTGATCTTCTTGATCTTCTGATCTTGTCTTTTGTTAGATGTCATCCTTGCCTTTTTTTGAAGGACCTGTTGGACACTTATGAAGGACATTGTGGTCGCTATGGGAAATCTTACTGATTCACTTACTTACTTAGCTGGCCCATTACAGAACATTTGTTCTATAGGCCGAACTAAGAAGAGATCTCCATTCCTCTCTATTTGTTGCTTCGCACTCTGGAATACCGCGCCTTTTCATCTCATCATCCACTTGTTTGCGCCATCTATTCCTTGACCTGCCAATTCTGCGTGCACCGCCATGTGGCATGTATTCATACGCCTTTTTAGCGGGTTCATCATCGCTCATTCTTATGATATGGCCTAGCCAACGCAATCGCTGCATCTCGATACTTTAACTATATTGATGTCGTTGTATAGCAGATACGGCTCGTGGTTCATGCGACGTCGATATTCACCGTCAACGCAGATTGGTCCGTAGATCTTTCGAAGAATTTTTCTCTCAAACACACTAAGCACTGCCATGTCTGCTTGCGCAAGTACCCAGGCTTCGGAGCCATACATCAGCACGGGTAGTATCAGTGTTTTGCAGAGCGTTATTTTTGTTTGACGAGATGTGGCTTTGTTTTTAAACTGCTTACTTAAACCAAAGTAGCATCTGTTGGCCAATACAATTCTTCTTTTTATTTCACAACTGATGTCGTTTGTTGTGTTTACGGAGGTGCCGAGGTAGACGAAGTCTTTTGCTACCTCAATATTATAGGAACCAACATCCACAGTCGGTCCGAGCTCAATGGATGCATTGCGCGTCTACACCATCAACTTGGTCTTCTCACCGTTTACCTTTATAAAGGTATCAGTTACTTGTTTTACTGATCGGCCCATGATGTCTATATCATCAGCATAAGCAAGTAACACGTGACTATTGGTGTAGATTGTGCCACTTCTTTTGACGTTTGCCTCTCGTATAACCTTTTCTAGCAGGATGTTGAAGAGGTCACACGAAAGGCTGTCTCCTTGTCTGAAACCTCTTTTGGTACCAACTCTTCGGAGAGGTTCTTTCCTATTTTAACTGAGGACCTCGTGTCAGTTAAAGTCATTTTACAAAGCCGGATGAGCTTTGCGGGTATACCAAATTCAGACATGGATTGGAATACCTTTGAACTCAGCGGGCTGTCGAAGGCTGCTTTATAATCGACAAAAGGTGGTAGGTGTCGATCTGCATCTCTTGGGTCTTCTCCAGGATTTGCCGCAGGGTAAATATCTGGTCAATGGAGGACTTGCCAGGACTAAAGCCGCATTGGTATGGTCCAATTATCTCGTTGACCATAGGCTTTAGTCGTTCGCGCAATATCCCTGACACGATATTGTAGGCAATAGGGAGTAGACTTATGCCCCTATAGTTAGAGCATACAGTCTTATCTCCCTTCTTGTGGACGGGGCACAGGATACTCAGGTTCCAATCGTCGGGTACTCGTTCTTCCTGCCAGATGGTGCTAACTAGCTGATGAATACACCTTATCAGCGTGTCGCCTCCGGTTTTGAACAGCTCGGCTGGTAAGCCATCGGCTCCTGCTGCCTTATTATTCTTCAGCCGATTTATTGCTGTCTTTACCTCATCTTGGCTGGGCGGTATACATTCAATACCATCTTCTGGGATTGGGACTGTGGTATCTTCGTCGTCTTCGCTGCTATTGGATACCAACAGATTTGAAAAATCTTCTTTCCATATCCTGAGTACACTATCTGTATGAGTTACCAAATTACCTTGCTGGTCTCTACAGGAGGATGTGCCTGTACCAAAGCCATCAATTTGATGCTTGACTCTTTGGTAGAATTTTCGGACTTCATTCTGGCTCCTGTACATCTCGATTTTTTCACACTCCCGCTTTTCCATCTCTCTCTTTTTCCTGCGGAAAAGACGTTTCTCCTCTCTCTCCTTCTCTCCCTGTATCTCTCTCGTGCGATACGCGTTGCTACTGATTGTAAAGTAGCCCTATATGCCGCATTTTTCTCTTCGATGGCAGCACGACACTCCTCATCATACCATGGATTCCTTGGTGGAGGTCTCTGGTATCCAAGTATGGATTTTGCGGCTGTTTGCATGGAGTGGGCAATGCTTTGCCATTGCACTGATATGTTATCGGGATGAGGAGTGCTTTGATTAAGCAATTGGGCCAGTTGAGTGGAATATGCTGTGGCTATCTGTTTGTGATTGCAGCTTACCGATGTCTAACTTTCGTGTTGTGTCTGTTCGTACTTTGTTTGCTACGTTTAAGCGGGTGCGTACCTTTGCTGCAACAAGGTAGTGGTCCGAATCAATGTTTGCGCCTCGGAACGATCGTACATCCAACACGCTCGATGAATGTCTTCCATCTATCACAACAAGATCAATTTGGTTTCTTGTTTTCTGATCTGGAGACAGCCAGGTGCCCTTATAAATATCGAGATGATTAAATCTGGTACTGCTAACTACCATGTTTTTTGCAGCTGCAAAGTCTATCAGCCTCATACCATTGTCACTATGGAGACTGAATTTCCCGACTGCTGGGCCAAAGATATTCTCCTTTCCAATTTTGGCATTAAAATCGCCTAGAATGATTTTAAAGTCATGGGCAGGGCAACGGTCATATGTTTCTTCTAAGCGCTCGTAAAATATATCTTTGGTCTGTTCGTCCTTTTCTTCAGTGGGAGCATGAGCGCAAATAAAGCTGATGTTGAAGAATTTAGCTTTTATTCGAATTGCAGCAAGTCTGTCATTCACTGGGGTGAAGCTGGATACCAGATGTTTTAGTCTCCGACTAACTACGAATCCGCAACCAAACTAATGCTTTACGTCATGGCAGCTATAATACAGTGCGTCACCTTTAGGTGTTGTTGTGACGCCTTTCCCAATCCATCGTATTTCCTGTATGGCAGTAATATCGGTCTTGTACTTTTCAAGTACGTCTGCCAATGCGAAGACTGCACCTTCTCTATAAAGAGTGCGAACATTCCAGGTGCAGATTCGCAGATCATGGTCCTTAAAACGTTTGCGGGGTTCGTCAACTTTAGAGTGGTTTGTTTTTCTTTTCTTTCGTTTTTTCATAGTAGGCTGTTTTTTGTAGGGAAGGGTTACTAACCCGAAGCCCAAACCCAAGTTTTTAACGTTCTTATGGGTGAACGCGCAGCACATGTTAGCTCATCACCTTTAAAGGGTGTTAAAGTCAGTTCCCCAGGTGACACCACGAGGAGGTCAGTGTCCACTTGAGATGATTTTTAAACCTGCCTATGGCAAAAAGACATCATGGTGCAAAAATATAGCGTTCTAGCTCAATTATTGTGGACGCTAGAGTGATTACAACATACCGACAGACGGATGCGTTACTAACGGAAAAACAAATATACACCCTCTACACTATGGTGGAGGGTATAACAATTTCGAAAGAGAATATGCTAAAGGCCTAGCAATTAACGGCAACAATATCACGCTATGCCTCCATAGAATTCGAACCAAAAATGGAAGTTGATTTGTAGCTATTATTTTGAGGTATGTTAAAACTTTGTCTACCTCAGAACCGTTAAAAACTCATCAAACAACATTAGTTGTGAAATAAAAAGGGGAAGGAAGGGGCTTAGGTAAGCAGTTTAAAAACAAAGCCACATCTCGTTGAATCAAAGTAACACTTTACAAAACTCTCATACTACCCGTGATAGTGTACTGTTCCAAAGCCTGTAAGCAAATAAGTCAGTGCTCGGTGTGTTTGAGAGAAAACTTCTTCGAAAAATCTACGCGCCAATCCACGTTGACGGTGAATATTGACGTTGTATGAACAATTGGTTATATAGTGACATCAGTATAGTTAAACGTATCGAGATACAACGATTGCGTTGACTAGGTCATGTCATACGAGTAAGAATGAGCCATGAAGAACCCGCTAAAAACCATAGAAATTCAGGATCCATGGCGGTACACGCACACCTGAAAGGACAAGGCTTTGATGGAGCGCACAAGTGAAGACGAGGTCGAAACGTGCGGTATTCCAAATTGTAGAAATAAAGCAACAAATAGCGAGGAAAAGCAATCTTTTCTCAGTCCGGCTTATAGGGCAAATGTTCTGTAAAGACCCAACTTAGTATTTTTCGCTGCTAAAAATGCATTTCATGAAACAAGTAAAGCCGTCAAAAGTCCGGAAAGTACGTTAAATACTCAAAAACATTAGGACAGCAGTCATCTACCAAATAATTCAATTTTGAAAGTATGAAGTCAAGTCAGGAATCGATCGTTAAATGGACACTCAACCGTATTTGCCATTTCCACACCAATATAAATAGATATAAAAATAGACATAGACCCTGGACACAACTTGACTTACTTTCTCAGAATTTTTTCTCTACCATATGATTGTACAATATACAAATCCTAAAAAAATATCTGTTAATTCTTTAATAAAGAAATACACAGATACATATGTCCTTATATTCCTTTACACCACTGTGTATGATTGTAATGCTAAGTAATGTCGATATTGTCACCAATTTTATCACCACTCTTTCTTTTTTTCCTCGAACGGATATCATCTGATTGTTATCACCAACATTCTTGCGAATGACTATTGTTATATCCAAAAACACACTCATACATTATTTTCTCCCAACACTCATCAACTCTTCCATAAAATCTTGCAAAAGGAAAAAAGGCTAAACCATTATGCGCACACACACACAACACAACTCACACTGCATTGCAACAAAAATAAAAAACACACACACAGAAGATGTGCTTAAGAAAACAAAGCTGTTAACTGGTCTAAGATGGTTGATGAAAATAAATTGCTTGAAGGTTTCTGAAGCAAAACAAATAAAACTCAATTGACTGACACTTGTCAAAATTGCTGTCTTATCTCGTTACTCGTAACCGTTCACATCAAGTCGTTCTCGTTGTCATTGTATTGAAGATTTTCTGTGAATGCGATTTCTTAATTCCAATAAATAACCACAAACAAGGACAATACTGTCGTCTTCGTCTAATCGAAGATGAGGAAACCCAAAGTATCGAAAATAAAGACATTTCTTTAGATTAGCAGAATGTGAGTGTGTGAGTTTTGTGAATATGTGCAGAAGCTAAATATTGTTATCACAATTTTTTGGGGGGCGGTATTTAATGGCCAGTGTTATTTGAATGTTGGTAAATTTATTTAGGCAACACTTGGGTCCAATGTCTTTAACCAAATTGAAGGGAATAGTTAATGGTAAGTTGTGAAAGATAAGCAGTGATGGTAAAAGTGAAATGTTGTTATCTTTTAATGTGGCAAGTTTTCAAGGACGTCTGATGGAAAAATATGTATTTGTATTTACATACTATATGTCAAAAGGACCAAGACTTGTCACTTAGTGTTGAATAAAATGAAAAATGGTGCTCATGAGGCTCTTTGTTATACTTATGTTGTTGATTTGAAACATGCCTTACTGTCCTAATTCATTTCGTAATTATTGTAAAAAAATAATGATAAGGTGTTTGGGTGCCGTGGGGTTACACAAAAAATAATGAAAGACATCACCAAACCAAGTACAACCAAGAACATAAAAGTGTTTTAAATAGATCGAGTTCAAATATAATTTTACCCTACACCATTATGTTGGGAGGGTATTATAGGCTGTTTTGGCACAAAAGTTTGTAACGCATCGAAATAATGGTTGTAGACCCATACTTATATATATACCAAAACAAGTAAGCAAAGGCTCTAGTTGGACGGGGCCTACCATGTGATACCCTACACCACTTCCCCTTGGAATTAGGTTTCAACAAATCAAAATTCCTTTATGGAACAAATTGTCTTCTCTTATATCAATGAGTGCACCCTGATTCATATCGGTTCAATGATATGGGACCTACAGTTTATGGCCGAGTACGAACGGCGTGTCCTATGATACCACTTGTAGAGAAATGGCTGAAGTACTCAGAAAATGTCGACAAAATTACTGAGGGGATGAACAATTTATGTTGCCTAGCCAGGAAATGTTTGTGCAATGTTCTCTGAACATCAGGTTCCTTTTTGGAGTACAAATATTCCCAGTTACAATGACACTAATCCAATTTATTGAACACTACAAATGCTATATAAAAATTGTCAAAGGGACAATTGTGAAATTATTGAAGATCGATGGTCCAAAAATTTTATACTTGTGCCATGCTTTTCAGGGTGATATCATTGTGATATAATCTTATATATGAGTGAAAGACAAAACATTTAGTTTCCATGAAGCCAAGGTTTGCACTATTATAATACGCGAATTATTGTAATTTACCAGTAACTATAACTATTGCTTGATCAAATTAAGTGTTTTTGAACAAAGCTCAAAAATTTGACAACAGAATTTAATTTGCGTGGAAGTTATGACCGCGTAAATGAATAAGAATATATAAAACACGTCGGTTATTTCAAAAAACCAATAAAAGGATTAAAGTACTCGCGATTACCCATAATTTGATATGCATTTTGACTATGTAGTCCACACCGCATCACAGTGATTTACTGCTAAAGCCAACATTTATTGCAATATTTTTTCTAAAAAACCTATTTTTGGAGTAGAGTATTTACAATATTCTTTTGAGTGTGCTTGTACCCCACGATATTTTAGTTCCGGATCATATAAATCAATCATAGAGTGAAAATCCATCCACTAGAACAGCGGAAACGGCTACAGCAAAAATTTAAAAAAATTGCGAAAAATGTTTTCGAAAATATCGAAGATTAGAGTTGTAAAAAGTTAAGCGGTATGAAAGCTGTATCCGATTTAGCACAAAAATTGGTTGTAAGTGTACATCCACGGTACATCCACGGTGCCTTCACCAAAATTAGTACTTCAAAACAAGTAAGCCAAGGCTATAGTCGGACGGGGCCGACGGAATTAGCTTTCCAAATACCAACATTTATTTATGGAACAAATAAACTTATTGTAAGAAATAACTTTGTGGATTCAGGTACCGTATCACACACACCAAGCTTAAATAATAACATAATAATTGTTTCACAAACATCCCAAATGGGACAACGCTCAATGATATGCAACCCACATCTTATCTCCGAGTACGAACCGCGTGTCCTAAGACACCACTTGTAGAGTAGTTTTACATGACTGAAATACTCAGAAAATGTCACAAACCTTACTGAAGGATATTTTGCAACCGTTGAAAATTTGATTTTGCCTGGCTGGGGAATCGTTTTGAAAAAGGTGCCAAAGCGACCCATGCTGCAATGTATGTATAAAAATCCAATTGGACAATTAAAACGTTAGGGCACCATGTAATTTGCCATAATGCAACAACTGGGAATGGAAAAATGTGGTTCTCTACACAAAACCCATTATATATTAAGCAGTGTGTAGCAGACACTTTATTGCAATTTTCTTCAGGGGAAAGATCATTAGTTCTATTTTCATATATAGTCTACTTTGCCGGTATAAGCCCTCCAGGTAATAAATTATATACCAAAAATATTTTTTTGTATTTTTCATACAAAAGTAATGGTCCATTTCACCCGCTAAATAACATCAGATCATCATCCAAAATTGTAAACATCTTCCTCTACCTAACTCCTAACCTCGTGCAAAATTTCGTGATTATTGGCCTATAATTGTTTGTGTTTGTCATTACACTACAAACAAATAACAGGGTATTTTAGGCTGTAACTCTGTTATATTTTCATGTGTGCGTATCTTCCTGTATATTAAAAATTTTCACAATTTGTACACAAAAGTTGCGGTCCATTTAACCCTCTTAATATTATCTGATCACTATCTCAAATTACAAGCTCCTTCTTTTTCATATACTCTTATATAATTGTTCCACAAACATCCCATACGGGACAAGGGAGACTTCTCTCATATCAATGAGTGCACCCCGATTCATATTTAGCTCAATGATATGGAACCTACTGTTTATCGCCGAGTCCGAACGGCGTATCTTAAGACACCACTTTGTAGAGAAGTTTTACATGGCTGAAATACTCAGGAAATGTCGCCAACATTACTGAGGGGTATTTTGCCACCGTTGAAAATTTTGATGTTGACTGGCCGGGGAATCGAACCCACGACCTTCAGCGTGCAAGGCGGGTGTGCATACCATTGCACCACGGTGGCACCCATCATATACTCTTACCTTAGTTAAAATTTCGAGGCGATTGGACTATTATTGCGTCCTACACAATCGGATAAAAATTATGTTTTTGGTCCATTTCACCCGCTAAATAGTTCACGATCATCATCAATTAAAATAGCGATCTATTCTGATGTGAAACCGATCTCCATACCAAATTTCGTGACGATCGGTCCATAATTGCGGCCTGGAGTTTGATTACAATTTATAATGGACAGACGGACACACGGACGGACGGACACACATATCAAAATCGCTTTATCTCGCCGAGATATATATAGATTGGTATACCACATTGGGGGTCTCCGACGAATATTTCGCGGTGTTACATGAATTTTTACCAAAACAAACTTATAATACCCTTTCCACATACATATCAAAGATATCAATATTATAAGATAGGAAATTAACTGTAGAGGGAGTTAACCTCTGTTGCTACGATATCATAGCAACATTCTGTTAAACGAAAACTGTTACTCATTGGAATATTGACAAGAAAAACATTAGCAGCCTGTTCATGTATGTCGACCGAAAGGTTTTTTGCGCTTCGAAAGTGGAAAAAAATCATTTTCTGTTCATGTAAACGCCTTCGAAACGAAAATCTATGCGACCGACAAGCCATACGAAATAACACGTAAACGTACACTTTTCCATTAAATTTGGGTTTATGTATTTCGAAAGGACTGTCTCTTATAGAAAGAGAATGTCAAAATCACTCACTTGTTTTGTAGCTGCCGAGTAGAACGTAAACTCGCGAATAACACCGACAATCTTAAAACAAATTTATGCAACACATTCTTGAAACAAAATAAAAATTTTACAGATACGATTCAATGGCGCTTTCATTCATTATTTTGAAGAAACCAATTAAATAAAATAATTCAAAATACCGACACATTTTATTTTTCAAACAAAACAAATCACACATATTCCAATATTTGTATGTATATGTGGATTTTGTTTTCATTTCTCATTTGGCTCTCATTTATGGAACATAGTTGTAAAAATGTACATTCAAATTAGTAGTATTTCGCATAGGATACGTAACGGCATTCGCACGATAGTTTGCGAAATACATGAACGCATTTTTAGACGGAAGCGAGTGACTGCTTTCCTTTCGTACAGGTTTCCGTGCGACATACATGAACAGGCGGTAAAACTCAAATTTTACGGCGTTGACTTTTGTTTTTTTTATTAAATAATAAATAAGAAATAGTGAAGAAATAAATTTCAGCCACAAAACAGGACGTTAATGTTTTCTGCCGCGAGAAATGGGAATCAAAAACGATTGGCATTGCTGTTATCAATTCCAGTGAGTTGTGTAGCCATCTGCAACCAAAATGTGGAACTATTAGCATATGTTTTTGGAAAATGCATTTCTTCTAGTCTTTATTACTATACGTCTTTGTACATATGTGTCAAAGACGTATAATATTAAAGACCCGAACAAATGCATTTTCCAAAAACATATGCTAATAGTTCCACATTTTGGTTTCAGTTGGCTACACAACTCACTGGAATTGATAACAGCAATGCCAATCGTTTTTGATTCCCATTTCTCGCGGCAGAAAACATTAACGTCGTGTTTGTGGCTAAAATTTGTTTCTTCATTGTTTTTTATTTTTTATTTAATAAAAAACAAAAGTCAACGCCGTAAAATTTGAGTTTTAATGTTTTTCTTGTCAATATTCCAATGAGTAACAGTTTTCGTTTAACAGAATGTTGCTATGATATCGCAGCAACAGAGGTTAACTCCCTCTACAGTTAATTTTTTGCAATTGACTTTTACTATCTTATAATATTGACATCTTTGTATGTGTGTCCGTCCGTCTGTCCATCTTAACTTTGTAATCACGCTACTGGTCGCAATTTTGATCGGATCGTCACCAAATTTGGGAGTTGATGAGGGTCCCGAAGGGGAAGAAGTCTATAGATTTTGGTGATGGTCGGATAATATTCAGGGGTCGGAATGGGCAAAAAATTTATTTGGAGAAAAAGTCAACTTTTTATTTCGAAGCGAATATCTCCGCATCTATATGGGGTATATCAAAAGCAAAACCTAATGAAAGTAGAAAATATCAGCTTTACAACGATGTATAGTGTGTTGTCGTAGGTGGTAAAATAACGAAGATATCGCAAAAGTCGCTAATACAGCCCAACTTTTAATTTTTGCGACTTCAATTATAATGACGAATATCACAGCTTTGGTTGGGGAGCTTCCAAAAGCAAAGCCTGGCTATGAAAGAATATATCCAACTTTTACAATGATGCAAAGTTGGTTGGCGTAGGTGCCCAAATAATGGAGATATAGCAATAGTCGGTAATACATCCCATTTTTAAATTTTTTTTAAAAATCGCGCTACAGGTCGCAATTTTAATCGCATCGTCACGAAATTTTGGGGGTTAACGGGGGTCCCACAGAGGAAGAAGCCTATTGATTTTGATGATGGTCGGATAATATTCAGGATCAGAATGGGCAAAAACTTATTTGGAGAAAAGTTCAACGTCTCTGTTTCTTTAAGAGGTAAATCAAAAGCAAACCGTGGCGAGGAAAGCAGAAAATATCACCTTTAAAACGATGTAAAGAAGGTTGTCGTAGGTGGTCAAACAACAGAGATATCGCAATAGTCGGTAATGCATCTCATTGTTTGGGAGTTGATACGGGTCCCATAGAGGAAGAAGCCTATTAAGTTTAGTGATGGTCGGATAATATTCAGGAGTCGGAATAAGCAAAAAGCTTATGTGGAAAAAAGTAAATTTTTTATGGAATATCTCCGCTTCTGGTAGGAGTATTCCAAAAGGAAAGCCCACCAATGGAAGAAGAAAAGGTCTCCTGTATATTGATGCAAAGTATGTTGGCGTAAGTGGTAATCACACTACATGCTGGAATTTTGATCGGATAGTCACGAAATTTTGGGGGTTGATGGAGACCCCACAGAGGAAGAAGCGTATTGATTTTGGTGATAGTCGGATACAATTTAGGGGTCGGAATGGGGAGAAACTAATGTGGAGGCAAATTCAAAGTTTTATTCTTTGTGAATATATTGGCTTCTAGTAGGGGTATACGGCAAAGCCTGACAATGGAAGAAGAAAATATTACCTTTACATTGGTGTTAAGTAGGTTGGCGAAGGTGGTCAAACAAGGGAGATACCATAATAGTCGGAAATGCATCCAATTCTTCCATTTTTGCAATCATGCTACAGGTCGCACTTTTGATCGGGTTGTTACCAAATTTTGGTTGTTTATAGGGATCCCAGAGAGAGGATTATATTCCCTAAATTAAATGTTTACCAGTGAAAAGCTTATGCACAGGAGTAGTGGTGTAGGGTATCACATGGTCGCCCCGTCCCGACTATAGCCTTTGCTCACTTGTTTTAATTATATGTTGAGATTTAAAGTCTATGCTTTTTCAAAGTAATTGACTTATTATTTCCTCCATACGAGTGTTGCACGATAACTTTGAGGCCTAACAATGAAAACGCGAATATTTAGCTTCAAATATGGTTTTTTCTTGATGTGCGGGAATCAAATGAAGTCATTGGGTTTCACGGCAGGGCGAATGACCCATCCATCAATTCTACGTTTTGTCCGATCAAAAAGGCGGTAGTTTAAATCGATATGTGAGACCTCACATTGTCATGGTGCTCAATAATTCGTATTCCCTTGTTCGTTTTTCGAATTTCTCAGGAGACTACAGACAAACAACTTGTAGTGTACCACTCAGAATGAATCATCTAACGTTCCTCAAGCTGTATAGTAACTACTTGGTCAGTTTAACCAAAGAAACAGGCGACCATTTGCTTCAAGGTGCTTCTTCCATGAACAACTTTAGTTGGATATGTCTCATTTTCTAAGACACCCACGGTCGATTGCTGTTTTGTTTGGGCCCCATACGCATAAATCCAAGATTCGTCGCATGTGACGATTTTATATTCACAATTGCTTTTCACAAATCGACAAAAGCCGTTTTTGATCTATTGTCAAGTTGTGCCGGGAATAATATAACGAATAAACCAATAAAACCTAACGAAAAAACCCCATTTTTGCGGTGTTCATGCAATACCAAATATTCGTTGGTATACGAAATGTACAAGGATGCCTTTATTTCACGGTATACAACATCGTGATCTTGCATTATCCATTATCCGTTTTAGCGAGAATCGGCAACGAGTGCTATAGGATCGACATACAAAGCATTAATTTGATCGATGCACTGTTGCCTTGATGAAATGTTCACAAGTTAATTCAATTTTCTTTTCAAAGTGATATTTTCAAGCGACTGTAAACAACGGAACAAATGTAAGTTTGTCAAGCTGCCCAGAGTACGTTTAGGCAAAAAACTTTCAAGCTCGAATACTTCAACTTAAAGTCATCCGATATGGTCTTAAACACATAATTTCTTCGATATAGTTCATTGTCCACTCTTTCGATTATCTCTGTCAGAAAAGTTGAAAAATTTTTGAATAGGTGCTGTTTCAGAATCTTTTCAAAATTGCTTTCTTTAATGGTAGTATTTCAATGGCAAGCCCATACCTACTTAGATAAGGATCCAAAAATTCGAAAAAAAACCCTCCTTATAGGCACCAAATAAGTTGACTGATGAACCATATGACCTATGATACGAGACTCCCTCGGAGCTGCCCCAAAATTAACACCACACGTAGCATGTAACTGGGTGACGTAGGGGATGGAAGATACCAAGGAACGGTCCTGACCGGTTTTAACATGGCAAAGCCCAGGATTTATCTTGGTCCCTCTTTCATCTCAAGTGGACACTGACCTCCCCGTGGTGTCACCTGGGGAACTGCCTTTAACACCCGTTAAAGGTAGTGAGTTAACATGTGCCGCGTGTTCACCCATAAGAACGTTAAAAACTTGGGTTTGGGCGTCGGGTTAGTAACCCTCCCCTAGAAAAAACAGCCTACTATGAAAAAACGAAAGAAAAGAAAAACAAACCCCTCTAAAGTTGACGAACCCCGCAAACGTTTTAAGGACCATGATCTGCGAATCTGCACCTGGAATGTTCGCACTCTTTATAGAGAAGGTGCAGTCTTCGCATTGGCAGACGTATTTGAAAAGTACAAGGCCGATATAACTGCCATACAGGAAATACGATGGATTGGGAAAGGCGTCACAACAACACCTAAAGTTGAGGCACTGTATTATAGCTGCCATGACGTAAAGCATGAGTTTGGTTGCGGATTCGTAGTTAGTCGGGGACTAAAACATCTGGTATCCAGCTTCACCCCAGTGAATGAAAGATATGCTGCAATTCGAATAAAAGCCAAATTCTTCAACATCAGCTTTATTTGAGCTCATGCTCCCACTGAAGAAAAGGACAAACAGACCAAAGATATATTTTACGAGCGCTTAGAAGAAACATATGACAGTTGCCCTGCCCATGACACTAAATTATTCTAGGCGATTTTAATGCCAAAATTGGAAAGGAGAATATTTTTGGCCCAACAGTCGGGAAATTCAGTCTCCACAGTGAAACATCTGACAATGGTATGAGACTGATAGACTTTGCAGCTGCAAAAAACATGGTAGTTAGCAGTACCAGATTTAATCATCTCGATATTCATAAGGTCACCTGGCTGATCATATTGTGATAGATGGAAGACATTCATCCAGCGTGTTGGATGTACGATCGTTCCTAGGCGCAAACATTGATTCGGACAAAAACCTTGTTGCAGCAAAGGTACGTACCCGTCTAAACGTTGCAAATAAAGCACGAACAGACACAATGCGGAAGTTGGACATCGATAGGCTGCAAACACAACAGATAGCCACAGCATATTCCACTCAACTAGCCCAATTGCTTAACGGGAACACTCCTTGTCCCGATAACATAACAACACAATGGCAAAATATTGCCCACTCCATGCAAACAGCCGCAAAATCCATACTTGGATTCCAGAGACCTCCACAAAGGAATTCATGGTATGACCAGGAGTGTCGTGCTGCTACCGAAGAGAAAACTGCGGCATATAGAGCTACTTTACAATCAGTAGCAACGCGTACGCGCACGAGGGATATCAGGAGAAAAGGAGAGAAGAGAAACGTCTTTTCCGCAAGAAAAAGAGAGAAATGGAAAAGCGGGAGTGTGAAAAAATCGAGATGTACAGGAGCCAGAATGAAGTCCGAAAATTCTACCAAAGAGTGAAACATCAAACAGATGGCTTTGGTACAGACACATCCTCCTGTAGAGACCAGCAAAGTAATCTGGTAACAGATACAGATATGGAAGGTAATACGAGATGCAAATGTCAAAAGAAATGACACAATTTACACCAATAGCCACATGTTACTTGCCTACGCTGATGACATAGACATCATGGGACGATCAGTAAAGGAAGTAACTGATACCTTTACAAAGGTCGAAGCAGAATGTGCGAAAGTGGGTCTGGCGGTAAACGGCGAAAAGACCAAATTGTTGGTGTCGACGCGCAAAGCGTCCATAGAGCTCGGACCAACTGTGGAAGTTGGTACCTAAAATTTTGAGGTAGTTAAAGACTTCGTCTACCTCGGCACTGCCATAAACACAACAAACAACATCAGTTGTGAAATAAGAAGAAGAATTTTATTGGCCAACAGATGCCACTATGGTCTAAGTAAGCAATTTAAAAACAAAGCCACATCTCGTCAAACAAAAATAACACTATATAAAACGCTGATACTACCCGTGCTAATGTATGGCTCCGAAGCATGGGTACTTGCGCAAGTAGATAAGGCAGTGCTTGGTGTGTTTGAGAGGAAAATTCTTCGAAAGATGTACGGGCCGATTTGCGTTCACCGTGAATATCGACGTCGTATGAACCACGAGCTATATAAGCTATACATGACATGAATATAGTTAAACGTATCGAGATGCAACGATTGCGTTGGCTAGGTCATATCATGAGAATGAGCGATGATGAACCCGCTAAAAAGGCGTACGAATACATGCCACATGGCGGTGCACGCAGAATCGGCAGGCCTAAGCTTCGGTGAAGTGGATGAAGAAATGAAAAGGCGCGGTATTCCAAAAAGTCAAGCGAAAAACAGAGGGGAATGGAGATCTTTTCTTAGTTCGGTCTATAGAACAAATGTTCTGTAATGGGTCAACTAAGTAAGTAAGTAGCATGTAGCTCCGGTCGTGGTGCCAGAAGTGAAGGTAGGGAGGGAACTATTTATCCTATTGTATGTGCAGACAAACCTATCTCCTTTGAGCCTGGCTCAAACATAGGTTCAGATTTGGATATAGGCCCCTTATATATCTTTCACCGATTTTGCTATAAATTTTTGCTATATCACAAATTATTTTTGAAGGCTATTGGTTTAAAATTGAGCGGGTTTTATACAAATCGGGGAAAGATATATGTGGGACTATATCCAAATCTGAACCGATATCGACCAAAGTTGAAATTTTTCATTCCCATGCCATCATAAGTACTTGTGCAGAA
This sequence comes from Musca autumnalis, assembly GCF_047663935.1. NCBI lineage: Eukaryota > Metazoa > Arthropoda > Insecta > Diptera > Muscidae > Musca > Musca autumnalis. The sequence goes on along the minus strand of NW_027411755.1, from coordinate 257,387,022 downwards.
ATTCATCAACATAGGTCAGCTTTTTCTATTTTTATCCATTTTTGTATGGAACACTGTGGGTCGTTCGTATAGAACGATGTTAATCCTTTAATCTTTTCTAGCGTCAGAAAAAGCTGTATAGGTGCTAACCATTAGCTGAAGTTCCGTGCAGCACAGTACTGCAACAGCGCTGCACGCCATCTCCTCACATATTATTCGAGGGCTCAACCAGAACCAGGCATTTCAAAGGTGAGTGTTGGTGGCGATGGACTTTTCACATTTAGTACTGTTTAAGGACATTGAGCAACCATCCGGCTAAGTTTGGATACTCAATTGCATGTTAAGACACCAGACGTACGTGGGCTTCATGAAAAATAGGTCGAAGGCACGTGTTTTAAAACAGAATGTTACTCAAAGTGAGATTATATCTCCGGAACTTTTTAAGCTCTACATTTATTCCACACCTTCCAGACGGCATTGACATCGTTAAGGGTTCGGATGATTGTTCGATTTTGACGTCGAATGCCTTCCCTAATATCATTTATGACAAACTGAACTTTTGTTTTACTGATCTTACCAACTTTTTTGGGCGCGACGAATATCCTCCAAAAATCTACTGCCGCTCTTTTCACCATCTGAACGAGTACTGAGGAGATTACCATTGAGCTGAATGTCAAGGTCAATGGTAATGTAATTCCGAGCATTATATACACCAAAGATTCTAGGGTCACGATGTCCGTGATTGCCACTGTTTTCTGTAATAAGCCTGGGTGTAGGAACAAAGTTGTCAATTCGCAAGCCAGATGCACTTGGTGTGCTGATAATGAAACTTTGCTAACCACATATAATGCGATAGGTCGGTCTGAAGTAAGCTATGAGGTGCCAGAGCGGTCCACGAATATAAGTGCAACGCGATAGTATAATATTCAAATCGGTGCCACCTCATGTCATCTATGGGCCGTCTGCATGAGAAGGCCAAGATTCTTCAAGCACGACAAGGCAATGACAAACACTCTTTGCCGTACTTGCTCGAATGTTATCGCGAGAGTCATCTTAATAACAGTATGGTGGAAAGGACTCCGCTCTCATGATCTAAAGATAGAAATCTAGATCAGCAAGCCTATCAAGCACGCTTGAATCGCGTTCACACCGGTACAGTCTCATATACCATAAACAAAGGAAAAGAAAAAAAAAAAACAAAATAAACAAATATCGTGCGGTCCTCGAAGTACATCACCCATCTTTCATAGCTAAAGAACGTCAGCTGATACAACAAAACTGAGTAGTTTTGGCTCACCTACGTTGGGGATGGTGCAGTTGTTCAAATATCTTACCGGCAATAACAATAAAAGAAACGACAACTTACAAAATGCAAAATTCTTTAATTTTTCATTTCACTCGCAAAAGTTAAAGAATTTTGCATACGTGATGTTGAAGGTCTTGAAATTTTCTCCGAAGGTAGTCTTTGCGGTACTGACTAACACTATAGAATTATTGACGAGGGTAATTTTATGCTTCCTTACATCCCCTTCAAAATCTTAATCGTATTATCAATTTTTTCGCCAAAAACGTTCAGTCGTCACCGTTCTAAAATATGACGTCTTGTCTGGGATTCGAACTTATGTTGCAAAAATTTCTAAAAACTAAATTTTTCCAATATATACTTTTACCATTTAAAGACTTGTCATCCTTCAATCCAAACACTCTCATATGTTTCACAAACACCGATAACTATAGAAACTAATTTTATATTCGTAGGTTGGTCCCCAAATCTCAACAATAAAGACGGCGATTAAATAAAAAAGGCAGTGCGAAAAGATAAAGGATTTGTTTATTATTCGAATGGTAATAAAGCTTATTGGCTGGTTTTACACTTAAGATAAGCAGAACATAGATAATTTACATAAGAAAAAACAAAAAAGAACAAACGGCGATAGTTGGAATATTTGTTTGCTGATTGGATATCTTTTTTTGGTCACATAAACATTGTCTAGTGGTTGTTGTTCGTTCGTTTGTTTATTTTTATTGAAATACGCACTTTAGTTGTCCTCCTCGTTTATACTCGTACTTAAAGGGTTTCAAGCTTATATTTACATTTTGCTTACTTTGTGTGTCCTGATATGTTTATTGTGTATGTATGTCCTCTTGTATTACGTTTGCATAACACACAATCCCCTTTGCTATGGACTAACATGGTCAGGGCACTTTGTAAGGGCATTCTGTCCTTAGTGTAGTAGAAACGTGGGAATGTAATGCATGCTAAATGCTTGCGTAGCTCATATGACAGTTTAGATAATGGGGTAGGGAAAGCAGCAGTAATGGTAATAGAACACTTTGTGAATTCTTGAGAAAAACTCACAGGGGAACAATTATCTAAAGGGTTTCGCAATTATGGTGAAATGTAATCACATCGACACTAACCCTAATGTATGGACACAGTTGACACACAACTACACGTACATACATGAATACACAAACAAAGGCATTACTCTTGGCTAAAGGTGTGTGATTTTCTAGACTCATTGCTGTGATATCCTGAGAAGGGAAGACAGCGTAAATATTCTATGATTGGTATGTTGGCCGATTAAAACTATATTGACAAGATTGGTAAAAATGCGGGAAAAATTTATTTTGGTCATCTGAAATTAAAGCGTAAAATTATATTCAAAATCTATGAACTAGGAAGTTTTTGTACGATGGAAACTTATTGCAGTTCCTCCCAAATTTCTCAGAATAGTGTTGTTTGATTTTGCTGTGTACTTCCCCAGGGAAATTAATCTACTTACTAATTATAACTTCAAAAAACTTCGAACAACATATGGAGAGAAAAATGCAACAAAAACAAAAAAAAAAAAAACACAGAATGAAACAGACCCCAAAATGAAACTCCTCGGTTGCAATACACTTAGCCTCCAGCCATGGGGTAGTCAGCCAATTAGGTAGCCAGCACTGGGAAGAGCTCTCACTCACTCTACCCGTCCAAAGGCGAGTTTACTCTCATTTAGATAGCCAAGAATGCTGCTAACGGTACAGTACGTGAACGAGATGAGGCTGACAAGCACAAATACACACACATTATTGAAGATTATAAGAAAGACTCAATCTTAGAAATCGTCGATCGTCCATCTTCTTAGAAGCGAGAACGGAGGACACAAAACACGCCAAGCGGAAAAAGTGAAAACACAACAGCACAGCTTCATCTGCAACAAAACTACCCTTCAATGAAATTGTTAAGAACAACGAAGGGTAATCTGTATGCTATCATCACTGCGGAATGGGGTAAGGTAGAAACCAACTTGTCTGTACTACACCATTTTCAGAAGTAATTCGAAATATTTTAGATTCAATTCGTAAAATTTCATTTGTAATTCGAAGCACTTAATTTGTAATTTTATTTGTAATTCGAGATATTTTATTTGTATATCAAAAAACTAAATATAAAACCAAGGCAACTAAAAACTGTTTTGGTCAAGATGTTGTTTATTATTGTTGATTGTGTTTAGCTAATTGAAGTTTGGTAATTGTTGTAATAGTTTTATTTCGAATATCAAAAACTCAATTTTATTTACCGCAAATTTTGTGCATGTGACTACTGATTAAGCCGAGTTCACAATTGATTTCCAAGCGTACCGATCTTCTGCTTTACTTCTCCAATTTTCGATGGCATGTTTTGTGGTATCTTCTTTAAATTGGTCTTTCCATCGGAGTTTTGGCCTTCCCTTGGGACGTTTACCGTCGTGTGGCTCATATTTATAGAAAGGCTGGTGGAATCATCTTTATCCATCCTGCTGATATGGCCCAGCCAACGAAATCGTTGTAGCTCGATATGTTTTACTATATCGATGATGGTCGGCTGTTACAGCTCGTGGTTCATACGACGTCGGTATTCAGCGTCAACGCATATTGATCCATTAATCTTACGAAGAATTTCTCTCTCAATCACACCAAGTTCTGCTTTAACTGTTTTCGCAAGTACCCATGGTGCAGATCCATACATAAGTACGGGTAGTATCAGCGTCTTGTAGAGTATAAGTTTGGATTGACGAGAGGTGGTTTTGCTTTTAAACTACTTACTTAGACCAAATAGCATGTGTTGGCCAATATTCTTCTTCTCTTGATTAAAAAAATTATGTTGTTAGCTTTATTTATGGTGGTGCCTAGGTGAATAAAGTCATTTACTACCTCGAAATTGTAGTTCCGAACATCTCTTTTTAAATTTTTGTCTAAAACTTTGTTTTGTTTCAAATGGTTCGGAGAGGTTCTTTCTATTTTAACAGCTGATCTTGTGTCAGCCAGTGTCATCCTGCATAATCGTACTAGTTTTGCAGGGATGGAAAACTCAGATATAACTTGAAACACCTTTGTTCTAATTAGGTTGTCGTAGTGTAACGTGGTTTTGTCGTAGGCAGACTTAGTCGTGTGCAGGGTCGCCATAAGGGGCCAGTAAACCTTACGGAATAATATGACGAGTAATCTCCCTTTCCTAGGAGTTAAATCGGATAACTACTACTGATGTCTAAGTACGATAAGAAGTGTTTAAATAGCAAATGGTAGATCGGTTAATTGACGCTGGTTATCGGCAACTTAAATTAAGTATGGTGGTTGGAAGCCTCGTACGAGATATGTGGCTGGTGGGTGGTACTGCCATACGCCTCGTTATCAGGTTCGGATGAGACGATTCGTAGTTGCCCGGAAACTGGATGAAAGGTTGTTCTGTAGTAGACGGTAGAACGACTGGCTTGGGGATTCGTTGCTTGGTAGTAAATGATTTGATGATGATCGGGAACTTGGTGATTCGCTGTTCGGTAGCAGGCGATTTGAAGATAATCGGGAACTCGGTGATACGCTGTTCGGTAGTAGGCGATTTGAAGATAATCGGGAACTCGATGATTCGTAGTTTAGTATGATCGTGGATGCTATGTGTCGTTGTTCGGTTGAACGGATACCCGATGCTCGTGTCCTGGGTGTTCGGGTAGACGGGGATTGTAGTGTGGTAGTTCGGCGCTTTGTACCGTATGTGTTCGGCCTCTCGGTGACTCGTGTTGTAGATGTTCTGCCTCTCGGTGACTCGTGTTGTAGATGTTAGGCCACTCGGTGATTCGGGGTTCGGCCACTCGAAGGTTCGTGTTGTAGATGTTCGGCCACTCGGGGTTCGTATGTGTTCATCCACTCGGTGATTCGGGGTTCGGCCACTCGGTGATTCGTGTTGTAGATGTTCGGCCATTCGGGTTTCGTATGGTTGCTCGGGCCCTCGGCTCTCGTGTTGTAGGGGTTCGGCCAATCGGTGATTCAGCACTCGGCTCGGCTGTTCGGGTCGTCGTTTATTAGTGTTAGTTCTAAGTTAACCTCTACAGTATACTACGAGTATTGACTAGTGGAACAACACCCGAAGGTGGAGTGGAACAATACCCGAACGTGGAGTGAATGTATTAGCCACTGCGCAAAGGGGTAGTTCCCAAAAATACTTCCCAACCTCTCTACATTCCCGTGTCGGTTGGCGGACTACCAACACACAATTGTACTCAAGCCCGTATGGCTGGCTACCTGCACTAGCAAGCCTGCCAGTCCCACCACAAATTGAAATACTTAAGTGAATTGTCGCACAAAGCGATTGAGAAGCTCACCGCTGTTGTCATGTTGGAGAAATGCATTGTAACGCACCGTCCCCATAGTAGTGAATGTGTACTGGATGTATAAATATGAGTTTTTAACAGAATGGATGGCATTGCGTTGTTAGGTGGTGGGCCGTAATGTTGCTGTTAATATGTACGTGGTCATTTTGTCACGTTACAAAAGGCGTCGACGGATATGTGGTAGGTGCCGATCTGTGTTTTGTGGGTCTTCCTCAGTATTTGGCGCAGTGTGAAGATTTGGTCAATCGTTGATTTAGACGTTCAAACAGTACGCTCGACAGAACTTTATATGTGATTGGTAGGAGACCTTCTTCGTGAGGTATGCTTTCTTCCTGCCAAATTTCGCTAATTAACTGATGCATACTCCTTATCAGGATTTCGCCACCGGTCTTGAACAGTTCGGCGGGCAGACCATCAGCTCGTGCTGCTTTATTGTTTTCAGTCGATTAATTGCTGTCATGATCTCACTTTGGCTAGATGGTGGACATTCAATGTCGTCGTTTGCGATTGGTTCTGGGGTATCTTCTTCGCCGCCCATATTCGACACTAAAAGCTTTATGAAATGCTCCTTACAGATCCTCAGTACGCTATCTGTATCAGTTATCAGATTCTTTTCATCATCTTTGGAAGAGAATGAGCCTACACCATACGCTTCAGTCTGGTGTTTTACACTTTCTTTTTTTCTCCTGAAAATACGGTTCTCCTCTTCACCCGATGTTTGCGCTTCGTGTTGCTACTGAATGCAGATTACCTCTGTATGTCGCGTTCTTTTCTTCAGTATCCTTACGATCGTACCATAGATTTTCGGGAGTTTGAAGTGACTGTCACTGTGTTTCTACATTATCGGGACAAAGAGTGTCATCTTCCAACATGTGGCAACTGACCCACATGTTGTAGGCTTGAGCTATCTATTGTGTTTGTAGCTTCTTCACATCCAACAAGACGGTTGCGTACCTTTGCTTCTACAAGGATATGGTCCGAATCAATGCTCGCTCCTCGCCATGTTTTTTGCCGCTGCAAAATCGATAAGCCTCAATCCATTGACGGATGTTACTGAACTTACCGACCGTGGGACCAAAGATATGTATTTTCCCTCCCAATTTTAGGATTAAAATCTGCTAGAACAATCTTAATGTCATGACCAGGGCAGCGATCATTTGTTCCTTGGTTTGTTCGTCTTTCCCTTTGGTCGTGGCATGGGCGCAGATGAGACTGATTTTCAAAAATGTAGCTTTTTTACGGATTGTTGCAATTCTCTCATCTCATCGGAGTGAAACTGGAGACGGTTTACCATAAATCCAACACCTAGCTCATGTTTCGTTTTATGACAGCTATAATACAGTGCGTAATCGTTTGTTGTTGATGTAACAGTGTTTTTTTTATTATGTTTGTATGTTCGTTCTTCTGTTCAATCTGGCTCTGAGTCTATCTTCAGTTCCAGCAAAATGGCTGCTTCGATGGGATGTAGCCACAGATCCACTGGAGTTAGAAGAGTATGTTTGGCTGGACAGTTAAAAAGGTGTTTTGTGTTGTGCGGGCCCATGCCGCATACTGGGTAGATGTCTTGCACGGCGCGATCGATTTCCGTCCAATACGAATTTAGGCGCTCGGGATCGTAGTTGAGCCAAAACTACTCTGATTTGTTATGGCAGCTGACGCTCCTCAGCTGCGATAGATGTGGAATGTACTCAGAGGGCTTTATATTTGCTTAAGGCCTTAGCAACTGCATCCGTGTGAATGCTATTCAAACCAGCTTGATATGCTTGTTGATCTAGGGGTTCTCTCCTGTAGTATCGAATATGACCCCTATAATTTTGGGGCAGTTTGTGGTCGGAATTCTGCTACCGTCGACCACGACATTCAACTCACGTTTAAACTGCGCTGTCCATGTGGTGAACAGAGTGGCTGTTGATTCGGTGGCGGAAATCTACGTTTTTGATCTTCTCTTCTACCCGATTCCATCGCACTTTTTGTAAGGCGATAATATCAGCTTTGTACTTACCAAGCACATCCACCAGTGCACAAGATGCACCTGCTCTTTAGGGTGTCCTGATATTTCACGTGCATATTCGCAGATCATAGTTCTTAAAACGTTTGCAGGGGTCGTCAACTTTAGAGGGGTTTGTTTTTCTTCTGTTTCTTTGTTTTTTTTTTCCTAGTAGGTGGTCTTTTGGCGAGGTGAGTTACTAGCCCAACGCTCAACCCAAGTTTTTTTATGGTTGAACTCGCGGCACATGTTATCTCACTACCTTTAATGGGTGTTAAATGCAGCTCTCCATGTTACACCACTGGGAGGTCAGTGTCCACTTGGGAAGAATACATATTCTGGGCTTTGCCATGGTAAAGCCGGTCAGGAGCGTTAGTTGGTGTCATTCACCCCCTACGTCACAAATGAAATAATTCGAATTTCAAATGAAATATTTCGAACCACAAATGGAAAAATTCGAATTTCAAATGAATTCTAACCATGGTGGAATAAGAAGTTGTTACATCAAATCATGTCAAACATCAAATTTGCTCACAATAATGCATTACTGTGAATGGCTTGTTTACATTTTGTATGTGATTTTATTCACAATAACGCATTTTGACAACTCGTATGAAGATCAGTTGTTTTTGACGTTACACCTTATTATTCCACCATGAATGTAACGAAATACAAATGGAATAATTCGAATTCGAACAAATGGAATTTTCGAATTACAATTGAAATGCTTCGAATTACAAATGGAATTATCGAATCCGATCCTGGCAGCTATACAAGGATAGGCTGAAGGAGAACAAAAAAGTTATAGTAAATGCAAGAAGCAATCGGTAATTGATGTCTGTAATATTGGCATAAATAGAGAAGAGATAAAAAGTAACGGGAGTCCTCTGTTCGTCGCAATTTCTAAAATGATTCTTTCTTATCTTTACAACATTACCAAAATGATGATTTTAAATGTTGATACTGTGGTTTCTTTTGGTGGTGGTTTTCTTTCGTAGATATCCAAAACATCAGCACCTTGTGTTGGAATAAGGAAAGTCCGCACAGATAACTACAACTACTACTACAAACGGGAAAAAGGGTTAAAAAAGAAAAGATATCGCAATGAATTGCTTTTATTGATTTGTTGCAATTGCTTAAAAAGATAAACTGGGTATTTGCACACATTTCCATTAGCATCTCTCTGAAAAAGAAATAAAAAATGAAAACAAATAAACAAACTCCATACCCTGGTGAAAGTAATAGTCAAAAATAGTTTATCCAATGTAAGAGTCATATATGCAAGTAGTAAAAACCAAGATTAAAGTAATATCTAAAGCACAGTGATTCAAACTAACTAAATTGAAATTTTCATAATGTGGGAAACTAGGTGAGGAAATATATTTTAAACTTAAAAGTAAGATATGAAAAAACAAGTAAGAACGGCGTTAAGTTCGGCCGTGCCGAACTTGTTATACCCTCCACCACAAATTGTATTGAAGTAAAATGGAATAATTAGTTTCCTTTCGTGTATAAAGAAGACTTAATACTAAATTTCAGTAATTTCGGTAAAACAATGTGAGGCACCATTCTATGGGGGCTATTTCAAAACGTCGATCTATACCGAAAAATTTCTGACGGAAAGTTTTTAGGCTCAAAGAAGACTAAACACCAAATTTCCTATATTTCGGTAAGAGAATGTGGCTAAAACTTAAAAAATACCGAAAATCAAGAAGTACGCTTCTATGGGGGTATAGGAAGACGTGGACCTATACTGATAATACTCTTCTGGAATATTTGATAATTCTTGGAAGACGAAATAACGAGTTTCAGCCATTTCGGTTGGATATAGACGTCACAATCTTCAGTATTACGAAACCGTTCTATGGGGGCTACATCGAAACGTGGACCTATACCGACGAATTTTAATCAGAAATGGGGCAATATGAAAGCATGGACCTGTGCAGACATATTTCTGGCGAACAGTTTTATATCGCATTGAAGACTAAATACCAAATTTCAAACATTTTGGTAGAATATTGAAGACACAACCTTCAAAATACGAAAAATCAGGAGGTACCTTTCCATGGGGGCTATATGAAGGCATGGACCTATAACGACAAATTTAAAGGGGAAGTTTGAGTACCCCCAACGAAGTCTAAATACCAAATTTCAGCCATTTCGGTGGAATATTGAGGCCACAACGTACAAAATACCGAAAATCGGGAGGTACCGTTCTATGGGGGCTATATAAAGGAAAAGTTTTATACCACTAACTTAGACTAAGTACCAAATTTCAGCCATTTCTGTGTGATAATGAAGCTAAAACCTCCAAAATACCGAAAATCGGGAGGTACCGTTCTATGGGGGCTATATCACAACGTGGACCGATATATCCCATTTTCAATACCAACCATCCTGCAAGTAATAAAAACGTCTGTACCAAATTTTAAGTACCAAATTTCAGCCATTTTGGTAGGATAATGAAGCTAAAACCTTCAAAATACCGAAAATCGGGAGGTTCCGTTTTATGGGGGCTATATCAAAACGTGGACCGATATATCCCATTTTCAATACCAACCATCCTGCAAGTAATAAAAACTTCTGTACCAAATTTTTACTCTCTATCTTTAAAATTGCGAGCTGTGACTTGATTTCAACAGACAGACGGACGGACATGGTCAAAACGACATAGAATTTTATGCTGATCAATAATATATATACTTTATAGGGTCTCCGACGAATATTTCGATGTGTTACAAACGGAATGACACATTTAATTATACCCTTCATATGGTGGAGGGTATAACAATAAGAGAGGGTTATAGTCGAACAGAGCCGACCATGTGATACCCTACTCCGCTACACATGGGCACTATTTTCAATAGAATTTCTTTACTTATAACGTCTCTATAGTTTTTTTAAATGTTGGGCCAATTTCCCAAGAAGAATGGACGTTCAAAAAAAATGTAACAAGGACCACAAAAACAAAAAAAATGAAACAATCCGAGACGAGTCCTTAAACGGCACTCTTTTCAAAAATTTGTGTGGGATGCACCCGAAGGAGTGTGCCGATGTAGTCCATATTCGGAGGTAATCAAAACCTCTTAGAAATAATAGGATGTACAAAATTAAGACCAAATCGTTTTCTCCCTTCGAGGGTTATCTTAGGCACTAGCCAGTATAGTTGGCATCGTCTCAGGAATTACGGACTTGCCAAAAAAAAAAGAAATGCACCGTCGTAAAAGGGGCCGCAAGGCGCACATGTTTCAAACAAATTCAAAACAGTTCGAGAAGGGCTGTTAAAGTATACCTTTCCCAAACGAGTGGGCCAATATAGTCCATATTCGAACCTGATATATGCATGACAGTAATATTTCCACATCCCTAGTTTGGAACAATTCGGTTAGTCCCTTCTGGAACTATCGTGCGAATAATCTTATCGAAAAAATTTTTGAACTTTTGGGGGGGGGGGGGTGGGGGGGTAATTGAAGGAAGCGGTAGACCGATACGGTCCATTTTCAAACTTAATTAAGTTTGGATAAAACTTACGAGACCTAAAATTTGAACCAAATAGATTGATTCTTCGAGAGTTAACTTGCGTACCAGCCAAACAGACAGACGAACGGACATGGGTATATCGTATCCAAATTGTCTGAAATGGATTTCGTCCAAACATACTTGGGGTCTAAAATCATTATTTCGATAAACTCGTTGGCCTGATTTCTTTTATCATGGTAACATGGAGCCGCACTGAAAAGTCGTGAAAGAAAAATAAAAGCATTTGGGGGTAAACACTTTAATAAATATTTTTTTCTTGTTTGGGACAACCTGATGTTGCAACACTCCAAAACTTGGGAATTTTCCCCGCACTGAGAATCAAAAATACGTTATTACAGGTAGTTCTGCAGAAAAGGGTGCCACCACTGTACATTGTGTAGTAGGGTATAATTACAAAGGGTAAGGGTATATTCCCCACTACCGCGAATGGAGAAGAGAAGAATTCTCTTATACTAGCTATCTCTCTTAGCTCAATCTTGACACAATCAATATTTTTGCGGATCAAGATTTTTATACTTTAGAGAGTCTCAGAAGAATGTTTTGGGTGTTACAGATATAATGGGACAGTCAGAAAGTTCAAGTTTAAAGTTTCTGGGGCCAAATGTCATTACAGAAGACCAAAAAAGCCGGAAGATAAAGATGGTAGAGTTTCCGACGAATAAAACCCTACTTCAACCCAAAAAAAATTATCAAAACAACTTCTGCAAAAGTTCTTTACATTTTTTAGTATTTCATGCCACGGTGCTTGCTACAACTACACACGTTCAACTTCTAATGTGCATGCAGTTAACTTCCAAAGTACAAAGTTCATTTACTCCTTTTCCTAACACATAAACCTTAATGACTTGCCATTTATCTTCTAAGGAGTTTCATGGAAAGCAACATTATTTTAATTTACAGATGGTAATTAGTTTGTTAAAATTAAAATATTTCCCATATCCATTTACGGATACGAATACCTTGCACTGCTGCACTCATTAGTCGGATAGATTAAGTTAGCAAACCAACATAGTAGACGATACCTCAAACCACAAACCGTCTGTCCGTATTTACAAACACACACACACATTTACACATATTCATTTCGTAATTTATCACTCTGGTTGCCGAATATTCCTCCTCCTGCTCCTGTAGATTCGGTTTGGCTAATTAGAAATATAAACAGTAACTGTAACAGACAGGAAGGAAGTGAGATAAAATAATCAAGTTTAAATTTAATCAAAAATTGTAATTCAATTTTAAATATTTGACATGAAGTCCTCCTCCACCTGCCGATGATTGTTTGTCTGTGTTACTTCGTTTACTGATTACCTTTACCATTTGTTCGAGTAATACTTTTGTTGCTACTCCGCACCAACAACATGTCTTCAAGTTTGAATTCAACATGCAAAACATCAAAAAAGTTCAAAGGTTAACTTCATTTATTGATTTAACACAGCTCATCATTGAAGTAACGTTATGTTTGTTAACCCTTTTGGAAAGTCCGGAATTTGAGGGTGTTTCTAAAGGCTTGCATGGGTGTTACAAGGAAATAGCCTGCAGCTAACTTATGCTAATCTGATGAGTTGAGACAAAACAAAACACACAAAATAACGACGTAGAAGATTTGCTGAGATTTGCAAAATACATATTTAACATGTTCATGATACCTCCACCTGCCGGGGGTTGTACGTATGTGTATGTATGTTTCCGTGTGGAGGTGGATATTCATTTGAAAATTTCATTGGAATCTAACTTGATTTATTTTGATTTATTTTGCATAGATATTTCTTGGGGGAACATTTAGATGAGCTTGAGTGTGAGAACGAATGCAGATAAGAGTGAAAGGGATATTGAAATTTGTGTATGGGTATAGGCCTAGAAGGTTATCCCTATTCTACGACAAAAAGTATCGGAGTAAATGACATTCTAATCGTCATGAATGAATCAGGAATTTATTTGGTTATTTACTATTAAATTTATTTTGCTTTATATGAAGTTGCCAAGAGACTGAAAACCTTCTTCTTTTTTCATGTTTTGGTAGTAACCTAAGGTCAAACTATGGAAAGACTTGCAAGTGGCTTAGTGGTCGGTTTTTCTCTCCAAGTTTTGACTTGTTTACGATTTAACCTTTGTTTAAAGCGTATGTAAGGTTGAATTCAAATGATATTTTAGGTGGGATCCGTTGTTGATACAAGCAAATCCTCTCTTTTTCTCGGAGGCACTACTCACCCATAAGAACGTCAAAAACTTGGGTTAGGCGTTGGGCTAGTAACCCACCCCTCCAAAAAGTTATATACTACGAAAAAACAAAGGAAAATAACAACAACTGTGAGCGACGTTAAATTCGGGCCGAAATGTTTATACCCTCCACCACGAACTGTATTGAAGTGAATAGCATTAATTAGGCTTTTCCTCTTATTCCTTGCAAAAGCATATTATCATAACTGATAAAATTCAGGTAAAAGAGCTCATATGGGGCACCATCGATGTTCTCTCCAAAAAAATATTGGACCAATATTTACAATTTTAAACGTTGGCTACAATTTTCAAAATACAAAAAAATCCGGATCACCGTTCTATGGAGGCTGTATAAAACAGTGACCAATACCGATAAATTTCTGGTAGAAAGTTCTATGCCCCCAACGAAGACTAAATACCAAATTTAAATTATTGGAGCCAAAATCTTAAAAATAGTGAAAGTAAGGAAGGGCAATTTTACGAGGAGCAATAGCTAAAAATGTCATGTGGAACATTTTATACCACCGACGAAGACAAAATACCAAATGTCAGCCGGTGGGATATTGAAGTCACAATCTTCAAAATACATACTGGAAACCGGTAGGAACCATTCTAGGGGGGTATACTACAAATTTTAGGTGGAACGTTTTATACCCCCAATGAGGATTAATTAACAAATTACAGCCGTTTCGTTAGGGTATTGAGAAACAGACTTCAAAATACCGGAAATCGGGAGTTAACCTTCATGGAGGCATAGTACCGTAGGTACCGTACCGTACTATGGGGGCTAAATGAAGACGTAAACCTAAACCAACAAATTTCAAGTGTAAAGTTTTATACCTCCAACGAAGACTAAATACCAAATTTCAGATATTTCGGTGTAATATTGAGGCTACAACCTTCAAAATACTGAAAATCGGAAGGTACCATTCTTCCGGCTATGTGAAAGCGTGGACCTATACCGACAAATGAAGACAACTAATAATTGTTCCACAAACATCTCATACGGGACAAGGGAGACTTCTCCCATATCAATGAGTGCACCCCGATTTGTATTAGCTCAATGTGTGTGTCCTAAGACACCACTTGTAGAGAAGTTTTACATGGCTGAAATGCTCAAGAAATGTCGCCAACATTACTAAGGGGTATTTTGCCACCGTTGAAATTTTCAGGTGTTGCCTGGCCGGGAATCGAACCCACGACCTTCAGCGTAAAAGGCGGGTGTGCATAACATTGCACCACGGTGGCCCTGAAGATTAAATACTAATTTTCAGCCATTTCGGTGTGATATTGTGGCCACAACCTTCAAAACCGAACATCGGGACGTACCGTTCTATGAGGGCTATACAAAGGAGTGGACCTATACCGACAAATTTTGGGTGGAAAGTTTTGCTCAACCAACGATGTCTAATACTATATTTTAGTCATTTCAGTGGTATATTGACACCACAACGTTCAAAATACCGAAATTCGGGGGTACTCTTCTATGGGGGCTATATGACGTAGTGGACCTAAACCGACAACTTTCCATGGGAAAGTTTTATACCCCCCAGCGAAGACTCATTCATTTCGGTGGGATATTGAGGCCACAACCTTCAAAGTACCGAAAATCAGGGGTACCGTTCTATGGGGCTATATGAAGACATGGACCTCTACCTACAAATTTCAGGTGAAAAGTTTTAAACCCACAACGAGTTGCAGCCATTTCGGTGTGATAATAAGACTAAAACATTCAAAGTACCGAAAATCAGTGTGTACCGTCATACGGGGGCTATATCAAAACGTATGTCGATATAGCCCATTTCAATACTAAACATCGGAGGAGGAATAGAAACTTCCATACCAAATAACAAAGTTCTATCTTAAAAAATTGCGAGCAGTATATTGATTTAAACAGATGAACGAACGGACGGACAACCGACAATGTTATATCGACTTAGAATTTCATGCTGATCAAGAATATATATACTTTATAGGGTCTCCGACGAATATTTCGATGTGTTACAAACGGAATGGCAAATACCATCCATATTGTGGTGGAGGGTATAAAAACCCTCTAAAGTTGACCACCCCCGCAAATATTTTAAGGACCATGATCTGCGAATCTGCGTCTGGAGTGGTCGCTCTCTTTCTAGTGAAGGTGCAGCTTAGGCATTGACATATGTACTTGAACCCCAGTACAACAACACCCCAGTGAATGAAAGACTTGCTACAATACGGATAAAGGCAAAATTCTTCAATATTAGCTTTTTTTGCGCTCATGCTCCCACAAAAGGCAAAGACGAAGATGCCAAAGATATATTCTACGAGCGCTTTGAAGAAACATATTACCGTTGTCCTGCCCATGACGTTAAAATTATTGTTGGCGATTTTAATGCCAAAATTGGAAAGGAGAATATCTTTGGCCAAACAGTTGGGAAATTCAGTCTACATAGTGAATAATCTGAAAAGGGAATGAAGCTGATAGACTTCGCAGTGCGGATAAACATGGTAGTCAGCAGTAGCAGATTTCGGCATCTCAACATTCATAAGGGCACCTTGCTGTCTCCATGTCAAAGAACAATAAATCAAATTAATCACGTTGTGATAGATGGAATACATTCATGCAGCAAACGTTCATACCAGATTAAAAGTAACAAATAAAGTACGAGCAGACACAACAGCGATGTTAGATATCGGTGAGCAGCAACCACAATCGATAAACCAATGCGTATTCCACTCAGCTGGCCCAATTGCTTAATCAAGGCGTTCCTCGTCCCGGTAATATATCAGCACAGAGGCAAAGTATTGCACACTCCATGCAAACAGCCGTAAAATCCAAACACGGATACTAGAGACCTCCACCAAGGAATCCATGGTATGACAGGGAGTGTCGTGCTGCTACCAAAGAGAAAAATGCGGCATATAGCAATCAATAGCAACGCATACCGCACGAGGTAACGGAAGAAAAGGAGAGAGGTGAGATGTCTTTTCCACAGGAAAAATAAAGATATGGAAAAGCGGGAGTTTGAAAAAATCTAGATTTATAGAAGCCAGACTGAAGTCCGAAAGTTATAAAGAGTGAAAATCAAACTGATGGCTCTGGTACAGGCATATCCTCCTGTATAGAGACCAGCAAGGTAATTTGGTAACTGATACAGATAATATGCTAAGAATATGGAAAGAACACTTTTCCTACCTGTTGGTATCCAATAGTAGCGAAGGCGACGCAGATACCACAGATCAAACCCCAGATGATGGTATTGAATATATGCCGCGCTGCCAAGATGAGGTAAAGATAGCAATAAACCGGTTGAAAAATAATAAGGTAGCTGGAGAAGGATGGCCTAGCAGCCGAGGTGTTCAAAACCAGAGGCTGATAAGATTTATGCATCAGCTAGTTAGCACCATCTGGCCGGAAGAAGGCGTACTCGATGATTGGAGTCTGAGGATCATGTGTGGCATCCCCCTTTCAAAGATTTTCACGGTGCTCTTGAACCAACTTTAAATAAAAGGAGCTTACACCTGGAACATTTTTGCGAATTCTGAAACTACAATGTTCATAGATGAGTAAAATCAAAAAAAAAAAAAAAAAAAAAATGCTGGAGTGTTTTTAAAATAAATCGCGATCGATATGCCCTCAGCCTATGTCTAAGTGCAGTTTAAGCTATGTTCGAAGATCGTTTGTAAATGTATACCAATGGTGTTCGTTGTGGTCCTCTTTTCCAATTCGCTAGCAATGACAAAATCATACATCACCAAATGTTAAAAACTATTGGCTCTAATTTGGATTCTGATTGTTTTGATGAACAGTAGTTACACTACATGTTGTTCCTTTATTTCCAATTTTTCCCATAATTTACTTTCATACATAACATACGGAATGAATATGGTCAACGATGTATACAACAGAGTAATCGTATTACTCTCTCCTTTGCACAATCATATTTTCGTATTCGTTTCTGTTTAGAATTTATTTATGAGATTTTATAGTTAGGATCCCCCATCTCCACTACTGCTTTGATGTGGTTCGAAATTTTCATTCCATTCACAGAACAATATTTCGAGAAAACAAACGTAATTGAAAATATTACAAGTGTTTGTCATTTGTTTAAATCCCAAGTGAAATAATTGTTAAATCCATACACCTAAATACACATATACACACATACAACGAGGATGAGTTTGAGTGTAGGTAAATATGGGATAAAGCAAACACATACATATACTCGTATGTAACTTTGTTACCATGCATATGTGGGGTATAGAGGGATCCATGGGTACTTCTTCTGTAAATTCACACTTATACTACTTGTTGTTGTCATTATCTCAATACCGATGTAACAAGTTGTGTTGCTTAATTCTTACATACATTCATATATCATTTTGTATATACAAACAGAAAAATATAACTGATAAAGAGATGGCAAGGCTTGCGAAAAGTGTAATAGGTCTTAACACAAATTCATAGAGGATAACAGATATGGTTTGTGTGAAGATTAAAGTATTGGCTTAGGTAGCGGTACAAAGTAACTCTATGTATCGCTGAATAAACAATGTTCAACGGTCGTCTCTCAGACATTTGGTCCCAATTCTGACAACCCAGCAAAATAACTGGATTTTTTTATTTGCTTACCATTTCGATAATTTACGAAATTTGTCAGTAAATTAACGAACAAAATAATGTTGTCGCTAACCCCTACCGATGCCGTAAGTGTTGTTTACTTTTATTTCTTTTCATTTATAACATTGCGTTTTAAGTTGACCGACTTTTCGATAGATTTTCCGAAAATATCAGTTGCTATCAAACTACCCAACATCGCCCCAACAAACTACCTACCATCAAACATTTTGTGGTTGCCTGATGACTAGCAAAAATTAACTGTAAACTTCTTCCGTACGAACATTGAGAGCTGTTTACACGCTAATATCGCCAGCGTTGAACACACAACCCTAGCATTGTAGTCAGATAGTCAGGCTCTGTGTCACCGTATTCATACCATAGTAAGGAGTATTATAAGTAGTTATTTATGTTTACATTTCATAATGACTAAGAGATCCGAATTTTTGCTGTAAATTTTAACCGAACTAGAAGTATTTTGACATTTGATGTTCTTAGGGGTCGCAACACTTCTTCACCAAAAGCTGTAAAGATAGGTCCATGATTAGGTATAGCCCGATATATGGATACCTCCTGATATGTTGAGGATTTTATCTTTATTTTTCGCCGAACTACCTGCAATTTGACATTTGAGATTCCCAGTGATCACAAAATTGCTCAAAAAAAAAAAAAAAAAAAACAGCATAGAACATGTTTAGGTATTACCGCAATTGTAACGAGGGGGTTTAAGCTAGATTTTTCACCCGAATTATATGTTTTTAACATTTGTGGTTCAAAACGGCCACAACACTTCTCCACAAAAAATTTTCAACATAAGTTTAGTCCCATGGTTAGGTATAGCACGATATATGGGTATCTTCCAATATTTTTTAGAACTTTAGCTTCATTTTTCACAGACCTACTTGCAATTTGACATTCGTGATTCCCAGTGGTCACAAAATTTCTCCACTAAAAATGTTCAATATACACAGGTCCATGTTTAGGCATAGCCTCCATATAACCATATCTCTCAAATTTCGTTATTTTTAGAGTTTAACCTACATTTTTCTGACTGAATGTGCGGTTTGAGGTTCCCTGCAGTACAAAATTTATTCACCAAATATTGTCATGTTAAGTTAATGCTTAGGTATAGCCCCCATATATTTCGGTGCCTCTCGATTTTCGGCATTTTAGGGATTTTAGCAACATTTTTGGGCCGAACTACCTGTAATTTAACATTTGAGTTTTGAGATTTTGGTATAACCCCTCTATAGCGGTACCTCCCGATTTACGGCATCTTCAGAATTTTGGCAACATTTGGATCTTTGAAATTTGACCTGTGATGTTCCCGGTGGTCACAAAACATCTCCACTAAAAATGTTCAACAGAGGTCCATATTCTGGTACATCCCTCATGTAACGGTGGTCGCGATTTTCGGTATTTTGAGGATCTTAGCTTTATTTGTTATTTGACATTTGAGGTTCCCAGTGGGCAAAAAACTTATTCACCAAAACTTTTCCACCAAAAAATTTCCATGTTTTGGTAGCCCCAATTTAGTGGAGATTAGCGAAGTTTGTTGACCGAACTATTTGTTTTTTTATACCATGCTAACGAGGGCAAATACACTTTCATACGGGCAAAATATGTTTCATCGAAATGACGGTTTTAGACCCCAAGTATGTTTGGACGAAATGTGTTTCAGCCTATTTGGAGTCGATTTAGCAATGCCCGTCCTATGAATTTTGCTAGTCTGTTTGCCTGGCTGGATGGTGCGCACGATAACTTTCGAACGAATGAGCCGATTTGGTTCAAAATTTGGCTTTCGTAATATTTTGTCCAAACATAGTTTATGTTCGAAAATGGGTTATATCGATCAACTCCTCCCGGCACCTCCCCAAAAAAAAGTTCGAAATTGTTCGGAAAATTTTTGCGTACGATAACTTTTGAAGGGAGTATTTGGTTCACACATTGCAAACCGTGAAATGTCTACCAGACTTAGCTAAGGTTCCAATATGTACTCAATCGACCAACTCCTTCGGGTACCCCCCACACAAAATTTCGAACAAGTTCAGTTTAGGGCCTGCTCTTGAATCGCTTTGATTTTTGTTGTAGCAACTTGTATTCACTGCCGCCCTTACGACGGTACAAGCTTCATCAGGAGCAACTCCATACTTCCTGAGAAAATAACCTGAATGTTGCAAAAAAATCCCTTTGACACCGTGTGTAATGGTTGGAGCACAAGATAACTCTAGAACCGTATCTGATTTGGTCTGCACTTTGAACATCGTAATATTTCTACAAGACATAGATAATGTTTAAATATGGACTACATATGTCAACTCCTTGGGTTTCTCACTCTCAAAATTTCGAAAAAAAAAATCAGTTTACGGCCTTCTTTCGAATCACTTTGATCATTGTTGTAATAACACGACGATTCGGTCCAAAATTTGGCTTCCGTAATATTTTTCCAAGCTTCGAAGATGGGCACTATCAGTGCGCAACTTTTAGTACTTCAAACCATAGATCAACACTTTGATAAAGACCAAATTTAAAAGTTTACTTCAGAAATGGTCCATATCGGTCTTCATCCACAAAAGTTCAAAATTTTTGTTTAAGGACAGTTTAGGATCTGTTCCAAGATCCTTTGGAAATTGTAACGTGGTTTTCTCGTCGGCTGGGGTAAGTCCAGTCGCCCACTTAACTTACGACCCACTTAACCTTACGAAATAAAAGACTAGTTTTATCCCTTCTAGGGGTTCAATAGGATATTTATTGATCTAAATACTAGTATGTTCTACTTCAATGAAATGCAATATTATTACTTTGGCCCTTCTTCGGAGCGGAGGATGCTGATAGGACAGATGATGACGATTTATAGGTGATCGGGAACTTTATCAACTCGTATGTGTTGGTGTTCGGCAACTGGGCAAAAGCTGTTCGGGAACGACGATGGTTGATGAAGCTCGGTGATGTTCGGGAACGGAAATGGTTGACGAAGATCGGTGACGACGATTCGGCAACTCGGCTAATGCTGTTCGGCAACGACGACGCTTGACGAAGCTCGGTGACGACGATTTGGTGATGTTCGGTAACTCGTCCGAAGTTGTTCGGGAACGGCGACGGGTGACGACGCTCGGTGATGACGTTTCGGGGGTGTTCGGAAACGCCGATGGTTAGCGGGGATGGGTGATGACGATGCTGGCTGATAACGATAGTTATCGATGATAGTAAGCGACGGTCCTGGTTGCTGATTTGTTTCAGTATTGATCGGGAACGTGTTGATTGATGTCGGGCTGGTTGACGACGATCTGCTGTTCTGTTCGGAACGACTACTATACAACACAAATTATAGCTACGAACTCATACAGACTACTGCGTATATCCAGGAACAAAGAACCAAGGTCCCTGTGTGGGACGGGAAACCGAAGTCTCCGTGTGGGACGGGAAACCGAAGTCTCCGTGTGGCACGGGAAACCGAAGTCTCCGTGTGGGACAGGAAACCTAAGTCTCAGTGTGGTACGGGAAACCGAAGTCTCCGTGTGGGACAGAAAACCGAAGTCTCTGTGTGGAACAGGAAACCGAAGTCTCTGTGGGAGACGGGAAACCGAAGTCTCCGTGTGGGACGGGAAACCGAAGTCTCCGTGTGAAACAGAAAACCGAAGTCTCTGTGTGGAACAGGAAACCGAAGTCTCTGTGGGGGACAGTAAACAGAATTCACTGTGTGCAATTTATTAATGGGACAGCCACAATGGGTAGTCCCTTCCAAAATTTGCCAACGCAACAAGCCACCCAGGAATGCCTTGGTGGATAGAAAGCCCCCAGCAGTAGCAAGCTGACTACAACAGCGAAAACCAAAATACTAAAGGCTTACATTGTACAGAGTGATTGCGAATTATTGTGTATTGAGTACAGTAAGCAAATGACTTCAATGCATGACTGGCGTAGATGGAGATGCTGTTGAGTGCACATCGACTCATTGCTACTATGGTGGTAAGGGAAGACCGTAGGTGTTGTTGTATGTATGTGACACTTGTCACGTTACAAAATGTACATCCGGTATTACATTTGATATTATCAAAAGATGAACGTTTCAATTCACACAGACTGAGGGTATAACTCTGCCGACAAAGCCGACTGATACTTTTTTACTTGTTTTAATTGAATTTCTCGTTGTATACGAGTTTAATGAACGATGAATTTTGCAAGTAAAAAGGAATAGTCTAGGACTCGAACCTACGCAACCACCACTATGTGATGTAGCATGTAACCAAATGAGTTCTTTATTGGAATTTAAATTTAAATCCCAAGGTTGCTTCAGGCGTAGACGGATGACGGCAGCATGCTTTTTTCCGCAGCCTTATTGCTCGTCGGAGGTGTGGGATCTTGTCATTGTCTACCGAAGGGCATCTACAGTAATGATTTAACATGTTTTTTTAAGCATGCTAGGAAATAAATAGATGTACAGAAGAGAGAAGAGAACATATGAAGGAAGATAAAGAAAAGCAAACTTTTTTTCGCAAGCTGTCTAGGCTAGTCCTGGTGTTATTGCACTAACCATATGACCCACCCAACCATGTTACCTACCCAGTATCCAGCATCGGTTCTATGGTAACCCAATCTCAGTACCCCTACTACAACTTTTGGTGCCCTAGAAAGTCAAAAGACGGTACTAAATTAGCTCATGGCGACAAAAGCCAAATAATTAATATTCAGAGTTAATCAATTGTAATCTGTTTTTTTTTTCGTGAAAACCAATTTTTGTTACACATAAAGTCACAGTTTTCCGATGGTGTGATCCAATGCCAATTTTGACTTCTTTTAAGATGTAACTTAGATTCACTTAACCAATGTCGTCACTCCTTCAACCAAATGCAATTTAATCGATTCTCAACACCAATCTACGAAGGGCTTTGGACCAGCATTCATGGATTTATCCTTTTTCCACTGATTTTTAAATCTCAATATGACTATATCCAACCGGTGGCACTACCGTGGCGTTTTCTTTAAGAATTTGTTCCGCTGGTCTTGTTTTGACGACAATTATACCACGAGGATTGATTGAGATTTATGACAAGCGTCTGTAACACAACCAGAATAACTGACGTGCAGATGACCAACATGGACCACTTGAACTAGTGGGGGTTGTAGGGGGACCTAACAGCAAAGGTTAAAAAGACACAATAAGAGATGCAGATTCCTAGATTAAGAGAAAGATTAACAAACCTCACCTTGTTCAGTGGCAGCAGAAAAAATATCCACGGCAAATTATGAAATCACTGGTATGTAATATACAATATTGTTGAGAATTCCTCCACTTGTATTCAATACATTACGTCACAAATGGAACAATGCATCGACATCCAATTAGTTTAGCCACCGAGAAATCTTTAAAACAACTGAATTCACTTGGTATTGCCTTACCAGTTAAAAGGACGACCAGAATTGAAAATTAAACTTGTAACCAATGGATTTCGGTTAGGAAAAATGTTTTAATAAACACTTGTAATATTTTGAGAATGCGTTTCAGTCGACGGCTGTGTCAAAATGGGCAAGATGGCTTCTCAGTAACCCTCTTTTCTAGCCTCGTAGTTTCCAGAAAAAAATAACAATTTTCAATTCTCCAACACAGACAAAGCAAAAAAAAGCAAAATGGTTTTTAGTAGAAAGGAACAAATCTACATTCACCAGAAAAAGCGCTCAATTATCTATTTTCACTTAGAGTCTACCTTGCAGAGCATATCTTAAGGAGGGATTTGTTATTAGAAACAGTATTATCACCCATACTGCTGTATTGGTAAGACCATTATGACTAACACAGCGACAAACAGGAAGTCTACACAAGCGCCACCACAGTGACATGTTTCGCCTTTGGTAGAAGCTCATCAGACATATCGGCTATGGAGCGGATTAGCTTTCATCTATCTTTTCTTCTTTCAAATGCAATTTGTTTTTTACAAATTCTCAGCGGTCACAAAACATATCCACCAACAAATTTCAACATAGGTCCACACCTTGATATAGACCAATTTAAAAGTGCCTCCCGATTGGAGGGGTTTGGGTATCTATCGGTGGTCATAATATATCTACAACTTAAATTGTGGACGGGAAAGAAAACAAATTATTCCATTTTAGTTCGAAATTTTATATGGTGGAGGGTATAATAAGTTCCGTCATGTTCGATGTTTCACATCTATATAAGATAAAGCCTAATGTACAAAATGTATATTTTACAATCCAAGTTGTCATCGTGAACACCCGTAGTAATAGTGTGCGTCATTTAAAATGTATGTGGCATGAAACCAACAACATTAACAAGAATATCTACAACACCTAGACATATCACCCTACATATGTATGTACATGTGTTTGTACGTACGTAAAGATACATTGCCACACTATCTCCTTAGCATGCTAGACAACCAAAGTGTGTTCATTTATCCGTCCTTTTTTTGGCATTCATACATTTTGGGATATCATCCTTTAATATTTACAAATTCTCAGGTGTTTAGTAGTTTTAAGTCTGATGTGTTGTGTCGTGTCGTCTTTGTTGTTGTTTATTTGGTTGTTCATAATTTCGATCCTGTTTTCCCCATTCAGTTTGTCGTTCGTTCATTTATTCCTTGTGCAGGAGTTTTATTTCATTAACTTGTGTACGTTTTGTCTCCATATCATACTCTTTATCTTTGTCCAGACTCCCACAAGGAATTCGTTCGAGTGTTGTTTTGTATTCCCTTTAAGGTTTTCTATGTGCTGTAACATCCTTTCATTCCACCTTAGAAAGGATGTGCAGCAGCAACAGCAATATTTGTGGCTTTTGCTAGTTTGGTGCCATGGTTTTTGGGAATTATTGTCTTTGAACATCTGTTTCTTGATTTGGTTTTTGTTTGCAATTGGTTGGCTGCAATGCATCCAGAGTTGTTTGGTATTAAGGCTTTGTGGTATTGTAAATTGTGTTCGGTATTTGTGTGTGAGTCTGTGGTGTGTTGCAGTTTTTTTCACTCTTTCAAATGCTGTAATTAATTCCGAAACCTAAGAGGAAATGTGGAATGTGTAAAAGCCAATGTTAACGAGTTATTTTTTTTTTTTTTTGGTGTGTAACATTTAAATTACAAACGTAAATGGGTGATATTTGTAGGGAATGTACATATATTTACTCCGTATATGTGTTGGGAATGAAATTTCAGACAATTATCTTATGACTAAGAAACTGCCTTTAAGAAATTATAATTACATAAGTGTAGAAAATAGTTCCAAGAATTAAGATTCGTACAACTATCTGGAAGGCTGTCGGCTAAATATAGACTTTAATTTTTGCTCGATTTCCATTAAATGATGTGAAAAATGACAAGATTCCTCTTAATGTTTAATATTTTGTTTTCATGTTGTTAAATTATATAAAGCAGTATAAGAATTTTTTTGGTAAATTACCATTATTCTAAAAAAAATCCAAATTGATGTAGAAAGAATAAAGAATATCATATTCGGATTTCCTCGTAGTGTATAAATATATGTTTATGCATACTTTTATTGTCAAAGAATTTTTTATAAGCATCATCAAATCTAATCGTCTTTCAAATACAAAAGAAGAAAAAAAGGAAAAAGCTCAAAGAAGTAAACACACGTTCTTCTGATTTAGAATTGTATATTTTTAAGTAAATTGAGTGAAATGAATTACCAGACATGAATGTTAACAAAATAATAAATACGTACATATATGTACATGTACATACACGTATGTACCCATACATATTTCGAGACTGAAAACTTAAACAAGAGACTAACTTAAATTTTGCATTTCACAAAAAAAGTCCCAAGAACACAAAAACTAAAAAAGCCCATGCGCTGCTGTGTAAAAAGTAAGAAATATAAAATTCTAACAATAACACATGTAAATGGTTATTTGAATGAGGAAAAAACATACATATGTAAGTATATGTGGATGTGTATGTATAAGTTTTTTTTAAATAACATTCAGTATATTTAATGAACTTTTTGGACAGTGGTCTCAACTGACTTTAAATAAGTGTTTTTATACCCTCCATCATAATATTACTTACTTAGCTGGCCCATTACAGAACATTTGTCCCATAGACCGAACTAAGAAAAGATCTCCAATTCTCTCTATTTGTTGCTTAGTACTCTGGAATACTGCGACTTTTCATCTCATCATCCACTTGTTTGCGCCATCTATTCCTTGGCCTGCCACTTCTACGTGCACCGCCAAGCGGTCCGTATTTATACGCCTTTTTAGCGGGTTTATCATCGCTCATTCTCATGATATGGCCTAGCCAACGCAATCGCTGCATCTCGATACGTTTAACAATATTGATGTCGTAGAGATGTGGCTTTGTTTTTAAATTGCTTACTTAAACCATAGTAGCATCTGTTGGCCAATACAATTCTTATTCTTATTTCACAACTGATGTTGTTTGTTGTGTTTATAGTAGTGCCGAGGTAGACGAAGTCTTTAACTACCTCAAAATTGTAGGTAACAACTTTCACAGTTGGGCCGAGCTTTATGGACGCTTTGCGCGTCGACACCATCAATTTGGTATTTTCGCCGTTTATCGCCAGACCCACTTTCGCAGATTCTGCTTCTACCTTCCTAAAGGTATCAGCTACTTCCTTTACTGATCGTCCCATGATGTCTATGTCATCAGCATAAGCAAGTAACATAGCCACATGGTGTAAATTGTGCCATTTCTTTTGACATTTGCATCTCGTATTACCTTTTCCCGCAAAATGTTGAATAGGTCACACGAAAGGCTGTCTCCTTGTCTGAAACCTCTTTTGGTACTGAACTGTTCGGAGAGTTTCTTTCCAATTTTAACTGTGGACCTAGTATCAGTTAAAGTCATCTTACAAAGCCGGATGAGCTTTGCGGGGATACCAAATTCAGACATGGCTTGGAATACGTTTGAACGCAGCGGGCTGTCGAAGGCTGCTTTATAATCGACAAAAAGGTGGTAGGTGTCGATCTGCATCTCTTGGGTCTTCTCCAGGATTTGCCGCAGGGTAAATATCTGCGCAATGGTGGACTTGCCAGGTCTAAAGCCGCATTGGTATGGTCCAATTATCTCATGGACCATAGGCTTTAGTCGTTCGCACAATATCCCTGACACGATCTTGTAGGCAATAGGGAGAAGACTTATGCCCCTATAGTTAGAGCATACAGTCTTATCTCCCTTCTTGTGGACGGGGCACAGGATACTCAGGTTCCAATCGTCAAGTACTCGTTCTTCCTGCCAGATGGTGCTAACTAGGTGATGATTTCTTTGTTTTTCTTTTCTTTTGATTTTTCATAGTAGGCTGCTTTTTCTAGGGGAGGGTTACTAATACTGCGCCCAAACCCAAGCTTTTAACGTTCTTATGGGTGAACGCGCTGCACATTTCAGCTCACTACCTTTAACGGGTGTTAAAGGCAGCTACCCCAGGTGACACCACGGGGAGGTCAGAGTCCATTTGAGATGAAAGAGTGACCAAGATAAATCCTGGACTTGCCGTGTTAAAGCCGGTCAGGACCGTTCCTTGGTATCTTTCATCCCCTACGTCACCCCCCTTTAAAGTATATATGAAGAAAAGACAAAATTTTTTAGTTTTCCATAAAAAAAAAATTAAAAAATTTTTTTTAAGCTACATGAATGATTTTTGGTACATACATTGGGAAAAAAATCCCATTCTTAAATCTGTTCGAGATACTAATTTTGGTTGTTGCGCGCAAAAGTTATGGCGGTTTCAATTCTGATAAAAAGAAAAAAATCTTTAAAAGACTCTAATCATTATATTGAGAAACTCTCTTAATTAGGGGCTCCCTACATACTATATGGTTACTGAGGTCCCATGACTTTAGTGAAAAAAGTTGTAAATTTTCGCGGAAATTAGGAAAGCATTCAAAACAATTGGTAGTTTACAACTTGTTCTAATAAAATTCAAGCTGTTTATGCGTCTGAAAAATATATAAAAAAATATGTACGTAATCTAAACATCGCGAATATTCAAATGAAACCAAAACTATACAAATCCGTTTAGCGGTTTGCATATTATAACAAAAATATATTGAGGAAATTTAGAAAATTTTTGTAAGAGAAAATATTTATTAAAATTTATTTTGTGAGTTAGTTGAACAAAATGTAAGAAAAATAGGTCGGAGTTTTTCTTCTATTTTAATTAAATTCCACGAAATAAATCACATTTTTTATTCTAAACACTTCTCGAAAACACGCTAACATCTAGCAGAAGATATGGATATCTTTCAAATAAATGTTGGGTTCCTTTAAATGGGGTATAATCTTGAAATAAAATTGTATCGGGTAATTTTCATTTTGAAATGCGTGTAAATCGCAAAATCCTCAAAATCACTTGATGCGCATGCGGTTTACCAATACAGCGAATTATTCTCTTTTAACTTGTACACATTTGCCAGGATTTACTTTGGCGGCTAAGATGTAGCATCGTCTGCAGTTTAGTGTGCAACAAACTGTATTACGCTTATATTTTGCACAAAGTGCATACACTTTTTATGCGCATCCGATTTCACTATCAACCGTGAAAAACTACATCGATCTAAACATATTTCAATAAAATCCATCAAGAACCGTGGATGTAGCATCACACAGTATTTTTTGGATACATCGGATACAGCTCCATGTCACTAAATTTTTCAAACCAGTGTTTTCGCACAAACGCGAGTGATGATTCACTTTCTTCATTGAAATGGAAACGATCCACATAAAACGCGAATTAGTCAGCGATATTTTGAAAAACATTTTTCGCAAATTTTTCAATTTTTGCAGTAGCCATTTCCGCTGTTCTAGTAGATGGATTTTTATGATCTGTGATTCATATGATCCGGATCGTCGAAAAACTAAAATATCGCGGGGTACCAGCACACTCAAAACGATATTGTAAATACTGTACCCAAAAAATAGGTTTTTTAGAAAAAATATCACACTAAATTTTGGCCTTTGGCAGTATATTACTCTGCTGCTGTGTGGGCTGCATACTCAATATACATATCAGATTATGCGAAATCGCGAGTTCTTTAATCCTATACTTGGTTTTTCGAAATATCCGAATGCGCGTCCCAGTTACATAAAAAATACAAAAAACACCTGAAATCCGGCTTCAAAATGTCAGCATCCATAAAAGGTGGATGCAGTGGAAATTTTGGAAAGTGATACATTAGAAGTGTAATCTTCATTTTGTATTCTCCAACTTTTACTTTGGACAGATGTCCGTCATTTGAATGGTTTAATCAGAAATCGAATAGCAATGTAAAAAACCTGTTTAGATTCAACGTGTTTTTACCTATGGTTTTTCCTTTACGCGGTCGTAACTACCACGTAAATTAATTTTTTTTTGCTAAATTTTTGAGTTTTGTACAAAAACATCTAAATTAATCCAGCAATAGTCATAGTTACTGGCAAACTACAATAGTTCGCGTACTATAATAGTGCAAACCTTGGCTTCATGGAAACTAAAAAATTTTGACTTTTCCTCATATATTCTTCCTAAAACTCCCAAAGGGTGGTTCCTATTCTCGGTATTTTGAAAGTTGTGAGTTCCATATCCAACCGCTATGAACGAAATTTGGCATTTAGTCTTCTTCAAAATCTTCCCCAGAAATTTATCAATCCTCGTCTTCATATAGCCCCCATAGAACAGTACCTTCCAATTTTCCATATTTTTAAGGTTTTAGTCACATTATCGTACCGAAAATGGCTAAAATTTGATGTATGGTCTGCCTTGGTACTAAAAAATATTCCCCCAGAAATGTTTAAGACTATGTCCACGTTTTGATATAGAACCCATAGAGCGGCACCTTCCGATGCAGATCGCCGCTTAAAGGTTGTACACGTATCGCACAAATGGAATGACTAAAACATGGTGTTTAGGATTCTGAAAGCGTAGAAAACATGGAAGTTATTACTAGTAATATTCTTCAGTAAACATATTTCACTTATTCTATGAAAAAGCTAAGACATGGCAGAAGAATTAAGTAAGAAGTTCGGCCCGAAAGAACTTAACGCCGCACAATGCTTCAGAATCGTGTTTTTCTGGTCAAAACTCTGTAACTTTTGAACGGATAGAGATATTTTCATATTTTAATTTTTTTATGCCCTCAGCATTTATGCTAACATAGTTTAAGTTCGAATATGGGTTATATCGGTCCACTCCCTCCCGCACCTCTACCACAAATGTTCGGAAAATTTGTGCGCACGATAACTCTTGAAGGGAAAACCGATTTGCTCCTTACTTTGCACATCGTGAAATTTCTACCAGACTTAGATGAGGTTCCAAGTTCAGTTCCAAGTTCGGAAAAGTTCAGTCTAGAACCTGTTCTCGAATCGCTTTCATTTTTGTTGTAGCAACTAGTGCAAAGGTGAAAAAAAACCCTATAACACCGTGTGTAGTGGTTGGAGCGCAAGATAACCCTCGAACGGATCTGCCAAATCGGTCCCATATTTGGACTTCGTAATATTTTGTCCAAACTTAGATTAAGTTTGAAGATAAGCTATATCGGTCCACTCCTTTAGGTACCTCCCTTACAAAAGTTCAAAAATGTTCGGAAAAATTGAGCGCACGATAACTCTTGAAGGGACCGGCCGATTTGGTCCATACTTTACACATCCTAATATATCTACCAGATACAGATCAGGTTCGAATATGGACTATATTTGTCTACTGCTTCTGGTATCTCTCACAAAATTTTGGATAAGTTCGCTGCCTCAATTACGATGGGTTTAAGTTTTTTCAAGGGCAACTCCATACTTCTTGAGAAAACAGCCCGATATGTGTAAACAAACCCCTATGGCAACATATGTAGTGGCTGGAGAACACGATAACTCTCGAACTGACCAACCGATCCTTCGTCAAATTTTGTCCAAACTTAGTTTCAGTTCAAAGGTGGGCTATACCGGTTCACACCTTTCGGTACTTCAGCAAACCCCCCCTCCCGCCCCCCCAATATTGAAACAAATATCACAAAAATGGTATGCGCGATATCTCTTGAATGGGGCAACCAATTCGGTCCGAACTTTGAATATCCTAATATTTTGTCCAAATTTAGTTTAACTTCTACAATGGCTCATATAAGTAATGTATACCGATGCTGTTCGTTGTGGTCCTGGTACACTGGTCCAAAATTTATGCGATGACCCACTGATATCTATCAAACAGATATGACTCTCAAAAAATAAGATCCACTTCCATAATGGACTATGTCGGTCCATTCCTTTAAGTACCTCCTATGCAACACTTTCGTCTTCAATCCTAATACACAGTTTTATTGGCAAGTTCAAATGTCCAAAAAAGGGCCACAAAATTCTGAAAAGACCCTTAATACATTCGATCTGTCCGTAGATGAAGGTTCCAATTCACATAGGCTGAGCTGAGGCAAAGTCGACTGATACTTATTTACTTGTATTTTTTTTTTTTGTTTTGTCGACAGATAAGACTTTCAGCCTAGTGCCTATACACCAGTTTATCGCCGGTACCTGAGGCATGAGGTGATAAAGTGAACATACTGTCGTACGATATGGATATCTATGTAAAATACCTATAAAGACTTAAATCTTCAAGAGTCTTTGCTAAAGCGACTAAAGCGAAATTGGTCTGTATTAATTCTTTTACCAGTTTATTTTCTTTATATCGGGTATCAATGCACCATCTAGCACGAGATTGAAAGTTTTGGTTAGATACCGAACTCCTGAATTTTCCACCTATTTCAGCTTTACTATGCGGATTCCGTCAAGGTCCAACGTTTTAGATGATTTAAGGTTTCTAATGGCATTTGCAACATTATCCAATGTAAATTGTGAAGGTTCCTTGTAGGCAAGAAGAGATCTCATTTGACGTTATACTCTTCTTTTCGCTCTGTCATTCCCGGGGTGCTCGACAAATTGTCGATTGAAATAAATTGCATACATCTTTGGATTAGTCAGCGGAACGTAGCCAAACGTAACTTTTTTCCAAGTTTCGTTGCCCAAAATTTACTTGCAACCCTTCAGATTAGTAGCCAGTAGTATTTCACCAACCAGCCTGTTTAATTACAGTGTTAGCTTCCCGACTCTGGGATGACTGGAGTTGGCTCCACGAAGCTCATCACGCTCATTTGCTAGTCCCGCTGCATTTGCTGAGAATTTTAATGTCCCTTCTCACTGAGAATTTTAATCATGAGGTGATAAAGTGAACATACTGTCGTACGATATGGATATCTATGTAAAATACCTATAAAGACTTAAATCTTCAAGAGTCTTTGCTAAAGCGACTAAAGCGAAATTGGTCTGTATTAATTCTTTTACCAGTTTATTTTCTTTATATCGGGTATCAATGCACCATCTAGCACGAGATTGAAAGTTTTGGTTAGATACCGAACTCCTGAATTTTCCACCTATTTCAGCTTTACTATGCGGATTCCGTCAAGGTCCAACGTTTTAGATGATTTAAGGTTTCTAATGGCATTTGCAACATTATCCAATGTAAATTGTGAAGGTTCCTTGTAGGCAAGAAGAGATCTCATTTGACGTTATACTCTTCTTTTCGCTCTGTCATTCCCGGGGTGCTCGACAAATTGTCGATTGAAATAAATTGCATACATCTTTGGATTAGTCAGCGGAACGTAGCCAAACGTAACTTTTTTCCAAGTTTCGTTGCCCAAAATTTACTTGCAACCCTTCAGATTAGTAGCCAGTAGTATTTCACCAACCAGCCTGTTTAATTACAGTGTTAGCTTCCCGACTCTGGGATGACTGGAGTTGGCTCCACGAAGCTCATCACGCTCATTTGCTAGTCCCGCTGCATTTGCTGAGAATTTTAATGTCCCTTCTCACTGAGAATTTTAATCAGACCAGCCGGCATATAGCGAACGGTTGCAGCAGTGATGATGTCCTCGAACGTCCTTTCCGCTACCCGAATCAGAAGGGTTCGACAGTTCACTTAAAAGGTAATTGGTAAACTCTATGATATGTGCGGAGTTCAGAGGTAATGGAATCGGCGGTCTGCTGACGGAGACTGTGGTGCTCTTTAAGCTTGTACCGTCGCGATCATGATACTCTTCTCACTCATAAAGTACACTATTTCCTCGATCTTATGTCGGTGTGTTTTGCACTTCAATTCCAAAAAGGATATCTTTGCAGGGATTTGAACATCTACGACCGGTGTTAAGTGCTTCGTGTGTGTCGAGGGATAACTTCGGGTAAGTTTCATATTAAGATGACGGCAACGACTCACTAAGGACCTGTGTTAACCCAGCATGAAGCAACATAGTCCCTGTTGTAGTATCTCACATGAACGAGTCTAGAGCAATTGGTGACATGCAGCCCCTACCGACATCTATTGGAATTCCAATAAGCTTGAGTGTGGTGGATGCAGATGTGACAAACCAACAACATCCATATTGATTCCTCCGTCCCGACAGGAACCCTAAGAATCCGGAACAGGCCTTCTGGGATATACTGAACACTTTCGGTCTACAGTTGGTAGCGGTCCCTCGCAGATTATAGAGAAATTGCAAAAACTTGAAAAAATTTGTCCTTTTGTGTCTCAACTCAATCGAACGATTCTTCTCTTCAAACCGTTGAGAAAAACAATGTAGAAAGATATTACATTTGTAGCAGAGAAGAAAAAACCCCATTAAATCCGGTCGTTTGTTTTATGTAAAGATTTGAAACTGTAGGCGTATATCATGGGTCTAACATCTGGGAATTTTTTGCGGATGTTCAAAGTTCACATCTCTAGGGTTGTTTTAGGTTTTCACTGTTTTGCTTGGAAACCGCAAGTCCTATCGTAGTGGGACTAAAAACAGTGTTGAAGCTGTAAAAATTCTCTACAAGATTGACATTTATGACTTTTTCCTCGGTTTTACCATTTTTGAGATATAGAAGTTCAAATTGGAACAATGCACTGAATGTATCGCCTCCTTATAAAACAGTGTCATATACGGTGCCCTTTAAAAACCAAGAAAAACCGTGAAAACCTTAAAAAACCCTAGATTTATTTGAAAATCCCTCAGACAATTTTTTTTATGTGGTTTGTTTTGGTCAAAATTGTTTGTTTATGTTGATGATTTTTTAGCTCTATGACCTTTTTTGATGGTTTTAACAAATAAAACAAGATGAATTATTGCTTTTCATCCCTACGTTTCGTCACTTTTTTTGGCGACTTCGTCTATTTAAATAAATAAAATGATACAATTT
The DNA here is from genome assembly GCF_047663935.1 of Musca autumnalis. Classification (NCBI taxonomy): domain Eukaryota; kingdom Metazoa; phylum Arthropoda; class Insecta; order Diptera; family Muscidae; genus Musca; species Musca autumnalis. The sequence goes on along the minus strand of NW_027411755.1, from coordinate 257,352,888 downwards.
ACATTGAAACAAAAAGATCAAGATATTGTAAATAACTAGTAACTTACAATATTATTTTTAAGACGCGTTACATGGAATTTATACTAAACAAAGCATATAAACAATAAAGACGACTTAAAAACTAATATCAATTCTGTTTACAACATTGCTATTCCGTAACTGGCGCTTATATTATCAGTGTCTTCTTTTAAGTTCATCGTCCGTCCTAGGTTCTGTTGTATTCGTAAACTTGCTATCATCAGTCTCTTCTTCTCTTTTCGCTCTTTATCTATTACTAGCAAATGCCCGCTACTTCGTATGCGGAAAGGGAACAAAGTACAATAATAATATTTAATACGGGAATGGTGAATACTGGAGATTCTGTTGTACTAAGGCCTATTTTTATTACCAATATTTTTTTCGATTGTAGTCAGAATTTACAAAAAAAAAAAAAAAAAAAAAAAAAATCTGCCGTATCGCATCCCTACACAACTACCTTTTTTATTTAGAATTCCCAAAACTACGTATCATATGGCAAATTTCAGATTTGACTCCTGGTTTTAACACTTCACTAACACAGCATTCCCTTCCAGTACGAATTTCACGCACATTTACAATGCAAGGTTCTAGCTTTAGCGGTTTCGCCCAGAACTTGAATAGGTCCGTTAAATTTTCGGCATTCACAATGGCCATAAAAATCCACGTTTTCGTATACCCCATATAACGGTACCTCTCAACTTAGTGTATTTTAAAAGAAGAATAAATCTATATTGTCCAATTTTCTTTAAATTAGGATATAAAAGTTTAATTTAAAAAATGTCCACTTAAATCCACGTTTATTAGAAGAGATTTTTTGAAGATTTAGAGTATTTTGAAGATCTTCTGCACATTTTCCAACGGAAATTCGGAATTTGTGGCATGAAAGTTTAGAAAAACTTTTATACAAAAACTTGTACTTAATGTGCACGGGTATGTCAACCGTATATAACGAAACATTTGTTGGAGGCATTTCAATTTAGGCTTTTTTATTATCAGGAGGTAAATAACTTCTAATTAACAAAATTGTTGCATTGGACCACGGTTTCAAATTAAAATACCAAAGCAGTCAGAACAAAAAACATTTTTTGAAAAGATACTTCACGTTTGACAACTTAATTTCAGTACATTATTTAGAAACGCCTTGACGTTAACATCAAATCAATGGAACAATATTCAGTACAATTTTTCAAACTCAGAACTTTGTCTCAAATTTTAGAGTGATCTTCATAACAAATATTTTTCCATTTCGTATGTTTTGTACAAATAGCGTATTTTCAAATTATATAATCCCAGCTTTGTCCCTACACCCAACACCAAATTTAGTACTTTAACTGTTTACACAATACCAAAATGGTTTTGGTACCAACATGTTACCCAACTTTTCGTACACATAGGTAAACGTTTCAAAAATTAATTCCTTATATTCAACATATATCCTAACCCCAATTCACTCTTCCACCTTTATCTGTTCCCCTGAAACCCATTATAGTACCTTTTGTATAAATAAGTACGAATTTTCAAAACCAACTCCCTACCTCCTCTCTAAACACCAGTTGCTAATCTAATACCGAATTTCAAAATTCCAGTTCTACCCTTTACAAAATCACAAATTGTACAAAATTCGATACCATATAGCAAATACCAAAAGGTACCAAATTTTGTACCATTTAGCACTTTTCGTACACGATTTTCCAAAATGTACTTTCATATCTCAGCTCTATCCGTTCATCTAAACCCAATTTATAGACAAAGTAGTCCTATTTAGCACTTTTCCGAATTTTCAAAACTACCTCAATCCTACAATCCAACAGTAATCTGTTCACGTAAATACAAATTGCGAATTCCGTACCATTTAGTACTGCTTCGTGCACATTAGTACGATTTTCCAAAGCTACCTCCATCTCTCCATTCTATATTCCAACAGTAATCTTAGTTCCAAATTTCAGGATTCCGGCTCTTCAAATCCAAATCATACTAAACTCACTACCATTTAGGACTTTTCGAACTTTAGTACACCTTTCTTACTCTTCATCAGTGACCCCCATTCCAAATTTCAGGATTCCAGCTCGATTCGTTCACCCAAACCCAAATTGTACTAAATTTAGTACCATTTATTACTTTTCGTACACCTATAGTTCGAATTCCAAAAACTTTAATTTTTACTCTTCATTAGTGATCCTCATTCCAAATTTCAGGATTCCAGTCCTATCCGTTCACCCAAATCCAAATTGTACTAAATTTAGTACCATTTAGTACTTTTCGTTCACTTATAGTTCGAATGTCTAAAAACCTTTCTTTGTTACTCTCCATCAGTGACCCTCATTACAAATTTCAGGATTCCAGCTCAATCCGTTCACCCAAATCCAAATTGTACTAAATTTAGTACCATTTAGAACTTTTCGTGCACTTATAGTTCGAATTTCCAAAAACCTTTCTTTGTTACTCTCCACCAGTGACCCTAATTTCAAATTTCAGGATTCCTGCTCTATCCGTTCACCCCAATCCAAATTGTACTAAATTTAGTACCATTTAGTACTTTTCGTTCCCTTATAGTTCGAATTTACAAAAACCTTTCATTGTTACTCTTCATCAGTGACCCTCATTCCAAATGTCTGTATTCCAGCTCAATCCGTTCACCCAAATCAAAATTGTACTAAATTTAGTACCATTTAGTACTTTTCGTTCCCTTATAGTTCGAATTTCCAAAAACCTTTCATGGTTAATCTTCATCAGTGACCCTCATTCCAAATGTTTGTATTCCAGCTCTATCCGTTCACCCAAATCCAAATTGTACTAAATTTAGTACCATTTAGTACTATTCGTGCACTTATGGTTCGAATTTCCAAAAACCTTTTTTTGTTGCTCTCCGCAATTGACCCTAATTTCAAATTTCAGGATTCCAGCTCTATCCGGTCACACAAGTCCAAATTGTACTAAATTTAGTACCATTTAGTACTTTTCGTACCCTTGTAGTTCAAATTTCCAAAAACCCTTTGGTACATCTTTCTAACTCTCCATCAGTTACCCTGATTCCAAATTTCAGAATTTTAGTCCTTCCCGTTTGCCTAATACCAAGGGTACCATATTTAGTACCTTTTAGTACTTTTCGAACACTTCTAGGTCGAATTTCCAAAAACCCAGCCTTATCTCACCCCTACACACCAACAGCAACCTACACCCTAAATTACAACTTTCTAGCTTCAGCGGTTTCGTCTGGGCGCTGATGAATCAGTCAGTCAGTCAGTCAGTCAGTGAATACCTCACCTCACTGCTCTTTTATATATATAGATTACATGTTGTGCTAACGCCGTCGTTTCTGTTTGGGTGCAAAAAAATACAAACCCAACCCAGCCAGCAATTGGGAGTGAGTGAGTCACTTCCTCTATCAGAAGTAATCGCTTTCTGAACTTCTATTCTAGAAAATAGCGATCCTTTATCATTTTACAATAACAATTGCATTGCTGTCCCTTTTTGAACTTCTTGAATAACTACCTAGTGTCAGAAAAGGAGATCGAAATTCTATTATTGCTTTTTTACACTAACAATGCTACTACTTACGACTATCGCATGGGCAGACACTTTCTCTGGTCAATGCAGACACTTCGATTGTTTACGTTCATTTGAGGCGTGTACAACCTTAAACTAATATAAGACTTTAGTCTATCTGGTTCAGTGGTGCAGTGGTAAGCATGTTCGCTTTGCATTCTTAAGGTCATGGGTTTGATTCCCAGGCCAGGCAACATAACATTTTTAAAAGTAAAAAAATTTAATGAAGATGGCAATTTCATCTATGGATAGTTCTTTAAAAACGTATGTAATTTGGAACATTAATTAGAATAGTAAAAAAAAATAAAAATTAAAAGAATAACAACAGGTAAAATGAAAAACGAAAAAAAATGTTTTTTATCGCTAAAAGTACTTCTAGGAAGTCTTCAAAGCGGCATTCACAAGTAGTGTCGTGGACGTGGTTCATTTCTTCCCGAACGGTGTGCCTACTTCAATTAGAATGCGAGATCGCGGATGTGTATTTCTATCGGCTGGGGGTGACTGCTTCGGGTAATGGGCGATAATAAATGCTTGCTGGGAAAAGGCACAAAAAAAAAACAAACACATGCACCAGTGGGCACTTACTGAGAGCAAGGGAGCGTAAAATTCAATATAAAACACTTTAAAATGTGTGCTCACTTGCTCTCAGTAAGAACTCACTGACTATCTCTATAGTATACACACAAATGTTGAGGTTGTTTATTGAAAGAAAAAAGAACAACAAACACATAGGTACATACAAAATTCCAAAGAAATACATGACACACTTTAATAAAAGAAAAACTGATTGAAATAATTTGTAAATAGTCACACTTTTAAAATGGAAAAATATGTAGAAACGTAGTTGATCGCTTCTCCTTAGTTGTGAAATAAACAAATTGTCCTCATAGTTGAAATCATCAGCGGGGAATCGGCATCTAGAATCATCTATTAAATAAACCGCATCTATTAAATAAATATGGATATGCCATATTTCAAATATACATAAGTATGTATGTAATTACCAATATTAAATGCGAGTTCTTCCTTGTCCAATAAAATATTTCCATTCACCTTATTAATTCAATAATAAAATTTCCAATTATAAAATGTATTGTGCATTTAATTTACTAAAAAGCACAATTTCTTTAAGAAAACACAAAACACTGATTAATTCACTCACTTTACAGTCTTGACGCTACGCTGGCAACTAAAACACTGAAGAAAGAAAAAACAAAATAATTCATACCATTTCTTCTTATCCTCTTCGCCCACTACGTTAGTTAACAACAACAAAACAAAAACACGCGAGTTTTATTATACAATACACACAACTCTTCAATATAAAACAGCATTTCACAGCAGCGAGAGCACTGTTATTACTCTCGTTGACAAACATCCTCTCTCCACCCATGAAAAAAACGTTCTAACATAAAAAATATGTTTTACCCAAACATATCAAATTGATATATGTTACAAAATGTTGCAAAACATATATTTGTTTGGACCAAACATATTATGTTTGGATCCAAACATATAATTGTTTGCAACCGGTCCCAAACATATATTTGTTTGGATCCAAACATATTTCTTACATACATTTTTCTGCGTGCAGCTTGTGTTCCCCCATTCTGACGTTTAATGCTCTTTTTGTTGTCCCTATGTAAATTAGGTTACAATTATCGTTGTTGTTTCCTTTGCATTTGATCTGATACACCACGTTGTTTTGTTGTTGCTTGTCAATGGGAGCTTTGGTGTTTGTGAATATCGTATTGAGTGTTAAGTTTGGTTTGTAGGCAAAGCTTATGTTGTTGTTAGGTATTATTTTTCGAAGTTGTTGGTTGTCGAAAAGGCCTGGATGTAGGTTACACCGTAAAAATGTTTTAGAGTCGTATTTAATCCGTCGGATATTGTTTTATTATGTTGTTCTCTTTTTAATTTGCTTGTAATTTCTTCTATGAGGGAGTTGATGACTTTTGTTGGAAAACTGTTGTTGCTTGATATGTTTTTTATTATTGTGATGTTCTTGTTGTGAAATTGTTTGTCGCTGATACTCAGAATTCTGTAGATTAGGTTTTTGGCTGTATTGAAGATTTGGGATTTCGGTTGTGTTGCGTGGTAGTTAATTATCCTTCCAGATGAGGTCTCTTTACTATACCAATCAAAAACTATTGTGTCATTGGCTCGTTTTAACTTGACATTTCTCATCTATGAACATTGCAGTTTCAGAATCCGCAAAACTTCCCAGGTGTAAGCACCTTTCATTTAAAGTTAGTTAAGGCTCACCGTGTTTATGTTGACAATTTATTTTGGAGAAGTTTTGCTGACCGCTGGGTCAAATTCAACCAATTCGGTAAAAAATTTAGCTTAAATTCTCAAAACACAGAGAACGGGAGGTACCGCTATATGGGAGCTATACCAACACATGGTATTATTTTGACTATTTTTGGTGGAGAAAATGCATGGCTACATGGAACCTTAAATGTCAAATTACAGGTAGTTCAGTCAAAAACTGTAGCTAAAAGCCTCAAAATACACAAACATCGGCAGCTACGGCTATACCAAAACATGGACTTGTATTGACGATGTTTTGATGGAGAAGTTTTGTGATCATAGGGAAACTCAAATGTCCAATAACAGGTACTTTGGTCAAAACATGTAGTTTAACCCTCAAAATACCGAAAATCGGGAGGTATGGGGCTATACCCTTAAAATAAGACAATTTTGAAAATTGTTGGTGGAGAAATTTCGACACTGCAGGGAATCGCAAATGTCAAATTACAACTAGTTCGACTAAAAATTGGAACTAAAATACCCAAAGTTTCGAAAATTGGGAAGTACCGTTATATATGAATTATACGAAAAATTGGGCGTATAAAGTCCATCTTCGAACTTGACCTGTCTGTGGAAAAAATATACCTGGTTGCAAAAATGTAGCGCTCTAGCTCAATTTTTGTGGACGCTAAAGTGATTACAACATGCGCACAGTGGTTCAGAAATCGATTTTCCTGGCCAAAACCCCCATTTTTTGTTGTCACCCATTGTTAATTTCTATATGGGATTCGATAGTTAACATATTAAAACTAAAGAAACCAAAAAATTAGGCCAAAATGTTGGTAGCTGTGGGCGTGGCATGCTCCTAAAAAATAGGTAATTTTTGTAAATTTCTGAGAAAGAAATAGCTATTCCTCGGAAACTATAAAAATATATTGCATTCATTGTTCCTTTATTAGGTAAGGCATGATTAATGCTATTAAGAACCGTTTTAATAAATTGCCGTAGCGTTTACACGAAGTGAGCTATTTTATTTTTCCTCAGATACTAAATTTTAGTGAAATTTCAATATTAGTGGAGTAGAACTTTCAGGGAACAGAATGGAACATAGTTTCGTTTTCGTAGAATGATGCACAATAGTGTCCTCGTTCAGCGCATATTTGACTTTGTACCCGTCCCGTTACGTCTGTTTAACACTTTTTACATTAGTTGAAATTATATGGGTAAAAATGTGTGTTTTTCCATGCCATACAGATTTTTTACACAAATTGCTAATTTTATGAGTATATGAGTTATATGTGTTTTATGAAAACCCAAGTAGTATTTTTTTTTAATTTTTGAAAAAAATTAAATTTTTTGAATTTTTTGAAAAGAATTTTCTCGAAAATTTTTTTTTTTTTTTGAACCACTGTGAGATGGTAGAAGGGGGTAGATCGACTCAGAATTGTATACTGATGAAGAATATACAAATGTATACTTTATAGGGTTGCAAATGATTATTTTGGAGGGTGTAACAATTGGTATACCTAAAAGTTGATCTGTGACCATTATTTCGATTTATTAAAAGAAGTATGGACAAAACAAATTTATAATAACCAATGATGTAGTAATATAATTGACATTAACTTCATAATAAATTTGAACGTATACAGCAGACTGAATAATCAGTACGTATATGTGAAAAACATTTTGTTTAAGTTGTATAAATATTTTGTACTTAGTTTCCGGCATCACTGTACCAACAATATAAATATTCAATTCCATTTTACAAACACAAACACATTTATTGTTGGAGAAAGTTAAATATTCCTTTTTTAGTTTTCGAAATAACAATATTCCATACATATGTACAATCGTTATATTCTACATATGTATGTACATTTATTTCAAGTATAATAAACTTTGAATGCATCTCCATTTCAATTCTTTGATGCCTGGCTGCAGCAAACATTTGAAGGTGAAGGATGGAAGTGTTTGAAGAATGCCTCTGGTTCAAATAAATAGAAATTTTCATTTTTCATTCAAAACGATACAAAATGTGTGCATGTTTGTCTGTGCTGTATTTGTCTTATATAAACATACATACACACATCTTTTATATGGGTGTATATTTCATGAAGTTTCTCTGCACTTTTCGAAGAAAAATTTAATATTGCAGTTTGAACGCATCAAATGTTATTAAATTGAAATGTTATTTCGCATGAAAATGTTTCCAATTAAATAAAACGTGTCCAAATTAAAAATAATAGTTTTCTAAGTTAACAAGCAAACAAGAATAAGAAATATAATAAATGCGTAGTATAGATTTGAAATGATAAAATAAATAATTTAAGTAATTTATTTTTGAAAAACTGTAAATTATTTGAAACTCCCTAAGTGAGTTCTATGGTTATACGATAGTTAGGGCTCATACACATACTCCTACAATGATACTATATTCCGAATCGAATTCTCCGATTGTCAATATATTGTGATATGATTTAAGTTTATATCGTTGTTAGATGTTTCGCTTTGCTTATATTATTTTTTAAATTGCTATCTTGTAAACCACAATGGAAAAAAGGAATCAACTACAAGCCAACATGCATTTAAGTAGATTTTAGAAAATTGTTGCTTTTGTCGAGTAGAACTGAAGAGGAAAACAACAACAATCAACAACGGACAAGTAAAAATGAGATAAACACAAACTGCAGTAGAAATAGAGAAGGCAACAAGAAAATTCTTGACCAAAAACTTCTCAAATAGGCCATTCACTCTAGGCTTGCAAGTGGAGTACAGCAACATTTTTTCCTTTCAGTTTTTTGTTGGAATGCAGGAAACAATGAAGTGTTTCTTTACAACACAATTTGCAATAACAACTTGCAATTGTGTAAAACAATTTAAAGTTATGAAGCCATTACATGAACATGGTCAGAAAACACACAAACTCCCATACACTTGGAGAGAAAGAGGGACAACTGAAACCAACAAATATCTTGTCTTCATTCTCTAAATGACTTTTTAGAGAAGTTGTTAACATCGAAAAAAAACACAGAAGAATAAAATGTAGAATACAAAACAATTTTAAATACAACTTTAATAAAATTTTTATCTAGTCATTTTGTGATGCCTATGGTTGTGTTTGAGTGTGTGTGTGTGTCTGTGTGAAGTATAAAATAACATTTACACAAATTTACTTTTATTTTATTATATTTTCCTGCTCTTAACTTGGGGCCATTTCGCAAGATAGCCATTGCAATTAAAAGACCTCTGTCGCCATTAGTGTCATTCACTTCTTAATATCAGTCTGCATAATTTGTTGTAAATATTTTTTTTTTTTTGTAATTTAGTTTGAAATTGTCTGACATGTCTAAATATAAATTAATTGAAGAAAATGAATTAAAACTAAACATTATAATTAAAGCTAAAATGCTTACATACCTATTTTCATGGTAAATACAATATTTCAATAGTGCTGGTTGATGATACCAATGAAATATTATTATCGTACATATCGTAGGTGTCATTGTTCTATATCTACAGTTTTTGGTGAAGATCGTGAAATATATATGTATAGCTTGGGACTTGGAGGAAACTAAAAATTTTGTATAGTCATCATAAAATATTATTATGAAGCGGCTAAAATGAACAATATCTGATTTCGGAAATACTTAAAAACAATAAATTCGGTTTAAAAAATAGATTATTTATGCAATTTATTGTGCTGTAACTGTTTTTTTTAACTTTGCCTATTAGGGTGAAGATCATTTTTATACCCTCAGCATTTATGCTAACGAGGGTATATAAGGAAAAGTCAAAATTTTTTAGTTTCCATGAAGCCAAGGTTTGCACTATTATAATACGCGAACTATTGTAGTTTACCAGTAACTATGACTATTGCTGGATTAATTTAGATGTTTTTGTACAAAGCTCAAAAATTTAGCAAAAAAAATTAATTTACGGGGTAGTTACGACCGCGTAAAGGAAAAAACATAGGTAAAAACACGTTGAAGCTAAACAGGTTTTTTACATTGCTATTCGATTTCTGATTAAACCATTCAAATGACGGACATCTGTCCAAAGTAAAAGTAGGAGAATACAAAATGGAGATTATACTTCTAATGTATCACTTTCCAAAATTTCCACTGCATCCACCTTTTACGGATGCTGACATTTTGAAGCCGGATTTCAGGTGTTTTTTGTATTTTTTATGTAACTGGGACGCGCATTCGGATATTTCGAAAAACCAATTATAGGATTAAAGAACTCGCGATTTCGCATAATCTGATATGTATATTGAGTATGTAGCCCACACAGCAGCAGAGTAATCTACTGCCAAAGGCAAGAATTTAGTGTGATATTTTTTCTAAAAAACCTATTTTTTGGGTACAGTATTTACAATATCGTTTTGAGTGTGCTGGTACCCCGCGATATTTTAGTTTTTCGACGATCCGAATCATATGAATCACAGATCGTAAAAATCCATCTACTAGAACGGCGGAAATGGCTACTGCAAAAATTGAAAAATTTGCGAAAAATGTTTTTAAAAATATCGCGGATTAAATCGCGTTTTCTGTGGATCGTTTCCTTTTCAATGAAGAAACTGACACATCACTTGAGTTTTTGCGAAAACAGTGGTTTAAAAAGTTTAGAGCCATGGAAGCTTTATCCGATATATCCCAAAAATAGTGTGTGATGCTACATCCACGGTTCTTGATGGATTTTATCGAAATAGGTTTAGATCGATGTATTTTTTCATGGATGATAATGAAATCGGATGCGCATAAAAAGTGTATGCACTTTGTGCAAATTATAAGCGTTATACAGTTTGTTGCACACTAAAATGCAGATGATGCTACATCTTAGCGGCCAAAGTAAATCCTAGCAAATGTGTACAAATTAAAAGAGAAGAATTCACTGTGTTGTTAAACCGCATGCGCATCAAGTGATTTTAAGGATTTCGCGATTTACACGCATTTCAAAAAGAACATTTCTCGATACAGTTTTATTTCAAGAGTATACCCCATTAAAAGGAACCCAACATTTTTTTGAACGATACCCATATCTTTCGCTAGATGTTAGTGTGTATTCGAGAAGTGATTAGAATAAAAAATTCGATTTTTTGCGTTAAATTTCTCTAAAATAGAAGAATAATTCCGACAAATTTTTCCTACATTTTTTCACCTAACTCACAAAATAAATTTTAATAAATATTTTCTCTTACAAAAATTTTATAAATTTCCTCAATATATCTTTTTGTTTTTGCTATAATATGCAAACCATTAAACGGATTTGTATAGTTTTGGTTTCATTTGAATCATCGCGATGTTTAGATTACGTACATATTTTTTTAAATATTTTTATGATACGTAAACAGCTTGAATTTTATTAAAACAAGTTGCAGACTACCAATTTTTTTAACTCTTTCTCAATTTCCGCGAAAACTTAAAAATTTTTCACTAATGTTATGGGGCCTCAGTAATCATATATTACGTAGGGAGCCCCTAATTAAGAGAGTTTCTCAATATAATGATTAGAGTCTTTTAAAGATTTTTTTCTTTTTATCAGAATTGAAACCGCCATAACTTTTGCGCGCAACAACCAAAATTAGTATCTCGAACAGATTTAAGAATGGGATTTTTTTCCCAATCTATGTACCAAAAATCTTTCATGTAGCTTAAAAAAATTTTTTTTAATTTTTTTTTATGGAAAACTAAAAAATTTTGTCTTTTCTTCATATACACTTTCATACTGGCAAAATGTGCCTCATCGAAATAATGGTTTTAGACCCCAAGTAAGTTTGCACGAAATGTGTTTCAGACAATTTGGAGTTGATTTACACTGTGCAACATTTTTAAGGTGATCTTGTGCAAACAATTCGAACTGAGGATTTTTTGAAAGTACAGACCAAACAATAAGAAAGCCTAGTTGTGTTTTGTTGTGTCAGATCCAGCTCGGATTTTATGGTCCCATCTAAACATGGTTAAATATTAAGTTTTTTAAGAAATTCTATATCTCTGAAACCAATGCGAATCTTCTTCTGACCTCTGAAGCAAATTTGTAGATAAGGACAAGAATAAAAGAAATAATGAAATAATGAACTCGAAAAACTACATTTATTGCCTTAAATTTTAAAATATATGCAAAAATTACACAATTTTTATACATTTCGCACCGTTAATTTTTTCTGAATATTTTCTTTTGAAAAATATTCCCTGGAATGTAATACACAACTCTTCAGAACATGACATTGTTGTAAAATGCATCTTGCCGTTGTTTTCAGTTTATTTTTCAACGACGATTTAATAAAAATGTCAATATTGTAGTGAAATCCGAAATGCGAGAATAAACTGTTGGTGTGAACTGTGTTTGAAATAAGTGTTGTTAAAGGTATGATGCAAATACCGCTGAAACAACATGAATTAAGCATTTTAGAGTTTCAGAATGTTCTAAAGAATTGTTGAGAACTTTATTTGGAAGATTTTTGCAAAAGGTTACTTGGTTCAACTCCCAATAGTTTAGCCGATACTGACCAGAACTTCAGCCATTATGTAAAATGTTCTATATTTTATAGATTTTGATGCCCTAGACCGAGTATTTCTTATGTGGTCTGTTCGAAAGATAAGTTCTGCTAGTTTAGGGCTACAATATTGCTAAAGACAGCAAGGCGAAATTCCTATTCGTTTCTGAGATAAAGGCCTTTTAATGCAAAAAAGTGCAGATTTAGCCCGGTTTAGATGAGGCCATAAAATCCGAACTGGATCTGACAGGACAAACCCCTACTATGGTTTTTGTAGTCTAAATATGTACTTTCAAAAAATGCATACTAGAAGTTGTTTGCATTTTCAGTGTTGCATAGTATTAGCCAAGTCCACCCGTCTGTCTGTCTGGCTGGAGCGAACGATAACTCTCGAACGGATCAACCGATTCGGTCCAAAATCGAAGATGGGTTATATCGTTCCACTCCTTCCGGTACCTCCCCCACAAAAGTTCGGAAATATACGGAAAATTTTTGCGCATGATAACTCTCAAAGAAAGTAACCGATTTGGTCCATACTTTGCACATCGGGAAATTTCTACTAGACTAAGATGAGGTTCTAGTATGGAGTCAATCGGTCCACTCCTTCAGATTCCTCCCACATAAAATTTCGGTAAAGTTCAGTTAAGGACCTGCTCTCGAATCCCTTGGTTTTTGTCGTAACAACTTGTAATCACTGCCCTCCATACAACGGTAAAAGTTTCATCAGGGGCAAGTCCATACTTCCTGATAAAATAGCCTGAAATGGGCAAAAATCACTATAATGGTTGGTCCAAAATGTCGACTTTGTAATATTTTGTCCAAAATTAGTTTAAGTTCTAAGATAAGCCAATCGGTCCACTCCTTCAGGTATCTACCTCCCCCACAAAAGTTCAAAAATGTTCGGAAACATTGTGCGCATGATAACTCTTGAAAGGAGTGACCGATTTGGTTCATACTTTACACGTCCTAATATATCTACCAGATATAGATCAGGTTCGAATATGGACTATATTTGTCCACTCCTTCGGGTACCTCCCACACAGAACTTCGGATAAGTTCACTTTAAAATCTGCTCTCGAATCATTTCTATTTTTGTTGAAGCAACTTGCATTCGCTGCCTCCATTACGACGGTGAAGGTTTTCTCAGAGGCAAATCCATACTTCTTGAGAAAACAGCCCAAAAGGTGTAAAAACCCCTATGGCACCATATTAGTGGCTGGAGACCACGAACTGATCAAACGTCATGTTTTGTCCAAACTTAATTTCAGTTCGGAGATAGGCAATACCGGTCCACAACTTCAGATACTTCCCCCCAATATTTAAAAAATGTCAATAAAATGCTATGCAGGATATCTCTTGAACCGGCTGAGGGTATATCTCTGTCGCTAAAGCCGACTGATACTTTTTTATACCCTACACCACTATGTGGGGAGGGTATTATAAGTTGGTTTTGGCCAAAAAGTTTGTAACGCATTGAAATAATGGTCGTAGACCCATACTTATATATACCAAAATGAATGTCTCGACGAGCTGAGTCGATCTGGATATGTGTGTCCGTCCGTCCGCCCGTCTGTCCATCTAAACCTTGTAATCACGCTACAGGTCGCAATTTTGATCGGATCGTCATGAAATTTTGGATGTTGATGGGGGTCCCGGAGGGGATGAAGCCTATAGATTTTGGTAATGGTCGGATAATATTTAGGGGTCGGTATGGGCAAAAAGCTTATGTGGATAAAAAGACAACGTTTTTTTCCAAAGCGAATATCTCAGCTTCTATACGGGGTATACCAAAAGCAAAACCTGACAATAAAAGTACAAAATATCACCTTTCTAATGATGTAAAGTAGGTTCTCGTAGATGATCAAACAAGGAAGATATCACAATAGTCGCAAGTTAAACCCAAATTTTAATTTTTGCGATTTTAGTTATAATGACGAATATCACTGCTTTAGTTGGGAACTTTCCAAAAGCACAGCCTGACTATGAAAGTAGAAGACCCCATCTTTACAATGATGAAAACTCGGTCGGCGTACGTGACTAAATAACGGAGATATCGCAATAGTCGGTAATACATTCAATTTTTCCATTTTTTGGAAATCACGCTACAGGTCGCAATTTTGATCGGATCGTCACAAAATTTTGAGGGTTAATGGGGGTGAAGGTGCCTATTGATTTTGGTGATGGTCGGATAATATTTAGGGCTAGTAATGGGCAAAAAACTTATTTGGATAAAAAGACAAAGTTTTTTTCCAAAGCAAATATCTCAGCTTCTATATGTGGTATACCAAAAGCAAAACCTGACCATGAAAGTAAAAAATATCACCTTTCTAATAAGGTAAAGTAGGTTCTCGTAGGTGATCAAAAAACGAATATATCACAATAGTCGCAAATAAAACCCAAATTTTCATTTTTGCGATTTTAATTATACTGACGAATACCACAGCTTCGGTTGGGGATCTTCCAAAAACAAAGTCCCGCTATGAAGGTAGAAAATCCCATATGGCCACATAACGGAGATATCGCAATAGTCCATTTTTTCATTTTTGTGTAATCACGCTACAGGTCGCAATTTTGATCGGATCGTCACGAAGTGTGGGTTAATGGGGGTCCTACAGAGGAAGAAGCCTATTGATTTTGGTGATGGTCGGATAATATTCAGGGGTCGGAATGGGCAAAAACTTTTTTGGAGAAAAAGTCAAAGTTTTATTTCAAAGCGAATATCTCCGCTTCTATAAGGGGTATATCAAAAGCAAAACCTGCTAATGAAAGTAGAAAATATCACCTTTGCAACGATGCGATTTTAATAATAATGACGAATATCACAGCTTTGGTTCGGGACCTTCCAAAAGCAAAGTCTGACAATGAAAGTAAAAAATCCCGTCTTCACAATGATGTAAAGCAGGTTGGCGTAGATATCCAAATGACGGAGATATCGCAATAGTCGGTAATGTATCCCTTTTTCCCTTTGCAATCACACTACGAAATTTTAATCGGATCCTCACGAAATTTTGAGGGTTGATGGGGGTCTAACGGAGAAAGAAGCCTATTGATGGTTGGCGTACATCCCATTTTTTCATTTTTTATTTGGGTTGTACTGACGATGCACTTAAATGCGTTTCAACAAAATTGACCTGTGTTAATGAAGACATTCAGAACAACGGCACTAAGCTATCCCCATTGTAATATTTTGAATTTTACCAGACAAAAAGTAATGAACAGGGGTAGTGGTGTTGGGTATCACGTAGTCGGCCTGACCCGACTATAGCCTTGGCTCACTTGTTCTACTTTGGAATTTCTTGTAACTCGCGTTTTAGTAGATGAACTTTCACGGGGAATGATTTATTGGATCAGGAACGTAAAAAAACTAAAATGTGCAACCCAGTAAGAAGAAATCGAATTGTAAATTGCAAAATGTTCGCATAAAATGTCCGAATTTGGATGCAGATTTCTATGAAGCTGTGCGTACTACATTCACAATAATCTTATCAAATAACTCAGAATCGCAAGTACTACAATCCTATATATGGTTTTTTTAAAAACCTTTTTGGGGAATGAAATTAGAAGAACTTTTCAAAAAACACTAAATTTTGAAAAGTAATACATTAGTGAGATGAACCTTATTTAGTTTGCTTCTGCTTTTACTTTGACAGGAAACTCGTGGGAAGTGTGGCTTAAACACAAATCGAGAGAAAATAAAAAAGACAAGTTGGCTTCAACCCATTTATACCCATTTTTAGGCCCCAAGTATCTTTGGACTAAATGTGTTTCAGACAATTTGGAGTTTATTTAGCCATGTCCGCCCGTCTGTCTGTCTGGCTGGCTGGTGCGCACGATAACTCTCGAATGGAGCAACCGATTCGGTCCAAAATTTGGCTTTCGTAATATTTTGCCCAAACTTAGTTTAAGTTCGAAGATGGGCTATATCGGTCCACTCCTTCCGGTACCTCCCACACAAAAGTTCGAAAATGTTCGGAAAATTTGTGCGCACGATAACTCTTGAAGGGAGTAACCGATTTGGTCCATACTTTGTACATCGTTAAATTTCTACCAGACTTAAATGAGGTTCTAATATCGGTCAACTCCTTCGGGTACCTCCCACACAAAATTTCGGAAAAGTTCAGTTTAGGACCTGCTCTCGAATCGCTTTGATTTTTGTTGTAACAACTTGTATTCACTGTCCGCCATACAAAGGTACAAGCTTCATCAGGGGCAAGTCCATACTTCCTGGGCTATTTGCTGAAAGGTGCAAAAAACAATATGACACCGTGTGTAGTGGTTGAAGCGCAAGATAAATCTCGAGCGGATTTGAGAATTCGGTCCAAAATTTGGCATTCGTAATATTTTGTCCAAACATACATAGTTTAAGTTCGAAAATAAACCATATCGGTCCACTCCTTCAGGTACCTCCCTCACAAAAGTTCAAAAATGTTCGAAAAAATTGAGCGCACGATAACTCTTGAAGGGAGTGATGGATGTAATCCACACTCTGCACATCCTAATATATCTATTAGACATAGATCAGGTTTAAATGTGGACTATATTTGTCTACTCCTTCTGGTACCTCCCAAACAAAATTTCGGATAGGTTCACTTTAAGACCTGCTTTCGAATCACTTTGATTTTTGTTGAAGCGATTTGCATTTGCTACCTCCATTACGGCGGTAAAAGTTCGTTCATGGGCAAGTCCATATTTCTTGGGAAAACAGCCCGAAGGGTGTAAATACCCCTATGCCACGATAATTCTCGAACTGTTCAACCGATTTGGTCCAACATTTGGTCTTCGTCATATTAAATCCAAACTTAGTTTCACGGGGCAATACCGGACCACAACATCCGGTACTTCTCCCCCAATAAAATGTCACTAAAATGCTAGGACGATACCACTTGAATTGGTCAACCAATTTGGTCCAAACTTTGGTTCTCCTAATATCTAGTCAAAATTTAGTTTAACTTCTGAAATGGCCCATATCGGTTCTCCCTTAGGGTAAGGGTCTAAGTGCAGTTAATTCCTAATCCACATTTTTGTCGTTCAAATGTTCAAAAAGGGCCACAAAATTCTGAAGAGACCCTAAAAACATTCGATCTGCCTGTAGATGAAAGTTTCACTTCACATTGGCTGAGGGTATATCTCTGTCGGAAAAGTCGACTGACACTTTTTTACCTGTTTAACATAAATATAGCCACAGCTTCCACGCAAAATATCTTTTAAGGTCAATATTGTTTGCCACATCCAAAAACATTTCATTTTATCCAAAAATATTTAATTTGCATAATATACAATCACAAGTAGCGTGTTCTACAAGGGTAAACCTTGGCTTCAGCTATGTTAAATTTTCAAAAATATTGGTGATATATTGTTAAAAAATTTTAAAATACCAAAAACCCGCGGGAATTTTTTTGTATGGGGTCCGATATGGTTCATTTTCATTTGGTATTATGTACCAATTTTTCAAACTTGTATTTCAAAAATTGTGAACTTTCTCTTTTTATATACTTTGTGTCAATAATTCATATAAAATCAACTAGCTACACTAATTGTGTGTTTCTCTAAGACGATTCTAATTCAAATTCGTTCGAATTACTACCAAACTCCTGTTATTGTAGAAAATTGTTGATTGAATGAAAACACAAATGAATGAAAAAAATTCAAAAAATATAATTTTGATAGTAGTTCGAACGAATTTTGGTTCGAATCGTCTTAGTGAAACAGTTCATTAAAGTAGTTTTACCTAACGCTACACAAACTTTTAAAATTTCATGATTTTTGGTCAAGTTAAATTTAAATTCATATTGTAATAACAATCATGTGCATCGGAGGTAAATTTTTAAGAAATACTGGATTTTAAAAGATAAAAAACACAAAGAATAATAATAAGAATAATAATGCATTTACTTCTTAACAGATATTGCCTTCTATGGGGGCTATATGAAGACGAGGACCCATACCGACAGATTTCAGGTGGAAAGCTATAAACCCCTAAGACTAAATATCAATATTCAGCCATTTCGGTGTGATAATGAGGCTGAAACCTTCAAAATACGGAAAATCGGGAGGTACCGTTCTATGGGGGCTGTATGAAGGCGTGGACCTATACCGACAACTTTCAAGTTTTATACCCCTAACGAAGACTAAATACCAAACTTCAGCAATTTCGTTGTAATAATGAAGATAAAAACTTCAAAATACCGAAAATCGGGAGGTACCGTTCTATGGAGGCTATATCAAAACATGGACCTACACCCGTAATTCTCTGTTGGAATGTTTTATACCTCTGCCGAAGACTAAACACCACATTTCATTCATTTCGGTTGGTTATGGTGACTAAAAATTACAAAATACCAAAAATCGGGGGGTACGGTTCTATGGGAGCTATATAAAAACGTGGACCGACCATCCCAGTTTTTTGTTCTGGAGATTGTAAGTCAATAAAAAGTACGTGTACCAAAATTGATGCACCTACGATAACTTCTTATATATTTGGTCACAGTTAATATGAACTCGCGACATGGTGGGGTGTGCGCCCGTATATACATATATTGTTCGATTCGGCTAAAAATTGAGGAAGATCATTTCTTAGCCATAGAGCCATTGGTCAGAATCTGTTAAAATTTTGCATATAGCTCCCATATATATGTTCGTCCGATTTGAAGTATTTAGTGCAGGCATAGTGTAAAAATTCGCGCTGTTGAATTCATGTTCTGAAAATATATCTCTCATGAATCAAGTAGCTGAATTAAGGAAGTATGTAACATACAATTCCAAATTCATGTTTATAAATGTACTTAGATGTCACCGTGCTGCAATGGTATGTTTACCTGTCTTCTAGCTGAATGCCCAGGTTCGGTTCCCAGACCTGACAATACACATTTTCATCTGTGGAGTGTTTTAAACTCCTAAAATAACCCAAAATTCTCTACAAATGATTTTGTCAGACATGCCGTTCGGACTCGGCGATAAACAGTAGGACCCATACTATAGAGCTTATATGAATCGGGGTACACTCATTGCTATGAGACATGTCTCCATTGTCCATTCAGGGATGTTTGTGGAACAATTTTCTTATGATATTTGTATACATGTAATTATTTCGATTTAAGAATAATTAAATTTATATAAAATACCTTAATTTTTTTAATTTTTTATTTCTTATTTTATAAATTTTTATCTTAACAATCACGTTTTAAATGACACGAAAGCATTTTGATGGAATACAATTCACGTACCTAAATTGAATACTTTTTTCTACACATTTTTACAGAGAAAGGCGAAGAAACAAAGACAAGCTAACAAAAGAATCTGAATGAAAAACAACAAATTAAATAATGACCCTTTTTGCCAAACGAATGAACACAAATTTGCGTGACAAAAACAAAATAGTCAATATTTAAATAAAAAGGCCAAAGTGGTCAATGTGAAAACCCACAAAAATATTTTTGGTATTGTTTTTATAAAATTTGCATATTTATAATAATAAGCTGAAGTGTTTTAAGGTGGAAGAAAATGGTTATAAAATACCCTACATTGACATGGAGTGTCATATACAGTATGCAATGCCCGAACTGAGGGATGTACCCTCACAAAATATTAAAATTGGTATTAAATCCAGATTTTACATTCGAATGTAGAACAATGCCACCTAGCCCTGAATCATCGAATACTTTTCTTTTCGTTTTTCTGTATTATAAATCCTTTTATTTATTTTTATTTATTTTATTTATTTTACTTCCTGCACAACAAGATCAAGATCTTATAAATTACAGTGCAGGATTACACGTAATAAATACATATCCAACTTAAACTAGTATAATAATTTGATTGAAAGAGAAAAAATATAATTTAGTTAACATTTAAAAGAAAAATTCAATTAATAAATGTTATGAATGTAAAAAATTTTGTTGATTTTCCTTTTTATGAAAAAAGATATTAAGCCTTTTCTTGAATATGCACACGTTGCTGATGCATTGTAATTCTGGTGGTAGGGTATTCCAGAGACGTATTGTCCATATAAAAAATTGCCAATCGGATACCTTGCTTTCTCCTTTAAATGTATTGATCTTTTTACCTCTATTGGACCTAGAAAATGTAATTCTATTGAAAAGGTACGTTGGTTTTTGTTTAAAGATAATATTATGCAAAAATGTTAAGGCTTTTATATGGAGGAGACTGTTAAAGCTTATACCGTAAATAGAACGTGCATACTGAGACACGTGTTGAGTTCTATGTAAACCAAAAACATAACGTGTAATGCTGTTGAAAGCCACGTTTAGCTTTCGTCGACTTAGGGAGTCACAATTAGCATAAAGTTCAGAGCCGTACGTCAAGCCGGGTACCAGAAACGTTTTAGCCAGAAGTCGCCGTATATTAGGGGGGGTAAACGAATGCGTTAACCATAAAGTGCGCAATTTAGAATAAGTTTGTCCAACCACCTGGTTAATGTGGTTGGACCAACTTAGAGTGGAATTAAAAACTACTCCCAGGTTTTTAGCATGCTTGATAAGTTCTATTTTTTGCTGATTTATTGGAATATCAACGTTTTCAATAAGCAGCCTTTTATTTTTGTGTATGATAAGACATTTAGACTTAGTAGGGTTCAAGAGGAGACCGTTTGCTGTGGCCCATTTATAAACTCTGTCGAGGTCTTCATTTAATTTAAGAACGGACTGCCTTGCATTACTCACATGGGTGCTTAAGAATATTTGCACATCATCGGCATACATATGTACACTGCTGTGAACTACTTGATTGGGAAGGTCATTTGCGTACATGCTGAAAAGAAGGGGCCCAATAATGGATCCTTGTGGCACACCCTTACATACTGCCAATGGTTTGGATTTAGAGCTTCCAGAGTATACCGATTGTGAACGGTTGGACAAGTAGGATTTGATGAGGTTAGTCGATGTATTGGAAAAATTAAAAAGACGGCGAAGTTTAATATAGAGATTATTATAATCGACGGTATCAAAAGCCTTGGAGTGGTCCAATAAAACGAGAAAAAATGCTTTGCTCTCATCAACGTCACATCTGATTGACTCTGAAACTTCTAATAACGCGCTGATGCAACTGTGCTCCGATCGGAAACCTGACTGCACCTCAGACAGTAGTCTATTGCATAGGAGGTATTCTGATATTTGGGCGTGTATAAGTTTCTCGAAGACTTTAGATATAAAAGGAAGTATAGCAATAGGCCGATATTCCATATTCGATTTCGGGATAGGAACAATTTTGGCATGTTTCCAAAGGGTGGGAAAAGTACTTGTGGTCAGTATTGTGTTGAATAGATAAGTAAAATGAGGTAGAAGGAGTGGTAGGAGTATACGGACAAACTTAGGGTCAATACCGTCAGAACCAATGGCATTAGACTTAACACTCCTAAAACTACGTAAAACTTCGTCACTGGTGACACAACGGAACTCAAAAGATACTTCACCAGATATTTCGTCATTAGATGCACTATTGGTGCCATAAAAGGAAAGGTCTGCTGGAATAGCTGGAATATCGATGAATGATTTATTGAGGTCATCCACGTCACATTGAATGGAAGTAGTAGCGGTTGGTTTGCCAGCACCAATTTCATTAATGAGTTTCCACTTACTCTTGGAGCCCAATGCGGAACTAAATCGAGTCGAGTAATATTCCATTTTGGCAATGTTTATTTGAATACTTGCTATCCTCCGAGCTGAGCGAAATTCGTCATGTAGTTCAGAAGTTTTATAGCGTTTCCATCTATTATAAGCTAAGTCTCTATCTGCAATACAAGCTTTAATAGTCGTGTTGAACCAGGGTTTACTTTTCTTATCGACACGCTTAGTTTTTATTGGAACAGTCTCATTGTAAAGAAACATGACATTTTTCTGCATAAATTCCGATTGCTGATCAACGGAAGTTAAATAATATATTTCATCCCAATTGATGTATTGACATTTATTTGCCAGAACTCCATAGTTCAGCCTATTGAAATCGCGAAATGAATAGGTTTGTTCAGCAGATAGGAGATTGAAATTGTAGCTAAGAAATATGAGGTCATGCTTGGAAAAACATGATGCTGATATTTGATCGTATAGGAGGATATTATGGGGATTATTTACAAAAAATAAATCCAGGAGTGTATTAGTAGTCGTGGAAAAGTGCGTAGGACAGGAGTTATTTGTTACATATAACCCTAACGCAATCATATTGTTTGTCAACGTAGCCTCAGCAAGTATATTCGAGTTAAAGTCGACTGTTATTACCACTTCGTGATAGCCCAGTGATAGATCTTGGAGAATATTTTGCAGGATGTCTAGGTCAATATTATTATTTGGTCAATATAAACAACCAATTAACATTTTAGTATTGCCAGATTTAACCTCTATAAATATATGTTCAATTGCATCACCATGTATAGATTTAGTTATAAGTCTAGCATTTATATTGTTTTTTGTAAAGATAGCTACGCCTCCTCCACGGCTTTCCCTGTCGGATCCGAACACAGAGTAACCTTTTAAATTAATAAGGGCGTCAGATATAGTGGAGTTCAGCCAAGTTTCTGAAACACATACCACGTCAATTCCTGAGTTTTCAAAAATGTATTTAAATTCGTCAACCTTATTCACTATACTCTGCGCATTGATATGACAGATTTTAATGCCTTCTCTTTGCTTTGATAAGATTCTAACCAGATTATATGTTAGGTCTCTGGAATTAACTTCCCGTCTACCCAATTGCGACATTATTATTTATACAGGTAATACAGCAATCAGCATCGTGTAGGATTGAGGCTAATAAGAAAAAGTATAATAACGTATATATAAAATTGAGTGAAAAATGTGAACATGTTGAAAATTTAGAGGGCAACAAATGGAAAACGTATGACAGTTTTAAAATGATAAAAATTGATGAAACATAAAAGTATTGTATATAGAAATACGTTAAAAAATAAAAAAATTGTATTAGAATGGTTTTATTGCTGCTGGTTATTAGTGTACCGTTTTTATTGTTGTTGATCCTGAGTCTCAATGCATGATGTATTTCCATGTGTGCGAAATTGATCAATAACTCTGGGGTGATATACACATATAGGATCATTAGAGTTGTGTCGTTTAATATAAACAATACCACGAAATGTGTACGCAGATTTTATCAAGCCTTTCTTTTTTAACTGAATAGCATCTTGAAGTAGGAAATAATTAGTGTTTGACAGATTTTCGTTAATGTAGAATAAGGCAGTTGATGAGAAACCAATAGAGTTCAGGAACAGCTTATTTTGGTTTGCTTTTTTAAAGTTTGAGATGGATTTAAGAAAGAAATTTTTATCGTATGGAGACATAAACTTCACGATGATAACTCCATCAGGTGAATTAAGTTTCTTCGTATTATTTCGGTTATGCAGCCAATGGATGGATTTTGTACAGGGCGTGTTCATGTTGATAGAGCGACAAATGTTATCGAATACGACTGCTAAATTCTCATCTTTAACGTACGGTATGCCATTTATCCTGATCTCGCAAGCCACGTGAGAATTTTCTTGCCTTAATAGTTCAGTCCTTAAGTCCACTATTTCGGCTTTGACGAGTTCGCAATCACATTCTCTTCTTTCAAGATTTGAAACTCTGCTTTTTACGTCATCTAGTTCAGCTCTCATGACGGATAAATTATTGTCGAGTAGTTCCAAGATACGGGTTTCTGAGTTTTTCAGCGACTCTTTGAATTAAGTATAATAATTCGATCAATTGTTTATTATTCAGATATATGTGTGAGGTGTATGATTACGGCCATTGAATACATCGCCCATAACATACAGTGCTGCTCAAAACAGTTGCAACTCAGATGCCTACATCACATTCAATAATTTTTTAGGGACGTTTTGAGATTTGAAAAATATTTGTTTTTGTTATTTGATTCTTTATTGACCCTATTTTCATTTCAAGATTTAAAAAGGATTATTCAATTATGAACACTTATATTCCAAAAATGTGTGAAATATCGGAGGAACAGTGTTTAAGCCTGCTCAAAACATTTGCAACTCCGTGGTACGAATATCTATTAGTTTTTTTACGAGTTTTTTGTATTGATGGCATACGATTTTTTTAATCAGAAGAAGGGGGCAAAAGGCTTTCATGAGGAGTACATTTTATCACAGCTATGTTTACTTTTGACAATTATGCCAAAAACAAGACATGTCTAACTTTTTAAGAAAAATTTTATGACCAGCAATTTATATCCAATTTATATCCAAGCTTTGCTAAAATGGTAATTTTTGCAAATTGAGGATCCAACGAAGTCCAAAAAGAAACAAAGGAGCAGCACAATATCTAAAACAGAGTTGGATACCGCGTTAAAAAAATTAAAATCGCCATGGAAAGGAGGTGTAAGGACAACAACATCTCCTGCACGGGATGATCAAATAATTATACGAATTATTAAGCAGATCTCTCAGAGGTCATCAACAGATGTTAAAATAAAACTTGACACCGATAAATCTATACAAACCCCCCAATACATGCCAAGGATACCGATATACCAAAATAGACAATTTTTGAGAAAACAGAAATTTCCAGGAAAAATGGAAGGATAATACATATACAAAAAAGTTGACACAAAATGTAGAAGGTGCCTTAGAGGTACTTTTATGGACAGAAATGGTACTGGGAGCATGAGGCCGAGATATTTGTCAGATCCAAGAACTAACCAGACAGATAACATGTCAAAATCTCACCATGTGCACACCAGAAGTGTCGTATAATAGGGTGCTTTGGTTTCCAAATATGTTTAAGTTCCACAGTTAATGAAATATATAGAAGAAATAAACAAAGTGCTCCCCCAAAACCGATGAAAACATTTGGCACTGGAAAACGGAAAAAATAACACAATGGGACGAAAGGACCCTAAGAGAAACTTCAAGGCTCGCACAAGTCGAAAAACAAACGAGCGAACTAAAAATTAACATCCTTGGCATTATCGAAATCCGATGGCGTGGCAACGGAGACCTGACATCTGCCAATGGAAACAAGATTATTTATAGAGGAAAAGACAGAATACTCACAGCTCGTTTCTTTTCCCATATTAAAAAATGTGTCACCATTATCCAATGTTACGCACCAAGTGAGTCAGTGAAAAACTTGTTCTACGAACAATTGACCACCACCATAAATTGTATTGCCAACAGAGACTTGCTAATTCTACTTGGCGACTTCAACGCAAAAATTGGTTGTGAAAATGAAGGACTATCCCACATCATGGGAAAACACGGAATGGGTACGAGGAATGACGATGGCGAACATTTTGGTTCAATTTTGTCAAGAAACGCAGCTAATAATAGGAGGCTCGCTTTTCCCACCTAAAAGGATACAAAAGTATACATGGACATCTGCAGATATCAATACACAAAATAAAATCGACCACATATGTGTCAGAAGAACATGGAGATGCTCCCTTGTAGATGTGCGCACCAAACGTAGCGGCGATATTCATATCGACTACGAAAATTAAACTTAAATGTGTACGTATCAACAACACCCAAGGTACACAAAGAATGAAGACAAACGCTTAGAGATATCAAAGAGCACACACTCCCCCAAACAATATGACATCGTGGGAAGATACCTGCAACAAGCTTAAAAACATAGCAATAACTCACTTTGGATACACTAAGAAAAGCGAACGAAAGGAACGGATCTCAGACGTCACCTGGAGTCTAATCCAAGAGCGAAACCGTCTAAAACAGCAAGTCTTAGGTGAGAACCGACATAAAACCGTGACCAAAATGCTAAAATGATCGACGCGAAAAGATATAAGGATTTACGCAGAAGCAATGGTCAAGGAAGCAGAAGCAACAGCAGGATCAAACAATATGAAAGAGCTCTACAAAATAACAAAATAAAATACAAAGAACTCACAAATCCGTTCATAACCAGTAAAAGATACGAACGGTAAACGATTAACAAATGCCGAAGAGCAAACGAAACGTTGAAAACAGCACTTCGAAGAAATAAGCAATATCGCTGGTGATGATAGCGAGTCCGTACACTTGGTCCAGCAAGTTGATGAAAATCAAACTTCGGATGATTCTATAAATACTGATGCTCCCACGAAAGCTAAAATTGCAAAAGCCATAAATAAACTGGAAAGAAACAAGGCGCCAGGAGAAGATGGTATACCACCTAAACTCCTCCAAGTCGACCCCACAACATCGACCAGAATTATACACTCGGCACTATAATTAAACTGCCAAAAAAAGGTGATCTGAAACAATACGATAACTGGCTGGGAATCACCCTGCTTAACACCGTTTATAAAATTATTGCAATTATAATAAACGACAGATTGCAACATTTTGGAAAAACATTGCGGGATGAACAGGCTGGGTTCCGCCCACATCGAAGCTGCGTCGATCAGAAAAATACCCTGCGGGTAATAGTAGAGCAGTCTATAGTCTTTATTTATATGGCGAACACCTCGTCTTAAAAGATTTTTGAAAAGCTTTCGGTTCTATTAAACGCATTGCAATTTGGTCCGCATTACAAAAGAGCGGGTGCCGAAGATTATAAATATCATAAAAGCAATGTATAACAACGCAACCCTTCAAGTCAAACATAACAACATAATGAGTGAGCCTTTCACAAGTAACACTGGGGTGAAGCAAGGTTGCCTCTTATGCCCGTTACTTTTTGCGGTTGTTCTCGACGAAATCATGGAGAGATGTGTTCGAAGAAAAGAGGTATCATTTAGACTCTCCATCGACATCTAGGAGACCTGGACTTTGCGGATGACATTTGTCTTATGTCTCACAAGTTTAACGACATGCAGGATAAAGTTAACGACATTGTTCTTCTAGCCAAAAGATTAAACATGTTCTGGCAAGAAGTTACATTTATATGTAATAATAGAGGACAATGAAAATTTCTTGTAAATGTCCTATGTTCCCAAGGGGAATGAATAAAGGAAAATAAATATTTAAGGTCTTATCGGACCCGATTAGCTTAAGTAATCTAAATTCATGCCATTCCGCCATGTGTACGCTCATTCTTATGATATGGCCTAGCCAACGCAATCGTTGCATCTCGATACGTTTAACTATATTCATGTCTTTGTATAGCTAATATAGCTCGTGGTTCTTGCGACGTCGACATTCACCGTCAACGCAGATCGGTCCGTAGATCTTTCGAAGAATTTTTCTCTCACTGCTTATCTGCTTGCGCAAGTACCCAGGTTTCGGAACCATACATCAGCACGGGTAGTATCAGTGTTTTGTAAAGCGTTATTTTTGTTTGACGAGATGTGGCTTTGTTTTTAAACTGCTTACGTAAGCCAAAGTAGCATCTGTTCTTCTTTTTATTTCACAACTGATGTCGTTAGTTGTGCTTACGGCGGTGCCGAGGTAGACGAAGTCTTTTACTACCTCAAAATTATAGGAACCACCGCCAACATTTGGTCCGATCTGCATGGACGCGCGTCGACACCATCAACATAGTCTTCCCGTCGTTTACCGCCAGACCCACTTTAGCAGATTCTCCTTCGACCTTCATACAGATACCTTTCTGTTACTTCTTTTACTGATCGTCCCATGATGTCTATATCATCAGCATAAGCAAGTAAAATGTGGCTATTGGTGTAGATTTTGCCACTTCTTTTGACGTTTGCCTATCGAATAACCTTTTCCAGCAGGATGTTGAAGAGACCACACGAGAGGCTGTCTCCTAGCCTGAAACCTCTTTTGGTACAAAATTCTTCGGAGAGGTTCTTTCCTATTTTAACTGAGGATATCGTGTCAGTTAAAGTCATTTTAGAAAGCCGAACGAGCTTTGCGGGGATACCAAATTCAGACATGGCCTGGAATACCTTTGAACGTAGTGGGCTGTCGAAGGCTGCTTTATAATCGACAAAAAGGTGGTAGGTGTCGATCTGCATCTCTTGGGTCTTCTCCAGGATTTGCCGCAGGGTAAATATCTGGTCAATGATGGACTTGCCAGGTCTAAAGTCGCATTGGTATGGCCCAATTATCTCGTCGACCATAGGCTTTAGTCGTTCGCACAATATCCCTGACACGATCTTGTAGGCAATCGGGAGTAGAATTATGTCCCTATAGTTAGAGCATACAGTCTTATCTCCTCTCTTGTAGACGGGGCACAGGATACTCAGGTTCCAGTCGTCGGGTGCTCGTTCTTCCTGCCAGATGGTGCTAATTAGCTGATGAATACAGCGTGTCGCCTCTGGTTTTGAACAGCTCGGCTGGTAAGCCATCGGCTCCTGCTGCCTTATTATTCTTCAGCCGGTTTATTGCTGTCTTTACCTCATCTTGGCTGGGCGGTATACATTCAATACCATCTTCTGGGATTGGGACTGTGGTATCTTCGTCATCTTCGCTGGATACCAACAGGTTTGAAAAATGCTCTTTCCATATCCTGAGCACACTATCTCTACAGGAGGATGTACCTGTACCAATGCCATCAGTTTGATGCTTCACTCTTTCGTAGAATTTTCGGACTTCATTCTGGCTCCTGTACATCTCGATTTTTTCACACTCCCGCTTTTCCATCTCTTTCTTTTTCCTGCGGAAAAGACGTTTCTCCTCTCACCTTTTCTCCCGATATCTCTCTCGTGCGCTACGCGTTGCTACGGATTGTAAGGTAGCCCTATATGCCGCATTTTTCTCTTCGGTAGCAGCACGACACTCCTTATCATACCATGGATTCCTTGGTGGAGGTCTCTGGTATCCAAGTATAGCTTTTGCGGCTGTTTGCATGGAGTGGGCAATACTTTGCTATTGCGCTGATGAGAAGTGCTTTGATTAAGCAATTGGGCTAGTTGAGTGGAATATGTTGTGGCTATCTGTTATGATTGCAGCTTACCGATGACTAACTTTCGTGTTGTGTCTGTTCGTACTTTGTTTGCTACGTTTACCTTTGCTGCAACTAGGTAGTGGTCCGAGTCTATGTTTGCTCCTCGGAACGAGGACACATCCAACACGCTCGATGAATGCCTTCCATCTATCACAACGTGATCAATTTGATTTCTTGTTTTCTGATCTGGAGACAACCAGGTGCCCTTATGGATGTCGAGATGTTTAAATCTGGTGCTGCTAACTACCATGTTTTTTGCCGCTTCGAAGTCTATCAGCCTCATTGTCAGATGTTTCATTGTGGAGACTGAATTTTCCGACTGTTGGGCCAAAGATATTTTCCTTTCGGGTTTCCTTGGTATCTCTCATCCTCTACGTCACCCTGAATCAAATTTTCTCAGTTGCAAATTTTTGTAAAATAAGTGCAATTTTTGCAAATGAATTTTTAAATCTTTAAAAAGGACCAAATAAGCAATTAATCTACATTTGCATTTGAAATCCACAAACTACCTCAGAACTATAGAAGATATGAACCAGTCATTCCAGTTGCAAATGTTTTGAGCAGCACTGTATGGTATAAAACGTCATATTTTACATCACATATTTTCTTATGTCATATTTTTATGTTTAAAGTTAGAATTTAAATCATTTGAATCACATTTGAATATTGCTAACATTTTCCTCTACTTTAACAACCTTTCTAATTATTCAAAACTGTGGCAACCTTATTCTCCAACTAAGTAGATTAACTTCAACAAAATAAATACACAAATTTGATTGAGAGAACCAACCAACCAGACAAGTGAAAAATTACACAATAAATATAAATAAATAATTCAATCCAGATCGTGCGAGTAAAACGTTCATTTCTGTGCAAACATGCTAACGTCAATGTCAAACTGAATGTTACCGCAAAAATAACTTAGACGACAATAAAACTGAAATGAAATGAAAATAAAACGGATTTCATAGCTAGCCATTTGTATGGATAATTTGGAAAGAATGAAAAAAATAATGCAAAACGAACAGAACGCAAAAACAAATGAATTATTAAAGTAAAATAACAACATGTCAGCCAATTTCGCATTCAATAACACCCTCCTTTCTTGGCAAGTGTCAAAATGAAATTGACAGACTTTGTTTGTTTGAGAAGGGGGTGGCAGTAAGAAGGCAAGCAAAATAAACTCCATAAACATAACCTCAGATATCGACCTTTTGTAGAGGAGACACATAAACACGGACAATATTGTTTCAAAGGATGTTGGGTGGGTGTTGCATGAACCAACAGCATACCCAAACCAAAACAAAGAAAGTGAAAAAAACAGCATAACCTGCGACTAGCACTTCATTAGCCATGCAAATGTTATACAAAAACAACGACACCATCCACATTCCACACTACAGGCAGGCACTGTTGTGCTGTCAGCCTTAGATGGGTGTGACGACAAATGCCAGTCGGGGCGTTGTATATTTTATTTTCTCTGCTTTTTTAACATCTTTAACGGAAGTCTCCCGGTGGCCCATACAACAGAGAAAAAAAGTAAAATCACAATAACAAAAATAAATATTATAAAAATGAAAAGTTTTATCCATGAAGCGTAAAAATATTTTTTCTGACTAAATACTGGTGTGATGATGATGACGCTGCTGATGGTGATGCCAACAAAAGGACATAAACTTGGCGGTTTGTTATAACATTTCTCCTCTGGTGCGGAATGTTGGTTTTGTTTTGTTTTGATTTTTTAACAATTATTGAAATGCAAATAGATTTCACCCTCGCTGAGCACAGCATTTAAAATGTCGTGTGTATAATTGTGTGTTTACTCTAGGAATATAATTTCAGGGGGATTTTGCAAAAATTCCTTTATTTAAATTTTTATTATAAGGAGGAGAAAGATGACAAACACAGCAGTGGTATTTTCCCTTACATCATTAAATATAAAGTATATAATTCAAGTTGATCTAAAGTTTGAATTTTTTAGGTCGGCATACTGGCGGGTAATTTTTTAGAGTATTTCCCTTTTGTACTATTTTGCAATTTCAACTTATTATTTTTCTTCCCTGCTAGCAACTGGAAGTGAGTTTCGCACTACCTCGCCTAAGAGGTCACTTCGGAGACACGCCGAGGAAGATCGTTGGTGAATTACACAAACAATTTTTATAGCCTTATTTGATTACGTTTTATCGCGTATGCCGACACTTCGGAGTGACTTCTGAGTGACTTCCAAGGCGATTATTTACATTTATTTTATGATTCAACACATTTGAACAAATATAGGACATTTTCTATCTGATGATTATATGAGGCGCTGGTGCAGTGGTTAGCATACTCGCTTTGCACTCTGAAGGTTTCCCAAGTCAGGCAACAAAACATCACATTTTTAAAATGACAAAATTAATGTAGGAGGAAATTGGAAAAAAATAATTTCTCTTAAAGAGAAGAAAAATAAAAAAAAAATAAAAATAAAAAATTAAAAAAATAATTTTTTTTTAATTTCTAAAACTATCGCGGAAATGATCTTCTAGAAGTGTCGCTGGAGTGACTTCCAAGACGACACGCCGGCGTGGTTCATTTCTTCACAACGGAGGTCACTTCAGGGTGACTTCTGCGACTATCGCCGCGACTGTTTTCATCGCCCTGCTTGCAGGGTTCGTGCCCATTGTCGAAGTTTTCCCTGTTTTTTCATACTAAGTCTTCCGAAAATTGGAGGCCTATAATACCGTCCATTTTTGGATATAGCTACGGTGACCAGTAGTTTTGGATGGAAATAGAGTACATATACGAGGGCTACAATAGGTGTTGCCAGACGCAATTTAACATTTCCATTGGAAAGTTTGATAAACGTACTCAATACGGTTTGACATACCTGAAAAATCAATATACCAAAAATGGAAACTAATTGTGGACATTTTCGTCCGATTATTTTCATAAGTTCAGACGTGGATTAACTGATTTGATTAATTCAGAAACTGATTTGATTAATTCAATTGTGGTCAACGGTCGCTCATCGACGAAGGTAGTGGTGATCGTCCAAAAACTGCTGTTGTGCCTGAAATCATTGAGGCCGTGCGTAAACTCATAATACAAGATCTACACGAAACACAGTGGTTCCGCCCGTAGACAAAAATCGAAAATTTTAATGCGACAAATTTGATTGTAATTGAAACAAATATTCTCTAAACACATCAACATCTTTAACGTTTAGTATTAATTTTGTCAATTTACAGCAGGAATATGCTAAGTAAAGTCGAAGAAGTTGCGATTTTTATGGGGTGTCTTGAAAACGTAAAATACATCTGCAGAGCATTCGTAGTGTACGAGTGAATTTTTAAAAAAATTGAAGAGGTAAATGTTCAATTTCCCAAATGGAACTTGTAGTTGATGGCATTGACAATGTTTTTAATAAAAAAAAAAAAAACATATTAACCATTCGTATTCTGTTTTTTTCTGGTATTTTTGATATAATGACTAATAATTTATGTTTAGTTTTACTAATGTTGGTCACATATCCCTTATTTACTCAAAGAGTGGCATAACTCAAAAATAGAGTTTTTTGAATTAGCAATTTCTATTTTTATACCCTCAGCCTTTAGGCTAAGGAGGGTATATACACTTTGATACGATGAAAATGTGCCTCATCGAAATAATGGTTTTAGACCCCAAGTATGTTTGGACGAAATGTGTTTCAGACAATTTGGAGTCGATCTAGCCATGTCCGTCCGTCTGTCTGTCTGTCCTGCTGGCTGGAGCGCACGATAACTCTCGAACGGATAAACCGTTTCGGTTCAAATTTTGGCTTTCGTAATATTATACCCAAACTTAGTTTAAGTTCGAAGATGGGCTATATCGGTCCACTCCTTCCGGTACCTCCCCCAGAAAAGTTCGGAAATGTTCGGAAAATTTGTGCGCACGATAACTCTTGAAGGGAGTAACCGATTTGGTCCATACATTGCCCATCGTGAAATGTGTACCAGACTTAGATAATGTTTCAATATGGACTCAATCGGTCTACTCCTTCGTGTACCTCCCACACAAAATTTCGGAAAAGTTCAGTTTAGGACCATCTCTCGAATCGCTTTGATTTTTGTTTTAGCAACTTGTATTCACTGCCCTCCATACGACGGTACAAGTTTTATCAGGGGCAAGTCCATACTTCCTGAGAAAATAGCCTGAAAGTTGCAAAAAACCCCTATGACACCGTGTGACGTGGTTGGAGCGCAAGATAACTCCAGAACGGATCTGCCGATTCGGTCCAAATTTTGGCCTTAGTAATATTTTGTCCAAACATAGTTTAAGTTTGAAGATAAGCCATATCGGTCCACTCCTTCAGGTACCTCCCCCACAAAAGTTCAAACATTTTCGGAAAATTTTTTCGTAAGGTAACTCTTGATGGGAATGGCCGAATTGGTCTATACTTTACACATCCTAATATATCTACCAGATATAGATCAGGTTCAAATATGGTCTATATTTGTCCACTCCATCCGGTACCTCCCACACAAAATTTCGGATAAGTTCTCTTTAAGACCTGATATCGAATCACTTTGATTTTTGTTGAAGCAACTTGCATTCGCTGCCTCAATTACGATGGTAAAGGTTTTTTTCAGGGGCAAGTCCATACTTCTTGAGGGCGACCTGACTTAACGCCCAACGGACATAACGCCCAAAATCAATTTTGGGCGTTATGTCCGCCTTGACCCCGGACTTAACGCCCAAAGTGAAATTGGGCGTTAAGTCCTCCACCATAGCGGACATAAGGCCCATTGGGCGTTGTGTCCATTTTCCGAAATTAAAGATTTTCCCTGTTCATAATTAAAATTCAGATTTATTTAGAAATAAAATTGAATTATATATGTATGTAAGTAATAAATAAATCAACTTACTGAAATCATATAAAAATGTGTAGGGGGTTCCCAACAATTTGTGGACAAAATGGACACAACATTACAGTACCGTGATCGTTATGTTTTTGTTGACTTTCTTTGAGACAAGGTTTACAAGCATACACAATTTTGCAAACCTGCAATTTTATTTTTAAAACATATTTCGTATAACAGATTTTTCTGACGAATAGATTGGCTATCATCTCCGGATTCGCTATAAATTGTATGTGTTTCGTCTAAAACCACTGTGGATAGATTGATTGTTGATTTTATTGGTTCTCCTTTGTAGAAACATTTTGGACGTTACTTGTTTATTTGAAAGATATTGTGTTGTTCTTGAGTGTTTTCGATACTTCTACAACGCCATACACAATTGTAAATAAAACATTGAGGCATAGAGCAAACCTGAGTATGCTGGAAGCGATGGAGCAAAAGTCAAAAAAGGTATATTTTTTAAGAAATCGCGCGCGCGATTTTTTATAAAATATACCTTTTTTGACTTTTACTCCATCGCTTCCAGCATACTCAGGTTTGTTCTATGACTCAATTTATTTACAATAAGGAAACAATTTTAAATACATATTAACATTTAACATAACAACTTACGAAAGCGATCGAGTAAAAGTCGAAAACGGTATATTTTATAAGAAATAGCGCTCGCGATTTTTTATAAAATATACCGTTTTCGACTTTTGCTCGATCGCTTTAAACATCTTTAGGTTTTATCTATCACTCAATTTTTAATGCACAATAAGAAATTAATCACTCAACACGCTGTCAAACATTCCGTTTTGTCAGTGTTCGTTATTTGGAAATGTGTTAATAAATTCCTGAGGGAGATTTCGACATACATATGTAGCTTGGCTCCTTATGCGTCCAACAGGTTTAAAATCAACTGAATGATGTTTATTTTTTAGGGATCAATCAAATCATTTTTAAAATCTACTTAACCACTACAAAACCTGAAAGAGTCTACCATTTTGAAAATTTAAACATTTTTTCTTAATAATAAAGTTTGACAGAAATTTCAAAAAATAATAGTTTATTGTAGGTTTTGGAACACAGCAATTGAAACCGGCGCTGCATTACAAATATTAATTTTAAATCATTAAAATATGAAAAAAACATAACATTTTGGGCGTTATGTCCACTTACAACGCGGACATGACGCCCAAAACTGTTTGGCGTTGTGTCCGATTTTATTTTGGGCCTTATGTCCGGAGTAAAGGTGGACATAACACCCAATTTTATTTTGGGCGTTAAGTCCGGGGTCATTGCGGACATAACGCCCAAAATTAATTTTGGGCATTATGTCCTTTGGCGTTAAGTCAGGTCGCCCTTCTTGAGCAAACAGCCCGAAGAGTATAAAAACCCCCTATGGCACCATGTGTTGTGGCTGGAGATCAACTTTCATAACGGTCAATGTCGATCCATTCCTTTTAGTATCTCCTCCGCAAAACCTTTGCTCTTTTATCCTAATCAACATTTTTGTCAACCGAACAAAATTTTTAAAACCCCCTAAATACATACGTATTTTGGGAACAAATTGTTTCAATATACACAGGCTGAGGGTATATCTCTGTCGGCAAAGCCGACTGATACTTTTTTACTTGTTTCTACGAGTTCTACTTTATCTTGTGTCAAATTTTCATATTGATATCTCTAAAACTCAACGAGTTACAGATTACTTTTTATGAGTTTTTCATAAAACAGCAAAAAAGTTTTTTGGGTTTATTATGCACTAAAACACTTCAAATCATGTTTGATCTTGCACAGAAATTTAGCTCCTATATCTGGCTAGCTCTTTACAAAATATGGACAAACTAGTTAGTTTATTTCTGGTGGAATGATCTTGTTATGTTGGGAAGTCAAATTTCAATCGGCAACTTAAAACACTTTTTTCTCGAAACTTGATTTTTTGAGATGTGTTACTCTTTGAGTAAATGAGCGATATGTGCAACTCGATATATTTTTTAAATGTAGGGGAAAGTTTCCAGTTTATGATAAAAAATTCCAGCTGCCCGCATCCGCCACCCGGTAATTTATTCCACCTATACCACGCCTGTAAAATCGTAAAAACTCCGAAAATCGGGAGTTACGTTTATATACCTAAACTTGGACCTATAATGAACATGGTATATGTTATAATGATAGTGGAAGAAGTGCTTTAACAACTGATAAATTGATTAATGCTAGTGTTTTTATTATTAAGCCAGAAACGTATATAGTAGCCCTCGTTCACATTGATAAAAAGTTACATACCAAAAAGGAGGACGTGTCACTGATTTTATTTAAACCAAAACAATATTTTCTTTTATTTCTGCCTAGGGTTATCTTTTTTCATTGAATCAAATATAGAGGACAAATAGAGAACATTAAACAATTAGAGTACGGACAACTAAAATAGAATACTGTACTCTATAATAAAAGAGTACGTACCATAAATTATATTGGAACCAGTTTTCAGATTAAAACGTGGACCTATACCGACAATTGTGTGCAGAAACATGCTATAGCTCCAACGAATAATGGTTCCAGTCATTGGCCAAACATTGATACAACATCTGACTGCTATGAGATGGAACTTTCCAAAATTGTTTTTTTTTTCATTCCGATTAAAATTCAAAGCATGTAGGGAGTACAACTTATAATTTAAGTGCAAATAAACCCCGTCAAAATATTTGGAAATTAATTAGCATTGAAAAACACTTTATCGGATTTATTAAGAGAAGGGTATTACTTAATTATACCCTCAGCATTTATGCTAACGAGGGTTTATACACTTTCATACAGACAAGTTTATGTACCCACCTCTGATAGCAATAACGACGAAATAGAACAGTTCTACAACGACTTGGAAAAATTGTTGAAAATGAGAAAACCGCACGACATCACAATAATCCAAGGGGATTTTAATGCCAAAGTCGGGCAAGAAGTAACAGCTGAAGTTACAGGCAAATTCGGACTGGGAAAACGGAATGAAAGAGGAGAGAAATTGATTCAGTTTTGCCAAGAATATAAATACAAAATCACCAACACATTATTTTGTCTTCACCCTAGGCGACTTTATACGTGGAAATCACCTCAGGATAATAATGGCAACATAGTAAGAAACCAAATAGACTACATTTTGATAAATAAGAGGTACTGTACGTGTGTGTCAAAATGTTCTACCTACCCTGGTGCTGATGTCCCCTCAGACCATAACCTTTTAATGTGCAATTTAAGAATTAAACTTGCTACCACTCGCAAGAAAAAGCCGGAACCAAGAATCAATATTGAAAAACTGAATGACCCATTAACGAAACAAACGATAAAGGAACAATTAAATGCCGATCTCATTGATATAAATGCAACAATATGTAATGTTGAAAACCTATGGAACCAAGTGAAAAAATCCATAAAAGATGTCACAAAAAATATAATTGGAACCAACATGCGCAAAAAAGAAGATCCATGGATAACGGATGAAATTCGATCACTTCGGAAAGAAAGAAGTAAACACAAAAATGTAAGCTATGAAAGATATTGGGAGATAAACCAAGAAATTAAAATCGCAACACGTGCTGCAAAAAATGAGCAAATAAATAAGCAATGTCAGGAAATTGAACGACTTAAAATACTTCATGACGACTTCAATCTCCACAAAAAATTAAAAGAGACATCTGGTATTTATCCAAAGAGATCAACATTTATCTACAATGATAATAAAGTAGCAATTTATGAAACTGCAGAAAAGAAAAAACTATGGGAAGAATATATTAAGCAATTATTTATCGATCACCAACGAACATCCTTATCCAACTCTGGGGATGAAATTAATTTTACAGGGACACCCATTACTGAGAATGAATTACAACTAGCTATTATGTCAATGAAAGATAAAAAGGCAATGGGTCCAGACGAAATACCTGCCGAGGTACTTAAGTTAATAGACGGAAATAACACCAAGCTTCTTTTAAAACTATTCAACAATATATATAAAACAGGACAATATCCCCAAGATTGGCTCAAATCAACATTTATCACAATACCTAAGAAAAATAATGCGAAGACCTGCAGCGACTATAGACTAATAAGTCTAATGAGCCACGCTCTTAAAATATTTTTGAAAATAATACATAGACGAATCTATCCGATCTGCGAAGCACACATGGGACAAACACAATTTGGATTCAAGGAAGGCATGGGGACACGAGAAGCGTTACTAGCTGTACAAGTATTAATACAAAATTGTCGAGAGGTACAAAAATATGTATTTTTATGTTTCGTAGACTACGAAAAAGCGTTCGATACGGTAAATCATGATAAATTGATAGAGATCCTACTTTCAATCGGATTGGAAGACAGTGACATAAACTGCATTAAAAACCTATACTGGAAACAGATAGCAAACATTCAAGTAGCTAATGAATTAACTGACGATGTTCCAATTTCAAGAGGCGTAAGACAAGGCTGCATATTGTCCCCTCTTTTATTTAACATATATTCCGAGAAAATATTTGAAGAATCTGTATGTGGAAAGAATATTGGTATCCAACTAAACAAGACCTTAATAAATAACATACGCTATGCCGATGACACCGTATTAGTAGCAAGCAGCATAGCTGGACTACAAAAATTAATAGACGCAGTAACACAAAATAGCGAAATACACGGATTAAAAATCAACGTTAAGAAAACAAAATATATGGTAGTAAGCAGGAATCATGCCGACAATAATACGCCACTAAAGATAAATAACGATGAAATAGAGCGAGTGACAACCTACAAATACCTCGGAATTCAAATCAACGATAAATGGGACATATCAAAAGAAATTAAATGCCGAATAGAAATGGCAAGAAGCAATTTTCAAACATAACAAAGTTTTACTTAGCCACGACATAAGTCTTACTACAAAAATACGATTTGTAAAATGTTACATATGGTCCGTTTTATTGTACTCTGCGGAAACATGGACTTTGAAAGCTGTAGATGAAAAAAGACTGAACTCGTTCGAAATATGGATATATCGTCGAATTTTAAAGATCCCATGGACCGAGCGCATTACAAACGAAGTGTTAGAACGCATGCAAGTCGAACGCCAATTAATAAAAATTATAAAAACACAAAAAACCGCATATCTTGGTCACATTATGAGGCATGAAAAATATAAGCTTCTGCAAACAATTATCCAAACAAAAATCGATGGTACATTAATAAACTGATTTGTTAAATATACCAAATTATCATTATGTAATTGTATGATCGCTAAAACCCGAATACGGAATGGCAAATAAAGAAGAAGATACAGACAAAATGTGCCTCATCGAAATAATGGTTTTAGATCCCAAGATGAGCCATATCGGTGCACTCTCTCTCCGCAAGAATTATGCCCACGATATCTCTAGAAGGGACTAACCGATTTTGTCCATACTTTGCACATCGCAATATCTGTACCATCGGTCCTCACTTCGTGTACCTCCCACACAAAATTTGCTGTGCTGGTGGAGTGCATCTTTCAGTAATCACGCTTTTTTAAAAATCATGAGTGAAAA
The DNA here is from genome assembly GCF_047663935.1 of Musca autumnalis. Classification (NCBI taxonomy): domain Eukaryota; kingdom Metazoa; phylum Arthropoda; class Insecta; order Diptera; family Muscidae; genus Musca; species Musca autumnalis. The sequence continues at coordinate 257,313,332 of NW_027411755.1, read as the reverse complement.
TTCATAATTTGATGCACTTCCAAATCACTTGTACATATGATTTAACTGCATCTTTGGAAGCAAACATTTTGCTGGGTATTTATTACATTATATAATCATTTGATTCCAGATGCCGATTTCCCGCTGATGATTTCAACTTTGAGGAGAGTGTGGTTTATTTCAAAACTAAGGAGAAGCGTTCAAAGACGTTTCTATATATTTTTTCTTTTTAAAAGTGTGACTTTTTATAAATTATTCCATTCTGTTTTTCTTTTATTAAAGTCTGTTATGTAGTGCTTTGGAGTTTTTTATGTTCAGTGAGCATACATTTCAATGTGTTCTACATTGGAATTTACGCTCCCTTGCTCTCAGTAAGCGTCCACTGCTGTATGTGTTTTTTTTGTGGCTTTTGGGTTTGTATTTATATTATATCTAAGCAAATATTTGTTTGCACCCAAACATAAATATGTTTGCAGCACCTAAACATATGTTATGTTTGGGAATGGTTGCAAACAAATATATGTTTGCTGCAAAATATGTTTATGTATGGTAGAGAGGCATTTTTTCTCCCTGTACATTCATACATACATATATACAAAACATTTAAATAAAATACGCTGGGCGTATTTCATAGTATTTATAAGAATACATGTGTTCTACTTTTTTCACCACAAACGCTTTGAGAATACGGACGTGTTTAGGCATGCCTCTTAGAGAAACAGGCCCGTAATTTTTCATTGTGTGCCTGTTTTTACTTGGGAAATTTGTATAGCAGATAATAGGATAAGACAGGGATATTCTGCGCATTGTTTGTTTAAAGAGAAGTGCCAGTTTCGCTTGTTTTCCGAACAAAAGAATACATTTCCCATGGGCGTAGCCAGCTATGGGCAGCAACTGCCCCCCCCCCCCCCCCCTAGAGCCGTCAAAAAAGTTTGAAAAATTATAAAAAAACTGCAGTTGTTCTGATATACTATTTATTAAATTTAATAACGGCAAATGAACGACTAATATTTTTCGAATAAGCTATATTTTTTTAAAATCGATTAACAAATGTTTGGTTGATAGTCAGAGAAGTGTAAAAACGCATTAAAAATAGGAAAATGCTTTTCCTCCTGCTCTAGGCTGCTTAGAAGACACCAAACATAATTTATTATTTCTAAGTAAACTTTGAATTCTGTTGAAAAATACATGAGATATGCAATTTATAATTTAAAACTTATATACATAAACAGTAGGTCCCATATCATTGAGCTAATATGAATCGGGGTGCACTCATTGATATGAGAGAAGTCTCCCTTGTCCCTTCTGCCATGTTTTTGGAACAATTATTATTATTATGAAATTTGTATACCCTCCACCATAGAATAGAGGGTATATTTTTCCGTTTGTCACGCATTAAAAATACAACCCTATAAAGTATACATATTTGTTATCAGGATAAAATTCTGAGTCGATATAGTATGCCTGATACAGTCTATCAAAATTAAAAATTTGTTAAATAAGTTTTTATTATATCGGTCCAAAATTAGTTTATGTTCGAAGAGGGCCATATCGCACTGTGGTTCCGGCCGTGGACAAAAATCGAACATTTATGGCAACAAATTTGATTTCGATTGAAATAAATATTACCTAAACACATCAAATTGTTTATATGCAGTACAATTTTGCAAATTTACAGCGGTAATATGTCAAGAAAAGTCGAAACATTTGAAGAGCATTCGCAGCTTATGAGTGAAATAAATGTACAATTTCCAGATTTAAACTTATAGTTGATAGCATTGGCAATGTTTTTACGTAAAAAGATATTCATACATAGTTTCCTAACTTCCTTAAAAATAAATTCTTTGTAAATAAATTTTCTGGTACTTTTGAAATCAGTGCTATAAATTTATGTTGAGTTTTACTAATGTTGGGAGTATTTGGGAGACTCCGTGTTTTTAAAAAAATACACTTTTATATATGGGCTATACCTAAACGTGGACCTATATTGAACATTTTTGCGAGGATGCGAAATTTCAACCAAATCAATTGGAAACTGTGTCTAAATTCATCAAAATACCAAAAATCAGGTATTACCTTTACAAGGAGGCTATACCTAAATGTGGACCTACATCCACTCAATGTTTTGTTATCATCTTGCCTTGTTGTGAAACTATGTTTAAAATTTCGAGGAGGTAGCTCGATTAGAATTATTTTTGGCTCTCCTTTCAATACAAGTGAGACTGCCTCTTAATTGTTTGTGATGTCAAAATGCAAAGTATGTTTGGACGATCTATGTCGCGTAAAACTATTACGATGTGCAAAGTATGGACTAGAGTGAACGAAAACATGATTAAAGAGTAGTATAGAGTCTTCTTTGGGCCTACAAAACTTTCCCCCGGAAATGTGTCAGTGCTGGTTCACATTTTGGATTACCCCTCATAGAACGGTACCGCCCGATTTCTCAGGGGTTTAGCTGCATTATCATATACCTACGTAAAATAATTATATGTGCAAACTAATATTGTGATATTTATCGTCGAAAACAAAATATATTTCCAATATTATTTTTACATTATAGTTAGTGCTTACGATTGCTTTTAAAATATAAAAGAAAATTGCGTTCTTATTAATTTCATATTAGAGAAAAATAATTTATAAAAAATTTGACATAGAAAATAATTATATGTGCAATAACGAAAATTTTTAAAAAATTCATAATAATGAACAAAATTGTTGTACATTTAACATGATATTGTATTGTCCTTGTAGATTAGGACTTGTTGTAGCCTTCGTCCCATAGAACTGACTAGATTTCTTAAGGTGCAAGTGGTGATATACTTCCATTCCGCCAATAATGCACATTTCAATTATTTCAGCGTCGTGCACTCCTTTGACTTCGCGAAAACTTTGGCGGATAGTATGCCCCGAAGGTCTTCAATGGGTTTGTGGCCATGAGTTATAGCTGGCAACTCCAATAACCATACATTTCGTACCTTTAAAAACTCCTTTGTAGGTCAAACAGGGTGATTCGGGGCAATATCCTGCTGGAAAGTCCAATTTTATCCGTACAGTTCTCCAGCAAAATCTATTAAGTTGTTCTCTAACAACTAAATTTATGTTTCGGCACTCATTTTTGTCGGAACAAAACTTAAAGTAGACTTTCGTCGATGTTAAGTGTTCCCTTTATGACGTGACAGACGCGAATGTTTTATAATTTTCATATAATTATTTTTTATTGGTTTGTAAAGTAAAATCGAATGTCTCAACTGACGGGATTACAAATTAAATCCAATTAAGGTATTACCACTAAGCAAAAAGTGAGAGGACATAAGCAAAATGTATAAAAAATTTAAATTTAATACCGTTAGAATTTATTTGAGAATTGGGAAGTTTTCGAGGAGGATCTCTTATGGTATGCGCTGCAATCAGATCTGGACGAAAGCCTAATTTAAGTTTTGTTCCGACAAAAATGAGTGCCGAAACATAAATTTAGTTGTTAGAGAACAACTTAATAGATTTTGCTGGAGAACTGTACGGATAAAATTGGACTTTCCAGCATGATATTGCCCCGAATCACCCTGTTGGACCTACAAAGGAGTTTTTAAAGGTACGAAATGTATGGTTATTGGAGTTGCCAGCTATAACTCATGGCCACAAAACCATTGAAGACCTTCGGGGCATACTATCCGCCAAAGTTTTCGCGAAGTCAAAGGAGTGCACGACGCTGAAATAATTGAAATGTGCATTATTGGCGGAATGGAAGTATATCACCACTTGCACCTTAAGAAATCTAGTCAGTTCTATGGGACGAAGGCTACAACAAGTCCTAATCTACAAGGACAATACAATATCATGTTAAATGTACAACAATTTTGTTCATTATTATGAATTTTTTAAAAATTTTCGTTATTGCACATATAATTATTTTCTATGACAAATTTTTTATAAATTATTTTTCTCTAATATGAAATTAATAAGAACGCAATTTTCTTGTATATTTTAAAAGCAATCGTAAGCACAAACTATAATGTAAAAATAATATTGGAAATATATTTTGTTTTCGATAATAAATATCACAATATTAGTTTGCACATATAATTATTTTACATGGGTAGAAACGGAAGTAATTTAAAACATATTTAGTCTTCTTAGGGCCTGCTAAACTTCTATCCAGAAATTTGTGATCACTGGTTCATGTTTTATGTAGCCAAACTAGAACGGTACCTCCGATTTTAGGGGTTTTCAGGATATTGTAGGATAGTACGGCTATCCTACAGAAATTACTGAAATTTAATATTTAGTCTTCTATGGGGCTATATAACTCTTCCCCCTAATTTGTCCATACATTTCTTTTGATATAGCCACTGACATTTATGACAATTTCGAACAGTCAGCTTTGCACATATTTAAAGTCCTGCTTGTGCATCTAAATCAACTTCTTTATGTGTTGTGACACGGTTTTATGTATTGGTAATAAATCACCATGATTACTTTTACAAATTCATGTTTTTTTTTTAATTTTTTTAAAATTAATTTAAAAAAGTATCCAAAAATATAGGCTTCGAAAATGCACCCCTACCATCGAGGTGGAGGGGAAGATTTTTTTTATTTGCTGACGGAGAAGACTTAATATACATACTAAAAGTTGTTTAAAATTTTACCTTTTTCATCCATAAAATTGTATTACTGTTCGAAAAATAGAACACCAATTACGACGAAATGGGTTAAACAGATAAACAGAGACATCACGCATTCTTAGCGTGTTTCAATTCAAATCGTCTTTTGGATAATTCACCATGACATTATGTTATAAACAATGTCATTTTAAGCGATTTCGTGTGTACGTTAAATTACATATTATTAACATATTTTTGGTATGCTATATGTATCTGTTAAGAAATTACTATGCTCGAACCACAAGAGGATGTGCATCCAATGAATGCCATGTGAACGAAAACTCTCGAAGGGAGCATTTGGATTTGCAAATCGTATTACAATATTTCATCAAGTCGGATATAGTCCATATAAATCCAGTCCTTCGGGTACCTCCCATTCAAAATTTTTATTTTTATTTACATTTTCTCTCTAAATTGGGTGCAATTTAGCATTAAGTGTTCGTAGTGATCAAAACAATAGTTGCAGACATAGGTCCACATTTTGGTATACCCCTAAACATAACGGAAAGAAATCTAAATATTCCACATAAATTCAGAAGCTTTTTACTTGTTTTTCATTAGGTATGTACCTAAATAAAGGGTTTACAATTTTGTATGCAAAAACTATACACATCACAAAAAAAAAATAAGTTGCCCCCCCCCTAGATTTGATCCTGGCTACGCCCTTGACATTTCCAGCACAAAACGGAAAAATAGTGCATATAGTACTATCTTGCAAGTTTTTGGAACACGACTTTTATCAATCAAAATTTATAATTTTGATGTCCCGACGACAAAATCATTTTTACAGTGTTTTATTTAACTTGTTTATTACGTTATTACGGTTATACTATAAATTTCGAAACAAAGCAGTCGTATATTTTTAAGGAATAAGCCATACAAACCATTTATTTCTCTTTAGCAGTCTTTATGACGATTTTTAGGTTATGGCCGAATCATGGGCTCTATGGACTTTACATTATGTATTTGTATACTGGGCTATGTAGTAGACACCCTAAGACTTCTTCTGATGACGTAATTACTGCTTAAAATACTCCAAATACGCAATTTTTACAAAGCGTTTTTGCTGCTGGTTCTCTTTGAGGTGCCTGCAACTGTGGTGCAATGGAATGCACACCCGCTTTGCACACTGAGTAGCCAGGCTCGACTTGCAGTATCGACAAAATTACATTTTCAATGTAGTCAAAAATACCTTCAGCCTAATGCAAGCAATGTTTGAGCCAAATATTGTCTTAAGTCAAGCATTTGTAATCGGCGATAAAAAGTGTCAAAGAAGAAATCTCCTCTGGTATGTTTGTCAGAAAATATGTATGTACCCAGCAAACATTTTTTCCGAATTCGTTTCGGATTCGCACAGAATTTCTGAAAAAATTTCCGATTCTGATGCCGAATTCGTATCGAATTCGGTACGATATTTGTATGGACGAGGTCACCGAATTCGGAAAGAATTTTCCATGGATATTTTAAAAAAGTATTTGAGTTTCGCGACGAATTCGGTCCGAATTCGGAGGTAAATTCTTGGAAACTTCGGAGAAAAAAATCAGATTTTCTGACAGAATTCAGTCCGAATTCGAAAAAAATTCTGGAGAATTCGGTGGAAAATTTAGATTTCCTTAAGAAAATCTTTCCAAATTCGGAGAAAAATTTAGATTTTCTGAAAAAATGCTTGGGCGCTGACGCCATTGATATTGACACAACACACCCCACTCCGAGACAATTTTCTTTTAATGTGCTATTTATAAAAGATTCTAAATTTCAAAGGTTCTAATGATTTTTCCTGTTGTTATCATTTTGTGATTAATAGTAGAACAATGTGCACGTGTAACTGGAAGCTATCAACACTGGCTTCAATTATTATATGTTGCATTTATATTAAAAAAAAAACTAAAAATGCGAATTTCATAACAAATAACTTTGTTTTTCGATAACAATCAAACAAAAACATCCCTTAGAAAATCGATTAGAAATCGGAACGAATTTGGAACGAAGATTCTTAAGATACTTCAGAAAATGTGCAGATTCTTAAAAAAAACTTTTAGAAAATCAATTTCTAGGAAAAATTCAAGTCGAAAATATCAATTTTCTAGGAAAAAATAAAGAAATCGGCAAAAAAAAAAAATCGGAAATCAGAGCAATCGGAAAATATTGTTAGCTGGGAATGTATGTATATAGTTCTTATAGTAAAGGGCATTTATCGAAATATTCGTTTCCGACCCAATAAAGAATACATATGTATTTATTATGGAGCAGCATAAAATTCTATATAACGATGGCCGTCCGATAATATTTAAGGTAGAGCTTTATAATTTGGTACATACGTTTCTATTGATGTTTGATATTGATATAGCCTCAAAAGAACGGTATTTTAATGGTTTGACCACATTGCTCATTGAGAGTTGCAAAAACCCAGCACTAGTGATGTTTTGATAGTTGTTTTAAAATAAAAAAAAAAAACAAAATTGTATCAGCTATCCCAATAAAAACGACGCCACCAATGTTCTATTTGAGCAACACTGGCACGGTTTGTATGGCTGATTAGCTACCAACATCATTTTGTTATGATGCCTTCGTTGAAAATCAACGCCACATAACAGTGGAAAAGGTTTGGTTTGTTTCGCAAACACTTTCGTCGGAGTTGTGTGAGGTTGCCAAAGAAAAACTTCTCATTGAAGTTTTTTCTTTGTTCACCTTTATACTTCGAGCTGACGATTGATGTTTGTGTATAAAAAGTTTTTTGTTGAAGAAGTTATTGAAAAATAACTTCAGTGGAAAATATCCACAAACAAGAAACAAGGGAACTGATGAGATCCAGTGGCGTGGATCGAAACTAGTTTCCCCTGCCTTACCCCTTGGCGAACAATGCCAAACTTTTTCCACTAATAAATTAGTTGTTTTAAATTAATAAAACAACAACAATGGGATTAAGCCGGACTGTTTTGAAAAAAAAAAAATTGTATCAACAATACCAATAAAAACGACGCCACCAATGTTCTGTTTATACCCTACACCACTATGTGGGGAGGGTATTATAAGTTGGTTTTGGCCAAAAAGTTTGTAACGCATCGAAATAATGGTCGTAGACCCATACTTATATATACCAAAATGAATGTCTCGACGAGCTGAGTCGATCTGGCCATGTGTGTCCGTCCGTCAATCCGTCAGTCCGTCCGTCTGTCCATCTAAACCTTGTAATCACGCTACAGGTCGCAATTTTGATCGGATCATCACGAAATTTTGGATGTTGATGGGGGTCTCGGAGGGGAAGAAGCCTATTGATTTTGGTGGTGGTCGGATAATATTTAGGGGTCGGAAAGGGCAAAAAACGTAGGTTGATAAAAAGACAACGTATTTTTCCAAAGCCAATATCTCAGCTTCTATATGGGGTATATCAATATATATATAACCTGACAATGAAAGCAGAAAATATCGCCTTTCTAATGATGTAAAGTAGGTGCTCGTAGGTGATCAAACAACGAAGATATCTCAATAGTAGCAAATAAAACCCCAATTTTCAGTTTTGCGATTTTAATTATATTGACAAATATCACAGCTTTGGTTGAAAACTTTCCAAAAGCAAAGCCTGACTATCGAAGTAGAAGATCCCATGTTTACAATGATGCGAACTAGGTCGGCGTAGGTAACCAAATAATGGAGATATCGCAATAGTCGGTAATACATCCCATGTTTCTATTTTTTTGGAAATCACGCTACAGGTCGCAATTTTGATCGGATCGTCACGAAATTTTGAGGGTTAATGGGGGTCTCACAGATGAAGAAGCATATTGATTTTGGTTACGGTCGGATAATATTTAGGGGTCGGAATGGGCAAAAACTTATTTGGAGAAAAGGTCTACGTTTTATTTCAAAGCCAATATCTCTGTTTCTTTAAGAGGTATGTCAAAAGCAAAACCTGGCAAGAAAAGTAGAAAATATCACCTTTACAACGATGTAAAGGAGGTTGTCGTAGCTGCTCAAACAGCAGAGATATCGCAATAGTCGGTACTGCATCCCATTTCCCGATTTGTTTGTAATCACGCTACAGGTCGCAATTTTGATCGGATCGTCACGAATTGGGAGTTGATGCGGGCCCCACATAGGAAGAAGCCTATTGATTTTGGTGATAGTCTGATAATATTTAGGGGTCGGAATGGAGACATTTGGAGACAAATTCAAAGTTTTATTCTTTGTGAATATATTGGCTTCTAGTAGGGGTATTCCAACGGCAAAGCCTGTCAATGGAAGAAGAAAATATTACCTTTACATTGGTGTAAAGCAGGTTGGCGAAGGTGGTCAAACAAGGGAGATACCACAATAGTCCGTAATGCATCCAATTCTTCCATTTTTTGCAATCAAGCTACAGGTCGTAATTTTGATTGGATGGTCACGAAATTTTTGTTGCTTATGGGAGTCCCAGAGACAAAGAGGCATTTTTTTTTTTGGTGGTAGTCGGTTTATATTCCCTAAATGAAATGTTTACCAGTGAAAAGCTTATGCACATAGGTAGTGGTGTAGGGTATCACATGGTCGGCCCCGTCCCGACTATAGCCTTTGCTCACTTGTTTTTATTTATTTATTTACTAGCAGACCCCGGTCCGTGGTGCTGACCCGTCGTAATGAGTTTTTATGGCAACTTTTTATGGACTTTATGCTTAACAATACAAAAATAGGTATTTTCTACCTCACTTCTTCGGTCTATTGTGTAACCGAGGAGGATTTTAAAATTATCAACAGTTTTTGTCTGTAACCGTTCTTTTCTCTTACGGACAGTCGGATTTTTTTCGCCCATTGATGCCATCTAGGATTTTTTATCATCCATGTCCCCTGTCTTTATCCTAAAGCGATCTAATTATAAAAGTTAAAAAAATGGTTAAGTCGAATTCTCCCGCTTATTGAGACTTATATGTTTCAGTTTGTCATGGCTGATGGACTGTTGAACCTCACCATTTAAGGAAATTTGTAAATATATCGTTTTTCTTGACCGGGGGCGCAACCATCGTTGTCTCGAAAATTAATTTGCAAGTCGATGCACTCATAAGTTTAGCAAATATAGCGATTATAAAAACATAGGCTCCCGAAATTTGTCTACAAGGTACCCCACCTCCTCCGAAATTCATAAAATATACATAACAACGGCAAACATTGAGCTTTTGCTGTAAATTGTATTGAAATCGGTTCAGTAGTATTGGAGATATAACATTTAAAAAAACAGGCGTGATCGGGTCTTTAGGCCCCAAAGAAATACTACATTGTAGATTAATAGGGGAGGAACTCAATAAAATAAATAGCCTGTTTTCGGAGGCCATCCCTGTACATTTTAGGAAAATCGGTGCAGTAGTTTTTGCAGAAAAACTTTAAATTGACAATTTAAATTGAAATGAAAATTAAAAAAAGGGAGCGTTGTAAAATTTTCTTTTTTTTTAAAAAATACGGCACAGGGGAAGTACGCCGCCCCCTCCGAAATTCAACAAAATTTGTAGCCCATTTTATCCGGAGGTCATCTCTGTACATTTCTTGATAATTTCAGGAAAATCGGTTCAGTAGTTTTTGTAGAAAATATAAAAATTGAAAAAAAAGTGGACGTGAAAGTGGTCCAAATTGGTCCAGCCGTTCTCAACTGATGTCATTACCAACGAACGATATTTGATTTTTATTTATATAGATTTATATATTTCTTTATTTATTTATAATATTTGTTTATTGTTAAGGTGTTTTGTTTGTCACACATTTGTTTTTTACCATTTATAAGGTAAACAAGTAAAACGGTATCAGTCGGCTTTGCCGACAGAGATATACCCTCAGCCTGTGTATATTGAAACAATTTTTTCCAAAAAAAAAAAAAAAAAACGTATGTTATTAGGGGTTTTTAAAAATTTTGGGCGTTTGAACCGACAAAAATGTTGATTAGGATTAAAGATCAAAAGTTTTGCGTAGGAAATACTAAATAGAATGGATCTGCATTGATCATTATGGAAGTGGATCTCCAGCCACTACATATGGTGCCATAGAGGGTTTTTTACACCTTTCGGGCTGTTTGCGCAAGAAGTATGGACTTGCCCCTGAAAAAACTTTTACCATCGTAATTGAGACAGCAAATGCAAGTTGCTTCAACAAAAATAAAAATGATTCGATATCAGGTCCTTAAGTGAACTTATCCGAAATTTTGTGTGGGAGGTACCGGATGGAGTGGACAAATATAGTCCACATTTGAACCTGATCTCTATCTAGTAAATATATTAGGATGTGTAAAGTATGGACCAATTCGGCCAATCCCTTCAAGAGTAATCTTACGAACAAATTTTCCGAACATTTTTGAACATTTGTGGGGGAGGTACCTGAAGGAGTAGACCGATATGGCTTATCTTCGAACTTAAACTATGTTTGGACAAAATATTACTAAGGCCAAATTTTGGACCGAATCGGCAAATCCGTTCGAGAGTTTTCTTGCGATTCAATCGCCTCACACCGTGTCATAGGGGGTTTTTGCAACTTTCAGGCTATTTTATCAGGAAGTATGGACTTGCCCCTGATTAAACTTGCACCGTCGTATGGGGGGCAGTGAATACAAGTTGCTAAAACAAGAATCAAAGCGATTCGAGAGATGGTCCTAAACTGAACTTTTCCGAAATTTTGTGCGGGAGGTACCCGAAGGAGTGCACTGATTGAGTCCATATTGAAACCTTACACATTTTACCTTGGTACACATTTTACGATGAGCAAAGTATGGACCAAATCGGTTACTCCCTTCAAGAGTTATCGTGCGCAGAAATTTTCCGAACATTTTCGAACTTTTGTGGGAGAGGTACCGGAAGGAGTGGACCGATATAGCCCATCTTCGAACTTAAACTAAGTTTGGGCAAAATATTACGAAAGCCAAAATTTGAACCGAATCGGTTCATCCGTTCGAGAGTTATCGTGCGCTCCAGCCAGCCAGACAGACAGACGGACGGACATTGCTCAATCGACTCCAAATTGTCTGAAACACATTTCGTCCAAACATACTTGGGGTCTAAAACCATTATTTCGATGAGGCACATTTTGCCCTTATGAAAGTGTATATCGACCTTTATGTAGAAAATTAACTTATGTTGAAACTGAGGTATGGGGTACTGTAACTCGCGAACAGTTGTACTATACCATAACTTTTGAACGCATTTCGGTAAAATAAACTGTTTTAGCCCGATTCACCGATGGGTTTCTTAAAATAGAAATTTGAGCGGAAGCTGTGGTCGTTTTAATGTAAAAAAATAGGAAAAAATCGTTGAGGGAAACGAGTTTTTTTAAGTCAATTTTCAATTAGTGGCTTTACAATACAATGTAGAGTATAATGTTCAAAGAAGAAGTTAAAGAATACACTTCAGAGATGAAGTTTCTAATGTATGATTTTTTAATATAACCAATGCATCAACCTCAAACGGATGCTGACATTTTGAAGACTGAAAAATTGGGTTTTTTGAATTTTTGCTCTAATAGGGACGCGCAACTGTACACCTTTAAAAACTGATTATGAGATTGTAGTACTCGCGATTACGCATTTTTTGATGTATAACTCGGGCGTGTAGCCTTCAAAGGTTCACGACAATCTCAGCTTAAAGTCGAAATTTTTGTGCGTAAATTTTTCTAAAAAACCAGTTTTTTGGATTCAAAATGTACAAATGCCATTCGATTTCAGTGGAAACCCGCGTGAATTTATTTTTTTTACGTTCTGAATCCAACAAGCCATTGCGCGTCTAAATCCATCCACTAGATCGGCGGATATGATACCCCTCAAATTTCGAAAATCTGCAAAAAAAGTTTTTGAAAATATCGCGAATTTAGACGCGTTTCAGATGTGTTATTCCTACTTAGATAAATAGAGCGAAACGCATATTTAAAATGTGCGAAAACAGATATTCAAAAACGTTCGCGAATCCGGAGATATAATAGATTTCTTCTAAAAACTGAGTGCGATGCTACATCCACGGTTCTTGATGGATCGCATTGAAATGACATAGGATGATGTATTTTTTAATGGTGATCATTGAAATCGGATGCGCATAAAATGCAAATGTACTTCGTGGAAATTATGGGCATTTTACTGTTTTTTGCACCCTAACATGCAACTGATGCTACATCGTGGTCGCCAAATGGAATTTCACAAACTGTACACCAAATAAAATGGATTGATTCGCTGTTTTGGAAAATCGGATGCGCATCATGTCATTTTCACTATTGCGCGGTTTATATGCGTTTCAAATGTTGTAATATTCAATATAACATTATTTTAATGTTATGCCACAATTGGAATTCCTTGTGATTTAATATAATGTTCTAAAAATATTCGCCAATAGGAGAACTATAAGGGAACAGTTTATTGCAATGGAATATCTTCATTATTGCGTGAAATTTGGACGAAAATGACGAAGAACTCAAAAATTTTTTCTTCAACCTTTCCTATAAAACCATAAAAAAATAACATTAGAATAACATGATTTTTATTTTTTCGTCATATTTTCTTTGAATTTTTGCAAATAACATGAATAATATAGCTCCAAACTTCACGACTTATGTTTCATTTTATTCCTCACAATGTCTGGATGCTGCTATAATTTTTTTATATATATTTTTTGAAAATATAAGCGCTATTGTTTCAAAACTATGTTTGTAAATATGTGAAATTATTTAACAAATTTTATTTTTCGCGAATCCATTGAAGCTTTTCGATTTTTTTTTGCATCATCGCAAAGGGTCCGAATTCAGTTAACGATAATAGGATATAACTGCTTACTATATTAAGCCGCGATTTTTTTTACAATTTTTTCTAATTAGCATAATTAATACGGTCATATCTTTTGCGCGCAACGATCAAAGTTGGTAACGAAAACAGATTTGAAATGACTATTTTTTTCTTCATCTATGTACCAAAAATCATAAATGTAGTATCAAATTTTTTTTTTGATTTTTTTGAAATGGAAAAGACGATTTTTGACATTTTTGCTGATATACCCTCGTTAGCATAAATGCTGAGGATATAAAAAGGTAGAATTATTAAAACATTCAACAGTAACATAAGAAACAGCATTCTTTCTCTCCTATATTGCAAGCATTCATAGCTATTTGAGGCAAAACAATTACAACATGAATGGTCATAAAAACCAACCCCCCTCCTGAGCGGAAATGCAAACTTAAGACAAGAGCAACTATTTTTCGAAAAATCATTTATTTTGGTCTGTTTAGACTTGTGATTTGACTTGTTTTTGTTGTTAATGCTTTAGCGTTCCATTGTAATGGTCCCAAACTTCTGCATGCACAATGACTAATGTTATTTTTGTAAAAGCAACATCTTAATTTTTGTTCATCGTTCTCCCTTCCGATGAAACAATACCAAAAATCCATTATAAATGATATATTTCTTGTTGTTGTGAATGCCAAATGTTATTTCCCAAAACAGATTCTCTTTCGGTGGTGGTGTAGACTACTGACACAAGGAGAGGTGGACACTGTTACTTTTGCTTTGTGGGTCTAATGAATTTTTGTTAGTTTTGAAGTATACAAATGACACCAGTTGAAATACCTGGATTATAAGTGTTTCTAGTTCGGAAAGAAAGACATCAACTCGGAAATGCTTAGAAAAGAAGACATTATGTGATATGTTTAAATTAAAGATGAGCAAAAACGAGCACTTAAGACTGAATGGTAGTTTATTTTCATTTTGTGAAAGGTGGGTTTTTATGGGAACACCACAAGGTGTGGTAAGGATGTCTGAGGTTATTTTGGGTCAACAAATATAAATGTTTGGTGTTTGCAATTTTTGTTTTAAATAGTGGTATTTATTGTGTTTATTTATCAGTGTATTCTGGAGCGTATTCGTAACGTCATACAGCATTCGCAACAACTTATTTGACTTATTTTTGACTAAATAAATATGGATTTAAAAAAAAGTTGAACGCGAATACAAACTTATAATCTCTCTTACTTGGGATAATAATGTCTCACATTATTTCGTACACATTGAGCAACCGAAAATTTTGTCTAGCCACATTATTATATACTTAAATAACAGAGCAGTAACCGTAGAAAACTGTTTGGATTTGTGGGACTTTGCAAAAACTGATTCTTCCATACATAGACAGAAGACAAACATCCAGATAATCAATATCAATCGCTCTCCCCTGCTGCTTATATTGGAGAATATGTTTTCCACTGTGGTCTAAAAATGCAGTATTCATTTAGAAATATCCAATTTAAGCATATTATTATGAGAGTACACCGGTTTGTTGACAGGTAAATCAACTAGAAACCAGTTTTAATCTAAAGTATCGAAAATTAAATAAATTTGGGTGAGGTAGGGGATGAAAGATACCACGGAACGGTCCTGACCGGCTTTAACATGGCAAAGCCCATGATTTATCTTTCATCTCAAGTGGACACTGACCTCCGCGTGGTGTCACCTGGGGAACTGCTTTTAATACCCGTTAAAGGTAGTGAGCTAACATGTGCCCCGCTTTCGCCCATAAGAACGTTAAAAACTTGGGTTTGGGCGTCGTGTTAGTAACCCTCCCCTAGAAAATGCAGGCTACTATGAAAAATGAAGTTGGCGACCCACGCAAACGTTTTAAGGACCATGATCTGCGAATCTGCGCCTGGAATGTTCGCACTCTCTATAGAAAAGGTGCAGCTTATGCGTTGGCAGATGTGCTTGAAAAGTACAAGGCCGACATTACTGTCAGAGGAAACACGACGGATTGGGAAATACGTCAAAACAACACCTAAAGGTGACGCTCTGTATTACCATGACACAAAACATGAGTTTGGCTGCGTATTTGTAGTTGGTCAGAAGTTAAAACATCTGGTCTCCACTTTTACTCCAATGAATGAAATACTTGCTGCAGTACCGGTAAAAGCAAAATTCTTCAACATTAGCTTTATCTGCGCCCACGCTCCAACCGAACACAAGGACGAACAGACCAAAGATATGTTCTACGAAAGCTTAGAAGCAGTGCTCCGAAATACTCGCTCGAATTCTACTCATGAGTGAAATTCGAGTGAGTTCGAGCGGGAGTAATCGCGCGAGTAGAAAAAATAAATCGAGTATACTCTATTTTACTGCCACTCGCGAGGCATATTTCAGACTTGCTCGTTTTTACTCCAAGTGAAAAGTGTTTGCGATTATGAGCACGTGAAGACTACGAGTATTGCAAGAAAAACAGAGTGGGAGTGAAAATGCTCAAAATAGAGTACGAGTTTACTCGAAGAGTAAAATCGAGTATGAAATTTATTTCTTTTTTTACCGTTTGTGTGTGTGTGGTAGCTACAGTTTTTGATTTTGCTGTGGACTGAATGAGAAAAGGGCAAGTTGTTCGAAAGTTCGGAAGTTCAGAGGAGGGTGGTCGGAGGCTCGGAGGAGGGTGGTCGGAAGTTCGGAGGAGGGTAGTCGGAGGTTCTGAAGTTCGGTGGAGGGGGTCGGAAGTTCGGAGAAGATTGGTCGGCAGGTCGGAGGAGTGTGGTCTGAGGTTCGGAGGAGGGTGGTCGGAACTTCGGTGGAGGGTGGTCGGAAGTTCGGTGGAGTGTGGAGGGTGGTCTTATGTTCGGTGGAGGGTGGTCGGAAGTTCGGTGGAGGGTGGTCGGAGGTTCGGTGGAGGGTGGTCGGAGGTTCGGTGGAGGGTGGTCGGAAGTTCGGAGGAGGGTGGTCGGAGGTTCGGAAGTTCGGTGGAGTGTGGAGGTTGGTCGGAAGTTCGGTGGAGTGTGGTCGGAAGTTCGGAGGAGAGTGGTCGGAAGTTCGGAGGAGGGTGGTCGAAGGTTCGGAGGAGGGTGGTCTTATGTTCGGTGGAGGGTGGTCGGAGGTTCGGTGGAGGGTGGTCGGAAGTTCGGTGGAGGGTGGTCGGAGGTTCGGTGGAGGGTGGCCGGAAGTTCGGAGGAGGGTGGTCGGAGGTTCGGAAGTTCGGTGGAGTGTGGTCGGAAGTGCGGAGGAGGGTGGTAATAGCTTCAGACCACACTCCTCCGAACTTCCGACCACCCTCCTCCGAAGAATTTTACTCTTCGAGTAAACTCGTACTCTATTTCGAGTATTTTCACTCCCACTTTTATTTTTAAACCAGGAGTACTCGCGAGTGCTCGCATATAAAACAAAAGAGTGGAGAGTAACCTTCACTCGCGAGTAAAAACGAGAAAATCGGAGTTCTGCTTAGAAGAAACATACGACAGTTGTCCTGCCCATGACATTAATATTATTCTAGGCGATTTTAATGCCAAAGTTGGAAAGAAGAATATAACGGCCGGGAAATTCAGTCTCCACAGTGAAATATCTAACAACGGTATGCGGTTGATAGACTTTGCAGCGACAAAAAACATGGTAGTTAGCAGCACCAGATTTAAGCAAGCACCAGAATAGATACCACAGATCCAATTTCAGAAGATGTTATTAAATGTATACCGCCCAGCGAAGATGAGGTAAAGTCCGACGTTTGGAACCTGAGTATCCTGTGTCTCGTCCACAAGAAAGGAGATAAGACTCCTACCTATTGCCTACAATATATTGTCGGGGATATTATGCAAACGACTAAATCCTATGGTCCATGAAATAATTGGCCCTACTAATTCGCCTTTAGACCTGGCAGCTCCACCAATTCACCTGATATTTAGCCTGCGCCAAATCCTGGAGAAGACCCAAGAGATGTAGATCGACACCTACCCCTTTTTGTCGTTTATAAGGCAGCCTTGGACAGCCCCCCGAAGTACCAAAAGAGGTTTCAAAGTGACCTGTTCAACATCCAGCTGGAAAAGGTTATACGAGATCCAATGTCAAAAGAAATGGCACAAACTACAGCAACAGCCATATGTCATTTACTTTTGCTGATGACATTGACCTCATGGGACGATCAGAAAAGGAAGTATCTGATACCTTAAAGAAGGTAGAAGAAGAATTATCAAAAGTGGGTCTGGTGATAAACGGCGAAAAGACATAGTTGATAGGAGCGACGCGCAATGCGTCCATAGAGCTCGCACCAACAGTCCACCAATTGACCTGATATTTAGCCTGCGCCAAATCCTGGAGATGACCCAAGATATGCAGATTGACACCTTATCCTTTTTGTCGATTATAAGGCAGCCCTGGACAGCCGCCTACGCCCAATGGTATTCCAAGCCATGTCTGAATTTGGTATCATCGCAAAGCACATTCGGCTTTGTAAGATGACTTTAACTGATACTAGGTCCTCAGTTAAAATAGGAAAGAACCTCTCCGAACAATCCAGTTTCAAAAGAGGTTTCATCCACAAGGAGACAGCCTTTCGTGTGACCTGTTCAACATCCTTCTGGAAAAGGTTATACGAGATCCAATGTCAAAAGAAATGGCACAATCTACAGCAACAGCCACATGTCACTTGCAGAGGAAGTAACTGAAAAAGGTCGAAGGAAATCACCAAAAGTGGACCTGGCGGTAAACGGCGAAAAGACATAGTTGATGGTGTCGACGCGCAATGTGTCCATAGAGCTCGTATCAACAGTAGAAGTTGGTTCCTATAATTTTGAGGTAGTAAAATATCGTATCTACCTCGGAACCGCCATAAATACAACAAATAACATTAGTTATGAAATTAAAAAATGCGAATTGTATTGGCCAACAGATGCTCTTTGGCCTAAATGAGCAGTTTAAAACCCACATCTCGTTAAACCGAAGCCTGGGTACTTGCGCAAGCAGATAAAGCAGTGCTTGGTGTGTTTGAGATAAAAATTCTTCGAATGATCTACGGATCAATCTGCGTTGACGGTGAATATTGACATCGATTGAACCACAAGTTGTATCTGCTATACAACGACATCAGTATAGACAAACGTATCAAGATGCAACGATTGCGTTGGCTTGGCCATATCATAAGAATGAGCGATGATGAGCCCGCTAAAAAGGCGTATAATATGGGCCACATGACGGTGCAGGCACAATTGATAGACCAAGGCTTCGATGGAGCAAACAATTGGATGACGGGATGAAAAGTTATCATAGTTCAGCTTATGGAACAAATGTTCTGTAATGAGCCAGCTAAGTAAGTAACCGCATGACCCAGAGTTAAATATCTCTGCAAAATTGTGGCTGACCTCCATGATAGTTACTGCATAGATCAGCTAGTTCTGGTATAAAAGGCTGACATCAGATTTGAAGCCTAAAGATATATTGCACATCCATATTGTTATGAAAGTAACTAGAGGACTTAAATAATTTAGGTCAACTTAATTTAAAAATCTGTTTTGTGGCGTCCATTTTTCTTCAGCATTTATTTTATTTAAATCAAATTTACAACAACAACTACTGTATAGAATTGTACTCACTATTTCCATGTTTACTGTGCTATTGTTGTTGGTGTACTCTCTTCTCACATAATTATTTTCACTATTCAGTTATGCTTCTATTCCATCTTATTTATTACCTCTGCCCCATTTGTTGTTTACATTAATTTATCGTCTCTTTGTATGTGTATTTGCGAATTGACTATGATGTCACGTGGTCATTGTGGAACATTATACAGAGTGAATGCTGGAACAGGCAGCGATCAAGTATAAATACGAGAGAGAGTAACTGGTGGCTGAGTTGAGTTATAATTCGGACCACGAATTAAAACCGTAGGTGAAGTAAATAGTAACCTGAATAGAATAAAGCTGTGTGCTTAGTAGAATTAAGATGTGTGTGTAGTAAAGAAGTAAAGTATTCCGTGAATAAATGTGTAAAGTCAATAAAGCATTGTAGAATCGTATTTAAACAAATGCTCATATTATTTGGTACAAATCGTATCAGGGAATAAAACAACTTCTACACGGGATTAAGTTAAAACTAATTCCGTAACAATATATTTGCCAAAAGCAAAGAGCTAGAGAATATATTTAACCTTCTGAAATATACTTCTTTGGCCTCTGCACTCGGATTTGATGTGAAAAACTAATCACAAACAAATGTTAACCTTAATTTCTATTTTTCATTAATGTAAACAGAAAATTCATCTGCCAATGGTTTTCATTAAACATTCTTTGACTTAACTACAAATCGAATCTGTCGCTTTCATACTTTGGAATTTTAATAAAAAATCTCTGCAACATTCATTTTGAAATAACACAGAAATGTGTCGAAACAACAAGTCAGGTCATGGCACCCTTTCGCTTCGCTCTATCTTTCCTTTTAATCGTAATACCAACAGAATCATCATCATCATCGTCCTCAGGTGATCTAATTTAAAACTTATATTAAAACTTTCTATCATTCGCATTTACGCAAAGCAAAGGGGGAGGCGAGTTTGATTTCAAATCACTGACACCCCTTGAATTTATCCATCCATTACCCCAGTTACGTTTTTGTAACGAAAGTAAAAATTATTCTCATCCAAGTCAGTCTGCCAGTTAGTCAGTCATTCACTTGTTTTTTTGCAAAAGGAGAAAAAGCAAAGAACCCTTCAGCAGAACTGTGGAGAGGTTATTAATGTCAACAATATCTTAATGTTTATGTTTAATACAATTAAAAAAATAGAAAAAGTTTGACATAGCAGAAAGTAACAGCAACAGCAGCAACAACAACTAAACGGCAACAAATGCAAAGTACTGAGAACAAGTTAAATTAATAACATTCTATTGTCAGTTACACCAGGTGAACTGCCACAACGAAACATTCAAACAGGCAACAACATCAGTCAGTCAAGGCAATAGCACCAGCAACAGCAACAGCACCAACACCAGCTTCACAGCTCACGTTGATTAACTACTAAACAGGCTAGCTGGATGACTGGGGTTGGCTGTCCTGTCTCACTTTACCCCTGGAGGCCACAAAGATGGAGTGTAAAGGCGCCTCGGCTGGGACCCAAAAACACTCTTGGCAAATATTTTAACACCTCACAACGATTTAAACAACAAATAACCTTCATCGCAGTCATCGTCATTCGCATCTGACTGACTAGCTGACTGGCAACAGACCTGTAAAGTGGCAACGGAAAAAAGTATGAAACACGAAAAACAAAACTGAAACATGAAATGAAACCTGAAAGCAGCACAAAAATTCTTTAGTGACACCGAAAAACCGTTTGGGCCAAAGTACAGAAACAGCGATAGGGGAAAGAGAAAGGCAACACAAAATAGCAACACTAATAATGAGCGTGTACCAATGAAACTTACAACTATTCGGAGACCTGCTAGCAAAAAACGACACATAGACAGATAGGCTGGCAGGCAGGTAAATGAAGGGGATGGACAGAAGGAACCAGCAGATTGTCAGTTACAGGACAGTTAGTTTAACAAAGGCCATGGCAGGCTATTTAGGTTTTATATATTTTCACTATTTTCCCTTCCACTCGATGGGAGTAACACAGCAAAACACACTGTGGCTATTCTCGTCTAGAGTTGATGTCAAACCGAAGGATATAAAAATGATGTTGTATAATCTTTTTTCGTGTTGCTTCCTTGGTGTTTCCTTAACTTTGTCAGTAGATATGTAGGTTTGACATCCCAGGCATTTGCGATAAAGTGAAGCAATATGGCTCAAGTTCATAGTCACTCATCATCAGAGAAATTTAGTCATTTATCTGGGAACAAAAAATGTGGGGAGATGATTGCACAGTGTTATCAATAATTATCGAAAAACCAAAATTTTCTCATTTTGACAGCGTGGATTTTTTAATAACAATTATTCTTCGACTATGACTCCTTTAGGCGTGGATTTTTTAATATTTTTTTTCTTCGACTATGACAGCTCTTAGCCTGGATTTTTTTAATACAATTTTTTTCTTGGATTAATGCGCTTCTACGCGTGGATTTTTTTTAATAAAACTTTTCTTGGACTATGACACCTCTAAGCGTGGATTTTTTAATAAAATTTTTTCTTGGACTATGACACCTCTAAGCTTGGATTTTTTAATAAAATTTTTTATTGGACTATGACACCTCTAAGCGTGGATTTTTTAATAAAATTTTTTTTTAGGCTATGACACCTCTAAGCGTGGATTTTTTAATAAAATTTTTTCTTGGTCTATGACACCTCTAAGCGTGGATTTTTTAATAAAATTTTTTCTTGGTCTGTGACACCTCTAAGCTTGAATTTTTTATAACATTTTTTCTTGGACTATGACACCTCTAAGCGTGGATTTTTTAAATAAAATTTTTTTTTGGCATGACACATCTAAGCGTGGATTTTTTAATAAAATTTTTTCTTGGACTATGACACCTCTAAGCGTGGATTTTTTAATAAAATTTTTTCTTGGTCTATGACACCTCTAAGCGTGGATTTTTAATAAAATTTTTTCTTGGACTATGACACCTCTAAGCATGGATTTTTTAATAAAATTTTTTCTTCGTCTATGACACCTCTAAGCGTGGATTTTTTAATAAAATTTTTTCTTGGACTATGACACCTCTAAGCGTGGATTTTTTAATAATTTTTTTTCTTGGTCTATGACACCTCTATGCGTGGATTTTTTTAATAAATTTTTTTATTGGACTATGACACCTCTAAGCGTGGATTTTTTAATAATTTTTTTTCTTGGTCTATGACACCTCTATGCGTGGATTTTTTAATAAAATTTTTTCTTGGACTATGACACCTCTATGCGTGGATTTTTTAATACAATTTTTTCTTGGACTATGACACCTCTAAGCGTGGATTTTTTAATACAATTTTTTCTTGGACTATGACACCTCTAAGCGTGGATTTTTTTAATACAATTTTTTCTTGGACTATGACACCTCTAAGCGTGGATTTTTTTAATACAATTTTTTCTTGGACTATGACACCTCTAAGCGTGGATTTTTTAAATACAATTTTTTCTTGGACTATGACACCTCTAAGCGTGGATTTTTTAAATAAAATTTTTTCTTGGACTATGACACCTCTAAGCGTGGATTTTTTAAATAAATTTTTTTCTTGGATTATGACACCTCTAAGCGTGGATTTTTTAAATAAATTTTTTTCTTGGACTATGACACCTCTAAGCGTGGATTTTTTAAATAAAATTTTTTCTTGGACTATGACACCTCTAAGCGTGGATTTTTAAAAAAAAAATTTTTCTTGGACTATGACACCTCTAAGCGTGGATTTTTTAAAAAAAAAATTTTCTTGGACTATGACACCTCTAAGCGTGGATTTTTTAAAAAAAAATTTTTCTTGGACTATGACACCTCTAAGCGTGGATTTTTTAAATAAAATTTTTTCTTGGACTATGACACCTCTAAGCGTGGATTTTTTAATACAATTTTTTCTTGGACTATGACACCTCTAAGCGTGGATTTTTTAATACAATTTTTTCTTGGACTATGACACCTCTAAGCGTGGATTTTTTAATACAATTTTTTCTTGGACTATGACACCTCTAAGCGTGGATTTTTTAATACAATTTTTTCTTGGACTATGACACCTCTAAGCGTGGATTTTTTAATACAATTTTTTCTTGGACTATGACACCTCTAAGCGTGGATTTTTTAATAATTTTTTCTTGGACTATGACACCTCTAAGCTGGATTTTTAATTACAATTTTTTCTTGGACTATGACACCTCTAAGCGTGGATTTTTTTAATACAAATTTTTTCTTGGACTATGACACCTCTAAGCGTGGATTTTTAATACAATTTTTTCTTGGACTATGACACCTCTAAGCGTGGATTTTTTAATACAATTTTTTCTTGGACTATGACACCTCTAAGCGTGGATTTTTTAATACAATTTTTTCTTGGACTATGACACCTCTAAGCGTGATTTTTTAATACAATTTTTTCTTGGACTATGACACCTCTAAGCGTGGATTTTTTAATACAATTTTTTCTTGGACTATGACACCTCTAAGCGTGGATTTTTTTAATACAATTTTTTCTTGGACTATGACACCTCTAAGCGTGGATTTTTTAATACAATTTTTTCTTGGACTATGACACCTCTAAGCGTGGATTTTTTAATACAATTTTTTCTTGGACTATGACACCTCTAAGCGTGGATTTTTTAATACAATTTTTTCTTGGACTATGACACCTCTAAGCGTGGATTTTTTAATACAATTTTTTCTTGGACTATGACACCTCTAAGCGTGGATTTTTTAATACAATTTTTTCTTGGACTATGACACCTCTAAGCGTGGATTTTTTAATACAATTTTTTCTTGGACTATGACACCTCTAAGCGTGGATTTTTTTAATACAATTTTTTCTTGGACTATGACACCTCTAAGCGTGGATTTTTTAATACAATTTTTTTCTTGGACTATGACACCTCTAAGCGTGGATTTTTTAATACAATTTTTTCTTGAGTAAGCGTGGATTTTTGAATAATTTTTTTTGGAGTAAGCGTGGATTTTTGAATTAATTTTTTTCTTGGAGTAAGCGTGGATTTTTTGAATTAATTTGTTTTCTTGGAGTAATCGTGGATTTTTGAATTAATTTTTTCTTGGAGTAAGCGTGGATTTTTGAATTCAATTTTTTCTTGGAGTAAGCGTGGATTTTTGAATTAATTTTTTTCTTGGGACTATTCACCTGTAAGCGTGGATTTTTGAATTAATTTTTTTCTTGGAGTAAGCGTGGATTTTTGAATTAATTTTTTTCTTGGAGTAAGCGTGGATTTTTTGATTTAATTTTTTTCTTGGAGTAAGCGTGGATTTTTGAATTAATTTTTTTCTTGGAGTAAGCGTGGATTTTTGAATTAATTTTTTTCTTGGAGTAAGCGTGGATTTTTGAATTAATTTTTTTCTTGGAGTAAGCGTGGATTTTTGAATTAATTTTTTTTCTTGAAGTAAGCGTGGATTTTTGAATTAATTTTTTTCTTGGAGTAAGCGTGGATTTTTGAATTAATTTTTTTCTTGGAGTAAGCGTGGATTTTTGAATTAATTTTTTTCTTGGAGTAAGCGTGGATTTTTGAATTAATTTTTTTCTTGGAGTTAGCGTGGATTTTTGAATTAATTTTTTTCTTGGAGTAAGCGTGGATTTTTGAATTAATTTTTTTCTTGGAGTAAGCGTGGATTTTTGAATTAATTTTTTTCTTGGAGTAAGCGTGGATTTTTGAATTAATTTTTTTCTTGGAGTAAGCGTGGATTTTTGAATTAATTTTTTTCTTGGAGTAAGCGTGGATTTTTTAATTTTTTTCTTGGAGTAAGCGTGGATTTTTAATTTTTTTCTTGAAATTTTTTAATAATTTTTTTCTTGGAGTATGATACCTCTAAGCGTGGATTTTTTAATAAATTTTTTCTTGGACTATGACACCTCTAAGCGTGGATTTTTAATAAAATTTTTTCTTGGACTATGACACCTCTAAGCGTGGATTTTTTAATAAAATTTTTTCTTGGACTATGACACCTCTAAGCGTGGATGTTTTAATAAAATTTTTTCCTGGACTATGACACCTCTAAGCGTGGATTTTTTAATAAAATTTTTTCTTGGACTATGACACCTCTAAGCGTGGATTTTTTAATAAATTTTTTTTGGACTATGACACCTCTAAGCGTGGATTTTTTAATAAAATTTTTCTTGGACTATGACACCTCTAAGCGTGGATTTTTTAATAAATTTTTTTTGGACTATGACACCTCTAAGCGTGGATTTTTAATAAAATTTTTTCTTGGACTATGACACCTCTAAGCGTGGATTTTTTAATAAAATTTTTTCTTGGACTATGACACCTCTAAGCGTGGATTTTTTAATAAAATTTTTTTCTTGGACTATGACACCTCTAAGCGTGGATTTTTTAATTAAATTTTTTCTTGGACTATGACACCTCTAAGCGTGGATTTTTTAATAAAATTTTTTCTTGGACTATGACACCTCTAAGCGTGGATTTTTTAATAAAATTTTTTCTTGGACTATGACACCTCTAAGCGTGGATTTTTTAATAAAATTTTTTTCTTGGACTATGACACCTCTAAGCGTGGATTTTTTAATAAAATTTTTTCTTGGACTATGACACCTCTAAGCGTGGATTTTTTAATAAAATTTTTTCTTGGACTATGACACCTCTAAGCGTGGATTTTTTAATAAAATTTTTTCTTGGACTATGACACCTCTAAGCGTGGATTTTTAATAAAATTTTTTCTTGGACTATGACACCTCTAAGCGTGGATTTTTTAATAAAATTTTTTCTTGGACTATGACACCTCTAAGCGTGGATTTTTTAATAAAATTTTTTCTTGGACTATGACACCTCTAAGCGTGGATTTTTTAATTAAATTTTTTCTTGGACTATGACACCTCTAAGCGTGGATTTTTTAATAAAATTTTTTCTTGGACTATGACACCTCTAAGCGTGGATTTTTTAATAAAATTTTTTCTTGGACTATGACACCTCTAAGCGTGGATTTTTTAATAAAATTTTTTCTTGGACTATGACACCTCTAAGCGTGGATTTTTTAATAAAATTTTTTCTTGGACTATGACACCTCTAAGCGTGGATTTTTTAATTAAATTTTTTCTTGGACTATGACACCTCTAAGCGTGATTTTTTAATTAAAATTTTTTCTTGGACTATGACACCTCTAAGCGTGGATTTTTTAATAAAATTTTTTCTTGGACTATGACACCTCTAAGCGTGGATTTTTTAATAAAATTTTTTCTTGGACTATGACACCTCTAAGCGTGGATCTTTTAATAAAATTTTTTCTTGGACTATGACACCTCTAAGCGTGGATTTTTTAATAAAATTTTTTTGGACTATGACACCTCTAAGCGTGGATTTTTAATAAAATTTTTTCTTGGACTATGACACCTCTAAGCGTGGATTTTTAATAAAATTTTTTCTTGGACTATGACACCTCTAAGCGTGGATTTTTTAATAAAATTTTTTCTTGGACTATGACACCTCTAAGCGTGGATTTTTTAATAAAATTTTTTCTTGGACTATGATACCTCTAAGCGTGGATTTTTTAATAAAATTTTTTCTTGGACTATGACACCTCTAAGCGTGGATTTTTTAAATTAAATTTTTTCTTGGACTATGACACCTCTAAGCGTGGATTTTTTAATTAAATTTTTTTCTTGGACTATGACACCTCTAAGCGTGGATTTTTTAATTAAATTTTTTCTTGGACTATGACACCTCTAAGCGTGGATTTTTTAATTAAATTTTTTCTTGGACTATGACACCTCTAAGCGTGGATTTTTTAATTAAATTTTTTCTTGGACTATGACACCTCTAAGCGTGGATTTTTTAATTAAATTTTTTTCTTGGACTATGACACCTCTAAGCGTGGATTTTTTAATTAAATTTTTTCTTGGACTATGACACCTCTAAGCGTGGATTTTTTAATAAAATTTTTTCTTGGACTATGACACCTCTAAGCGTGGATTTTTTAATAAAATTTTTTCTTGGACTATGACACCTCTAAGCGTGGATTTTTTAATAAAATTTTTTCTTGGACTATGACACCTCTAAGCGTGGATTTTTTAATAAAATTTTTTCTTGGACTATGACACCTCTAAGCGTGGATTTTTTAATAAAATTTTTTTCTTGGACTATGACACCTCTAAGCGTGGATTTTTTAATAAAATTTTTTCTTGGACTATGACACCTCTAAGCGTGGATTTTTTAATAAAATTTTTTCTTGGACTATGACACCTCTAAGCGTGGATTTTTTAATAAAATTTTTTCTTGGACTATGACACCTCTAAGCGTGGATTTTTTAATAAAATTTTTTCTTGGACTATGACACCTCTAAGCGTGGATTTTTAATAAAATTTTTTCTTGGACTATGACACCTCTAAGCGTGGATTTTTTAATAAAATTTTTTCTTGGACTATGACACCTCTAAGCGTGGATTTTTTAATAAAATTTTTTCTTGGACTATGACACCTCTAAGCGTGGATTTTTTAATAAAATTTTTTCTTGGACTATGACACCTCTAAGCGTGGATTTTTTAATAAAATTTTTTCTTGGACTATGACACCTCTAAGCGTGGATTTTTTAATAAAATTTTTTCTTGGACTATGACACCTCTAAGCGTGGATTTTTTAATAAAATTTTTTCTTGGACTATGACACCTCTAAGCGTGGATTTTTTAATAAAATTTTTTCTTGGACTATGACACCTCTAAGCGTGGATTTTTTAATAAAATTTTTTCTTGGACTATGACACCTCTAAGCGTGGATTTTTTAATAAAATTTTTTCTTGGACTATGACACCTCTAAGCGTGGATTTTTTAATAAAATTTTTTCTTGGACTATGACACCTCTAAGCGTGGATTTTTTAATACAATTTTTTCTTGGACTATGACACCTCTAAGCGTGGATTTTTTAATAAAATTTTTTCTTAGGCTATGACACCTCTAAGCGTGGATTTTTTAATAAAATTTTTTCTTAGGCTATGACACCTCTAAGCGTGGATTTTTTAATAAAATTTTTTCTTAGGCTATGACACCTCTAAGCGTGGATTTTTTAAAAAAATTTTTTCTTAGGCTATGACACCTCTAAGCGTGGATTTTTTAATAAAATTTTTTCTTAGGCTATGACACCTCTAAGCGTGGATTTTTTAATAAAATTTTTTCTTAGGCTATGACACCTCTAAGCGTGGATTTTTTAATAAAATTTTTTCTTAGGCTATGACACCTCTAAGCGTGGATTTTTTAATAAAATTTTTTCTTAGGCTATGACACCTCTAAGCGTGGATTTTTTAATAAAATTTTTTCTTAGGCTATGACACCTCTAAGCGTGGATTTTTTAATAAAATTTTTTCTTAGGCTATGACACCTCTAAGCGTGGATTTTTTAATAAAATTTTTTCTTAGGCTATGACACCTCTAAGCGTGGATTTTTTAATAAAATTTTTTCTTAGGCTGTGACACCTCTAAGCGTGGATTTTTTAATAAAATTTTTTCTTAGGCTATGACACCTCTAAGCGTGGATTTTTTAATAAAATTTTTTCTTGGACTATGACACCTCCAAACGTGGATTTTTTAATAAAATTTTTCTTGGACTATGACACCTCTAAGCGTGGATTTTTAATAACTCTTTTTCTTGGACTATGACACCTCTAAGCGCGTATTTCTTAATAAAATTTTTTCTTGGACTATGACACCTCTAAGCGGGGATTTTTTAATACAATTTTTTCTTGGACTATGACACCTCTAAGCGTGGATTTTTTAATAAAATTTTTTCTTGGACTATGACACCTCTAAGCGTGGATTTTTTAATAAAATTTTTTCTTGGACTATGACACCTCTAAGCGTGGATTTTTTAATAAAATTTTTCTTGGACTATGACACCTCTAAGCGTGGATTTTTTAATAAAATGTTTTCTTGGACTATGACACCTTTAAGCGTGCATTTTTTAATAAAATTTTTTCTTGGACTATGACACCTCTAAGCGTGCATTTTTTAATAAAATTTTTTCTTGGACTATGACACCTCTAAGCGTGGATTTTTTAATAAAATTTTTTCTTGGACTATGACACCTCTAAGCGTGGATTTTTTAATAAAATTTTTTCTTGGACTATGACACCTCTAAGCGTGGATTTTTTAATAAAATTTTTTCTTGGACTATGACACCTCTAAGCTTGGATTTTTTAATAAAATTTTTTCTTGGACTGTGACACCTCTAAGCGTGGATTTTTTAATAAAAGTTTTGCTTGGACTATGACACCTCTAAGTGTGGATTTTTTAATAAAATTTTTTCTTGGACTATGACACCTCTAAGTGTGGATTTTTTAATAAATTTTTTTCTTGGACTATAACACCTCTAAACTTGGATTTTTTTAATAAAATTTTTTTGGACTATGACACCTCTAAGCCTGGATTTTTTAATAAAATTTTTTCTTGGACTATGACACATCTAAGCGTGGATTTTTTTAATAAAATTTTTTCTTGGAATATGACACCTCTAATTTTTTAATAAATTTTTTTCTTGGACTATGACACCTCTAAGCGTGGATTTTTTAATAAAATTTTTTCTTGGACTATGACACCTCTAAGTGTGGATTTTTTAATAAAATTTTTTCTTGGACTATAACACCTCTAAACTTGGATTTTTTTAATAAATTTTTTTTTTGGACTATGACACCTCTAAGCCTGGATTTTTTAATAAAATTTTTTCTTGGACTATGACACCTCTAAGCGTGGATTTTTTAATAATTTTTTTTTTTAATAAAATTTTTTCTTGGACTATGACACCTCTAAGCGTGGATTTTTTAATAAAAATTTTTTAATAAAATTTTTTCTTGGACTATGACACCTCTAAGCGTGGATTTTTTAATAAAATTTTTCTTGGACTATGACACCTCTAAGCGTGGATTTTTTAATAAAATTTTTTCTTGGACTATGACACCTCTAAGGCCCTATGCTCCCCAAGGAGTTAAGTGGAAATAAAGAAGAAGAAGAAGATGACACCTCTAAGCGTGGATTTTTTAATAAAATTTTTTCTTGGGCTATGACACCTCTAAGCGTTTTTCTTCGCTCAATTCAATAGGGAGTCTATTAAAAACGACCAAAAAATTAAAACGTTTTTCTTCCATTTTTCCATAGTGAAGAATTTAAATAAAGATATCCTCACATTTTCACACAAAAATCCTCGTAAAACAGACCTTAAAAATTAAACTTGAAAATGACTACCAAGTTAAAGGAGAATTAATGATGGACATTGAGTGTGACTATGCAGGTTTGGTAATAGCAACAATACAATGTCGACAATCACTAGGATGATACCCTTTACTGACCCACACAAAATTCCACAATACCCGTCACCTTGCTGTGAACGGCAACAAGGACGCCACCGACAGCATTCATAATAGTAATGATAATGGTCATTATCACTAACGTCAAGTGGAGGATAATTACAATGAATAAAACCAACAAAAATGAGAAACGTTTTTTAACCGACAAGAAAAAAAGAAAATAACAAATGACTTTTGAAAAAGACATTCAGCGATTAAAAACAATTGTAAAGTGAGCTGGTGTATATTTTTGGGTTACCTGGGGTGATGAGTGTCGGTGGTGTAATGCCACCAAAAACGAAGGTGAAATGTGTCAAGGTCTCTCTCTCATTCATTCATTCGTTTGCTTTTGGGTGCGGAAGAAATCTTCAACGAACACTGACTTCTTCCTTTTGCCGTAGCTTCTTTGTGTTTGCATAGAAAGGATAAGACTGAAAATAATAAGCCATAATAACGGTACTTGCCTCTGGAGGGTACTCTCTATGCTCTTAGTCAATAATAATAAAAATAATGAAATGAATGAAGAAAATGTTGATGGCGAATTTCTATGCGGCCGTGTGATAATTTCTATTTTCGCAAGTGATTCGCTCATTTGTCGAAACGGACAAAACACCAAAGTGGTGATTTGCTGGGTTGTGCGAAATGGCGTCATTAATTTTCATTTATTGTCTGTCCGTCCGTCTGTCTATCTTAATTCCAAACGGGACACTGTTTATATTTTAGGCTTTAATTAATGCCATAGATTTGAAGAGCATTGCCATAATTAAACCGAATGTACGTACAATGTCTTGATTAATTTCACATTATATAGAGTGAGAATGAGAGATAGAGAGAAGCAAAGTATTTTAAATAATTTACATTCATTTTGTGATAATAGTTTGCACATTTGGTAATTTTGGTTAAGAATAGAAATGTTTGCATTAAGGAAATTATTGTTCAAGAAATCTATGCAAAAGATTAGAAAACTTGTAAATTAATGAGATATTTGTATATAATGGAAAGCTATTTTAATACATTCTATAATCTGCCAAAAGTGTTGATAAGTTTTGATAAATTGCCACAAATTCGAAATTTTATAATTGTGAAATTTCAAATGAAACAAACAGTAATGAGAAATAACTTCAAGGCCATAAACTTTCGGATGGACAAATAAACATTTCATAAGCCAAAATAAGAAAATAATTGAAACCAACTAATCAAGACAGCGAATTCAGGGCCTACCTTTGGAGTTGGCTGTGCGTCGAAAGAATAACTCCACTTCGGGGTAAATAACAATTAGTTTTTAATGTTCTTCTTTCTTATTAACAATCTAATAATTTTCTGAATACTAAAATACCGATTACCAGCAATTCCATACCAACCACCCGATGTCAATCCCCAACTCCACCCGATGGCAAACGCAAACTAGCTATCCGTCAAATTATTGTTAAAAAAATGACCCCCTTAATGTTACACTCGTCCTTTGTATTCTGATTATGATTTAAAATTTAACCTACATAAGGGTACTTCGTGGTTGTAGTATATTCATTAAAATTATTAATGTAAAAATAATGTAATATAACACTGTGCAACATTTTTAAGGTGATCTTGTGCAAACAATTCAAACGGAGGATTTTTTGAAAGTACAGACCCAAACGACAAGAAACCCTAGTTGGGTTTTGTTGTGTCAGATCCAGCTCGGATTTTATGGCCCCATCTAAACACTTTAAATATTGAGTTTTTAAAGAAATTCGGGGCTATATCTCTGAAATCAATGCGAATATTCTTCTGACCTCTGAAGCAAATTTGTAGAAAAGGACAAGAATAAAATATTTGGAGAAATAGTGAACTCGGAAAACTACATTTATTGCCTCAAATTTCAAAATATATGCAAAAATTCTACAATTTTTATACATTTCGCACCGTATCTCCAAAACCGTTAATTTTTTCTGAATATTTTCTTTCGGAAAAATATTCCCTGGAATGTAATACACAGAACACGTCATTTTTGTAAAATGCCTCTATGCCTTTGTTTTCAGTACATTTTTCAACGACGATTTAATAAAAATGTCAATAATGTAGTGAAATCCGAAATGCGAGAATAAACTGTTGTTTTGAACTGTGTTTGAAATACGTGTTGTAAAAGATATGATGCAAAATACCGCTGAAACAACATGAAGTAAGCATTTTAGAGTTTCAGAATGTTCTAATGAATTGTTGAGAACTTTATTTGGAAGATTTTTGCAAAAGGTTACTTTGTTCAACTCGCAATAGTTTAGCCGATACTAACAAGAATTTCAGCAATTATGTAAAATGTTCTATATTTTATAGATTTTGATGCCCTAGATGGAGTTTTTCTTATGTGGTTTTTTCAAAAGATAAGTTCTACTAGTTTAGGGCTACAATATTGCTAAAGACAGCAAGGCCAAATTCCTATTCGTTTCTGAGATAAAGGCCTGATAAATGCAAAAAAGCGTATATTTAACCCAGTTTAGATGAGGCCATAAAATCCGAACTGGATCTGACAGGACAAAAACCTACTAGGGTTTTTGTAGTCTAAATATGTACTTTCAAAAAATGCATACTAGAAGTTGTTTGCATTTTCAGTGTTGCATAGTGTAATTTAATCAGCATATACATTCCAAAACCTTCACAATTTCCAATAAAGATTCGATCCAAATTGCCATATTTTCTTGCATTCCCTTCTTCTTCGTCGTTGTCTTCTTTGGCACAATCCATCAATATTCATTTGTAAGGTCTTTTTTGTTGACTTTACAATGGACGTTAATTGGACTTGTGTCGGTTTTTAAGAGACACAAATCAATATGTGTCATTCAAACTGACTGAAATATTGAAGAACAAAAAGGGTAACAGCTGCAACAAGACCACAAGGTCATGACAACATGATGTTGTTTTGTAGTTTAACAACAGTAAACTCATTATTTTTTGTTTAAAAGTCTTAATATATATTTGGTAATTTAATAAACCAATACTGTGACAGCGACAGCTAATGGATTGTAGTAATTTTCATGTTTATATTAAAGGACGGTATATGATTTGTTAATGAAACGGATTGGCTATGTTAATTAATTATTGTGGGTATGCATTATTATTCATTTACATTAGTCTAATTATACAATTCACTGAACAATTCTTGAATTTGTGGGAACATACCTACACATATTCATTTGACATGTTTGTCTTGTATTTTTCTTGTAAATGTATCAGATCTTAATATGTTGAATAATTGACATAAAAAATTGTTTTTTTTACCATCATTGCACTGTTGTATACCAATCCATAGAAAAGGAAAATATCTTTTTAAGTCACTTTCATAGATTAATTCTTAATTAATTCTATTTTGAATGTAGCCGTCTGTCTGTCTGGCTGGCTGGTGCGCACGATAACTCTCGAACGCATCAATCGATTCGGTTCAAATTTTGGGTATCGAAATATTTTGTCCAGATTCGATTTAAGTTCGAAGATGGGCCATATAGGTCCACTCCTTCAGGTACCTCCCTCAGAAATGTTCAAAAATTGTCGCAAAATTTGCGCGAACGATAACTCTTGTAGGGAATAACCGATACTTTACACATCGTGTAATTTCTACCAAACTTAGATGAGGTTCCAATATGGACTCAATCGGCCCACTCCTTCGGGTACCTCCCACACAAAATTTCGGAAAAGTTCAGTTTATGACCTGGTCTCGAATCGCTTTGATTTTTGTTTACGCAAGTTGTATTCGCTGTCCTCTATACGACGCTGTAAGTTTCATTAGGGGCAAGTACATACTTCCTGAGAAAATAGCCTGAAAGTTACAAAAAACCATATGACACCGTGTGTAGTGGTTGGAGCGCAAGATAACTCTCGAACGGATCTGCCGATTCGGTCCAAAATTTGGCTTTCGTAATATTTTGTCCAAACTTAGTTCGAGTTCAAGGATGGATTATATCCACTCCTTCCGGTACCTCCCCCACAAAAGTTCGAAAATGTTCGGAAAATTTGTGCGTACGATAACTTTTGAAGGGAGTACCCGATTTTGTCCATACTTTGCACATTATGAAATTTCTACCAGACTTAGATGAGGTTCCAATATGGACTCAATCGGTAAACTCCTTCGAGTACCTCCCACACAAAATTTCGGAAAAGTTCAGTTTAGGACCTGCTCTCGAATCGCCTTGGTTTTTGTTGTAACAACTTGTATTCACTGTCCCCTATACGAAGGTACAAGTTTCCTCAGGGGCAAGTCCATACTTCCTGAAAAAATATCCTGAAAGTTGAAAAACAAACCCTATAACACCATGTTTATGGGTGGAAGCGCAAGATAATTCTCGAACGGAAATGCCGATTCCGGCCAAAATTTGGCCTTCGTAATATTGTTTCCAAACTTAGTTTAAGTTCGTAGATAAGCCATATCGGTCCACTCCTTCAGGTACCTACCCCACAAAAGTTCAAAAATAT
The DNA here is from genome assembly GCF_047663935.1 of Musca autumnalis. Lineage (NCBI taxonomy): Eukaryota > Metazoa > Arthropoda > Insecta > Diptera > Muscidae > Musca > Musca autumnalis. Next base: position 257,278,643 of record NW_027411755.1, on the reverse strand, counting down.
TCGGAAAAATTGTACGCACGATAACTCTTGATGGGAGTGACCGATTTGGTACATACTTTACACATTCTCATAATATCTACCAGATATAGATCAGGTTCGAATATGGACTATATTTGTCCACTCCATCCCGTACCTCCCACACAAAATTTTGGATAAGTTCACTTTAAGACCTGCTATTCAATCACTTTGATTTTTGTTGAAGCAACTTACATTCGCAGCCTCAATTACGATGGTAAAAGTTGTTTCAGGGGCAAGTCATACTTCTTGAGAAAACAGCCCGAAGGGTGTTAAAAACCCCCTGTGGCACCCTCCATGGTCTATGTCGGTCCATTCCTTTAAGTACCTTTTCCGCAAAATTTTTGAACTTTAATCCTAATCAACATTTTTATCGGTTCATACCAAAATTTTGAAAACCCCTAAATACATAATTTTTTTGTGAAAAAAGTGTTTCAATTTTTACAGGCTGAGGGTATATCTCTGTCGGCAAAGCCGACTGATACTTTTTTACTTGTTCTGGCAGACAAAGGCTAAACTTGGTAACTAGTATTTATACGCGATTCATTTGATAAATGGAAATGCGAATTTATGTGAGTTAATTGAAAATCTAAACATATCCTATAGTCCAACTTGGTAATCCCATGTTTCAATGTTCTCAAATAACTAAGGTAAGTTATTTTCCTACATCATTTGTACTTGTTCTTCCTAGAACATGGAAAAGACACCGGCAACCTTGTCACCCTAGTTCGAATTTAAACCTTCTAATCACGCTACATTCTGTTTACAAGTCTTAGTCCAGAAATGCAGAGAAGCCCAAAAAGATGTTTTCACCTGCTTCATCGATTATGAGAAAGCCTTCGATACGGTTAACCATGATAAATTAATGAACATTTTGACATCTATCGGAGTACAAGGAAAAGAATTACGATGTATTAAAAATTTGTATTGGAACCAAAAAGCACGAATCGACGTCAATGGTGAACAAAGTGATGAAATTATTATCTCAAAAGGAGTTAGACAGGGATGCATACTGTCCCCATTACTATTCAACGTGTACTCGGAAAAAATATTTCAAGAAACGCTAGATGGAGGAAATATTGGAATAAAAATAAATGGACATATTGTGAATAATATAAGATATGCAGACGACACCACACTACTGGCTGAGAGCATATCAGGTCTACAGAAACTTATAGAAAAATTGGCACTCACAAGTGAAAAGTATGGGTTAAAAATTAATATGAAAAAAATAAATACATGATAGTAAGCAGAAAAAACGACCATCGCAACGTGAAGCTTACTATAAAGGAAACGGAAATATCTGGGAGTACTAATAAATGACCGTTGGGACTACTCAAAATAAATTAACAGCCGAATAGAAATAGCGAGAGATGCCTTTTTTAAACACAAAAAAGTATTAACATGTCACGACATAAATGTGACAACAAAAATAAGATTTATCAAGTGCTATGTTTGGTCAGTCCTCTTATATGCTTCCGAAGTCTGGACACTTAAAATGTCCGATGAAAGAAAATTGGCAGCTTTTGAAATGTGGACATTCCGACGAGTACTGAAAATACCCTGGACTTCAAAAATATCAAATGACGAAGTACTTAGAAGGATGAATGTGAACCGAAAGCTAATCTCAACAATAAAAAAGCGTAAAGTCTCATACCTTGGACACATACTTAGAAATAATAAATACAAGATTCTACAAACAATCCTTAAGGCAAAAATCGACGGAAAGCGCGGAAGAGGTAGAAAAGAAACAACCTGGCTCAAAAATATCCAGACATGGACCGGCTATAATGATGAATACACACTTTTACAAGCCGCTAAGAACAGGGAGCTGAACATCATTGTGTAACAACAAATAATTATAAATATATACTTGGTATCATATATGTATCATTGAAATATTATTGTACGATCACCAATATCCGAATAACGGATGAGTAAATAAAGAAGAAGAATCACGCTACAGGTCGAAATTTGGATACGATCGTAACCAAATTTTGGGTGAAATAACTTATTTGGAGAAAAAGAAGATAATATCACGTGTTCACGTTCGTGAAGCGCCGTTGGTAGTTTTTGGCCTGGCGGCTATGACGAAGTGACAATGCCTTAGATGATTACGTTTTTGATGTGGCAACGCTGTGAAAAAGGCTATTTTTGGATATGGCAACCCCCTTGAAAGCTGTCACTCGCTGTATAATTTTGAGTGAATATTAGTTTTTGTTGTAAATCTAGAAAATATTAGTTGAATTTGGTTGATCGCGCGCAATTCGTGTTTGGCGCAATTATTCTTAAATAACTAATTTTGATGATTTCTGTAATTAAAAACTCGTTTTGAATTCTTCATAAATAAACATTTTCGGATTCTTTTGTAAAGTTTTGTAATTAATAAAAGGAAAGTGCTTTATTATTACACCCGATATTGTTCGGAAATACAGAAGTGTTTTTCTTTTAGTTTATTTCTTTGCAAGTGTTCTGCCTTTTTTTCCTCTCTTCGTTGGCTCCAGCTTTGCTCCCCAGTGACCGCTTTGTTTTGCTGTTGGGATTTTGCCCAAATAATCGAGAAGAAACATCACGTTTACACTGATGTATAGTAGGTTGGCGTAGGTGGTAAAATAACGCTGATATCGCATTAGTCGCCAATACAACCTAATTTTCCACTTTTGATATTTGAATTGTAATGAGGTGTATCACACACCACATCTGTGGGCCTTCCAAAAACAAATGAACTCTAATCAAACCTACTTTTTCAATTTTTGGATTTAAAATGTAATGACGAATATCTTAGCTTTGGTTGGATGCATTTTAACTAAAATGATGTACATTAATGAAGACAATATGAGCTTACAATTGATCCCAATTACGTTATCACAAGTGGTCGAGTACTAGAGATATAAAAAGGCGCCCTGGTAACTCTTTTTCCAATTGATGCAATTTTATTTCAATGGCAGCTATCTCTGCTACTTTTTGGCATATTTAAAAGGGAGAGCCTGATAATAAAAGTAGACCGTCTGAGCTTATAATAATTGTCAAATGTGCTAGCATTAATAGTAAAATACCAATCAGGGTGTCACCTGAAATCAAATATAAAATTAATTGGTAGTTATTCTTTTCAGTTAGCGCCAACTTTTGTATTTCCTTAAAATAAATGTTTGGCAGTGAAAAGCCTATGTAAAGGGGTAGTGGAGTAGGGTAGGCTCCGTTCCGACTATAGCCTTTGCTCACTTGTTTTATTTTGCCTTATAAAGGCGAACGTCATTTATAGTGATATTTGTAATTAATTCTCTTTCGAGTTGAGCTTTTCTGACCTACGAGCTAAATTGAAAAACTAGTAGTCTACCGAAGTCCCACACATCCTTATTTTCTTCATAACGGATTTCTATTTTTTTTTGGAAGATTGGAACATATTCCTTTAAAAAGTTCTATCTTTTTAAATCGATTATAATCCATAATTATGGAAAGGTTAAGTTATTGTGGTTGAAGTCTGAACAAAAACACAATAAAATTTGATTCCCGGATTCTAAGCTGCATAGTAGATATTAAAAAAAACATGAGTATTTTCTATTACGAAGAAGTTAAAGTAAGCTCTCGGAAATGGGAAAAACAACAACTTCGCCAAAAATAGAAAAAATATGCATTTTTGGGCTTTAACATTAGAACCACAGTGCGTATAATTGTTATTATACTATTTCTAATCAATAACAATTATACGCAACAGTGGTTCCAATGTAAAGAAATGCTTAATAGTAATTGAAAACTAAGAAAATTAAAAAAAGAATTAAGGCCTGGGTACATAAGCTATCTCGCATGATTGCCTTGCTTGCTTCTGATAAGAGAATAAAAAAGAATATAATAACCCAGTTCGAAATTTGCTCGGCATTCTTTATTCATTTATTATTATATCAGAAATGAAGCAGGAAAACAAGGCAATCAGGCGAGGCAGCTTATGTACCCAGGCCTTTAGTACATCAGAACCCCTAAATATTTTTTTTTTTAAATTTTGTATCATAGTTGTGGGTTTTAGTCAGCAAAGAACTTCTAAAATTCTGGGAGGGTATAAACAACTTATTATTCTATTGGGAACACATCGAAATAATCACCGGGAACCTTAAAAAATATACATATTGTTGATTAGCCTAAAATCTTATGTGGAAATGACCATGTCGTTCTGTCCGTCCGTGTGTTTGTTGAAGATGCAGCTCGCAATATTCAAGATAGAGCTTTATTGTTTAGTAAAGAACTTTCTATTACACCTAGGATGTTTGGTATTGAAAATGGGCTATATCGATCGACGTTTTGATATAGCCCCCATAGAACAGTACCTCCCTATTTATACCCTACACCACAATGTGGAAAAATTAATATTCGTCGTAGACCCCCTACGTTGCATACCAAAATTCATATCTCGACGACATTATGCGTTTTTGAGATGTGTGTCCGTCAGTCCTTCCGTCCATTAAAAATTGTTATCAAACTACAGGCCGCAATTATGGACCACTCGCCACAAAATTTTGTATGGAGGTCGGGTTCCGACCAGAATAGAAACGATAAGTCTTTGGTGGTGATCGTAAAATATTTATGGGGCGAATAAGACTAAAAACAAGTAAGAAAGTATAAGTCAGTTGTGCCGACGTAAAGAAAAAATCAAAGACAATACTTCTCACATCTATAGTGATTTCTTGAGTTTTTGGGGCAATATCTCTAGAATATGGATTTGCCATCTTAACTGGGGCCGAATACAGAACATGTTACCAAAAATATAAACTGAACTCTTTCCACACTTTGTGTGGGAGGTACCCGAAACAGTGGTCCTATGTAGTCAATAGTCGGACATAATTCGAGGCTGTAGGAAATAATACGATGTACAACGTTTGGACAGTATCATTTTCTCCCTTCGGGGGTTATCTTATGTACAGTCCAGTTTACTTGGTGCCGGCAGGCTTTTTTCGTAAGAACGTTTTGCAAAAAATCAAAACGATCGGAGACGAGCTATTGCAGTGCAATTTTCCCAAATATTGTGTGAGTGGTACCTGAAGGACAGTGCCAATATATTCCGACGTGATACATGTCTAGATGAAATAATACTATGTGCAAAGTTTGGAACAATCAGAATCTCCCTGCGAGAGAAATCTTGCTGATTTTCCATTTTGGTTGGTGCCGTCAAGGTTTCTTGGAGCTTGTGGGCCATTATGTCAGGAAACAAATTTCAAAACTATGCGAGAGGAGCTCTTAAACTTTACTTTACCCGAATTTTGAGTGGAAGGTACCCGAAGGAGTGGACCGATATGGTCCACATTCGAACACGATCTATATCTCGAAGGAATAATACAATGTGCGAAGTTTAGACCAAATCGATTGGTCCCATCGAGAGTTATCGTTCACACCAGTTCACAGCAGATCCCCCCATTGGGCAAAAATAAAAAAAGGAATGCCAACATTTTGGCACAACATCTGGCAACACTGACAGCTATGATATGGATCTTTTTAAATACATATTAGTTTTTGTTTCATTCGAACGCGATCTTCTTAAGAATAGCTTCAAAACTCGGAACATTTGTCTAATATTTTTTGTTGTGAGTACAACCTATATTCTAAGTGCAAGTAAACCCAGCAAAATGTTCGATGACAAATCATGAGTTGAATCATGGGTGCAAGTGACATGTCATAGGTGAAAATTTAGGTAAATCACCAATGACATTTACAAGGGAGTGACACACACTTTCACCAATTTATTGTCATAGCATTTTGCACCAGTTCATTTTCATGGCTTCTTGCACCAATGCTTTGGATCCGGATTTTCGCAATCAGAAATAAAATTTGAAATACAATTATGTAATTTGTTGAACTAATAAGAGTACAATGCACAGATTATTTGTATCGCCAGATGTTATTTTTCTTTATTTTGTATGTAATTTTCAAAATTATATATTATATTAATCCGCAATATCATATTTAGCTCTTCCGATGGCTGCAAGATATTTCTTTCAACTTGGGGTTCCGTTTTTCCAATATTCGATAATTTATTGTCAATCTCTGAACCAAGCTTATCATTTAGGAAATCTGGTATAAATTTGGTCAAATTTTTAGTGTAATGACCTTATCTTTATTCCTAGAAGATATGTTCCGCCTACGCGGGGTATATTTAGAAGAGGAACTCTCTATTTTCTCAGTTCGACTGGTAGCCGTTGGTTCCTGCGCACGGTGGTGAAATTAATAATTTGCAAACGAATTGAGATACGTTACTGAAATTTTGCACAAACTCAGCCTGTATCTGTGGGTAATAATTGGACAAATATGAACAATATCGGCTAATGGTTTGCTATAGCCCCCATATAACAGTACCTTCTGATTTTCGGTATTTTGAGGATTTAAGCTACATTTTCGTAGAAAATAAGCTGTAATTTGTTACTTAGGGCTCCTAGTGGTCACAAAATATTTCCACCAAAAATGGTGGACATAAGTGCACCTTTTGATATAGCCCCATGTAACCGTACCTCCCAATTTAAAGTATTTTGAATATCATGATCACATTTTTAAACCATCTTGGCTGTAATTTTGCATTCCGTGTTCTCACTGCATATATAATCTTCTTACAAAACATTTTCAATACGGATTTATGTTTCGATGTAGCCACTTTTATGGCAACCCCGATTTGTTGAATTTTTACTTATTATCCCATATTTATTAACATATTTAGCTATAATAACATATCATAGTGTCTCCGGGGGTAGAACTCCTCCTTGCAAACAATTCTGCACAGCTAAATTTGTATGAATTTCAGGCAATCCCTTATTTTAAAAGTGCAGTCATCATTTGCAGCCCTAATGTGATTATTCCGTATGCAGAGAGTCCAATTTAATTCCCCAAAAAATAATCGAACCCAAGTTCGGCCAAGTTTACAAGATGCACTTTATGGAACAAGCGGGTACAACCCATAAAAACACAAAAAAATTGAGTTTTTTGAAAATTTATTGCTATATAACAAAGTGTCTCCAGACCCCAAACTTTTTTTTATAATTTAAATCACACCCTCCGCTATTAATTAAAAATAAATGTTGTCCAGTTTTATTACGAATTTATTTAACATTTAAACAAATATGAAGTTGATTTTTTTGCAAAAAGTTTTTTAAAATCTTATGCAACAAAAATTATTGTATTTGATAGTGAATAACTGAGTGAATATTTACAACAATAAAAATGAAAAATCTTTGTCTACAAAGTGTCTGTATTCGTTACAATGGAAAATATTTCGCAATTTTATAGTTTGATTTTTTTACTTTCGCGCCGCTAGATCAGTAGATTCGACCAGTGTGCTGCGGCATTATTATTTTGCAGTCAGAATATCCTAAACTGCCAAATTCTATGGTAATTTTGGCGTCTTCAATAGTAAGGGATACCAGCAGTTTGGAAAAAATGCTTTTTTCCGTAACCTCAGCACTCTATCAGTGTCTTTTACGAGATTACCTTACTCTCTACAGGAGACCTGCAACAATACCATCAGTTTGATGTTTAACTCTTTGGTGGAATTTTCGGACTTCAACCTGGCTATTTTACATCTTTTTTCCACACATCGCTTTTTTCCACACTAATTTTCTCCCGATACGCATTCTAATGGTAGCAGCATGACACTCGTGGTTATAAAATGAGTCCCTTTTTGGATGCCTCTGCTATCCAAGTATGGATATCGTAACGATTTGCATGGGAAAACTTTGTAAATTCGCTGATATGTAACCGGATCGAGGAGTGTTTTCATTAACTATTGGAAAGGTTTAGTAGAATATGCTGCGGCTATATGTTTTAATTACAACTTTCCTAACCTTTGTGTTATATATTTTCGTACTCTATTCGCTTCGTTTAAGCGGGCACATAGCATTGCTGCTATAAGGTAGTAATCCTACTCGATGCTTGCTCCTTGGGTCGATCCAGACACTCGGTGAATGTTTTCCACACATTTCTTGTTGTTTCAGATGGCGAAAGGAATGTGCCCATATGAATGTCATAAAGACTTTTTCTGGTACGGTTAACTGTATAAACTGAATTTCTAGACGGTTGGTCCAAACCGTCTAGAATAGATTAATTGCTATATACTCGTACAACATAGGTTATACTTTTTAAGCGCTTGTAATATAGGTATATCTTTGGCCTTTTTTGTGATGTCATTCCCATATTTCCTGTACGTTTTTGGGCGTTATCAACTAAAGAAGAGTTGTTTTTATTGTTTTTAATCGTAGGAAATTTTTATAGAGGTGGGTTATTAACATAGGCCCAAGCCAAGTTAAGTTTTTATGTGTGAACGTTCGCACATTTTAGCCCCCTACCTTAACAGGTGTTAATTGCAGTTTCAATAAATCCTGTGTTTTGCCATGTTAAGGATCGTTTCTTGGTATGTTTTTCAAAACAGGTATTTCAAACGTGAGTTTGTAGCACTTTTAACTATGGATCACTGGTACAAGTCTATCAATTCAGGTCTCTAATATTGACGGCATGGTAGTTATATAGCAGAGTAAGAGATTTATTATGGGCATCTTTGATTTTATTATTCATTCTGCATTAACAATAGGACTATCCCTTGTGCGGTGTAGTTTTGTGTGAGGTTCAGGCCAAATGACTTCCTGACTTGTTTTGTAAAATATTTTATTATATTTTTTCTCTTTTTGGAATGTCTGGGCTGTTGTTTTCTTATTTTTCAAGTAACAAAGGTTATCTGATATTCAAAGTGCTTGGTTTTTACTAAATGTTAAGTCAAGTTAATTATTACCAGTCCCAACTAAATTAACGGTATGTACCATCATATCTGGTGGTAGACAAAATTACTCATCATGTTTGTCTTTGAACAACATGAACAAAGAAATGTTTTCTACCGAAAAAACTTCGACCGTCAAATATGTCCCAAAAAATGCAAAAGCCCACTCTTAAATGTTCCCATGCGAAAAATATTAAAAATGTTTAAGCCAGCACAACAGTTCAGGGATTGGTATTCAGATTTCTCTACCGTTCACTTCGAACAGTCAGACAAATATTATCGCGAAAAATGACGGAAAACCACTTCATCGCTGCGTTTTGCATTAATGACTCTGTCTTCTTTTTTCGGGTTTTACTTCCATCAGATAATCCACATGTAAGCTGATGTATATTGGATGTGGGCGGTAGAACTATAACCACTATAATGGAGATGGTGGTGGTGATGACCTTGTTAAGGCGGCGCCTTAACGGAGACAAAAAAGCTCTTTTAGTTCGTAAATCCAGTGAAATGCAACAACGAATGAACGTTAATTTGTCTATGTTGTATTTATTCGTTGGTATGGGAATTCATTTAAGTACGAGGTTGAATTCGTAATTGACGGGCTTCCATAAGTTACATAAACATTTTTGGAGATTCCTCGGAAACGCTTTTATAGACTATGTATTAAAAGAGATTTTGTATACATATATACAAAAGCTAATGTTTTAAAGAGCTGATCCAACCTGGCGGAATTATGATCTCGTCATCACAAAATAATATGTACTAATTTTGAGAGATCATAATGGCAAACAGACAAATTTTTATTCTTTTGTGAATATATCTTCTCCTAGAATGGGTATTCAAAACAAAGGCCTATCAACAAAAGTAGAACATATATCATTTACATTGAACAGGTGAAACATGTGGGCGCAAACCAACCACGAAAAATCGAATAATAATGGTAGATCGATTGAGCAATAGATAAATACCAAATATATTGAATTTAATAATATATTATGCTAGCATAATAGGCATGTTATGATCGCTGCCGTATGTCATTTCGGAGCGATAATATATCTTTGATCTAAAAGTGATTATATTCGGTCTATGCTTCAACCGTTTTTTATTAGTCTTATTCTAGCCAAAGCAAATGAGAAGTAAAGAAAAATGTTTCTCCTCGCCTAAACCCAAGCCATTATTGTTATAGGATATCTGTGCCTGTTAATTCGCAAACTTTAAGCGGTTTTAGAGGATTTCCGCTAGATCAAACCAACTACTTAAGTTACCTAATAAAATTAATTGGAATCGTCAAAACTTTGATTTGGTCATACATTTTATATAGCCCGCTGGATAATCGATATTAAAATAACTTTTTAGATATCAATTCCACCCGAATTGCCCAACCTCTGCCATAAATGAGTGTTGCCTTAAACACTTCTTCCTACAAAATTCATTCTACTGACAGCCACCATCCATATACTGCGACATGAAGGAAATTTTTGTGTAGCGTAATTTCCGTTGCAGCTGTTGTCATTGTCGCAGTATTTGTTGCCGTCATCGTCATCATCATATGAAATCCATATTATATGATTGCTAACACTCATTCATTCTTCCCCTCGTAGCTCATATCATCCTGTAACCAGCAGTCAGACATTCACCACGACCAACACCACCATCATTGTTTTCAAGTGCAATATCAGAGCTCAACGAACCACAAACGCACAAACCTCAAATGACTTCCTATGACATTGCTCTTGGTCGCCATCTTGTCGCCCAAGCTGTAGGCCTATTGGCCATGTTACCCATGTCGGGGGTGATGGATTGTCAAGTATAATTTTTTCAACGCTGATAAATAAATGGATCAGCAAAAATGCATACAAACAAAATGGAAATTCATAAGGATTAAAGGAGACAAATATGGAATGTAATAAGAAAAGTCTTGTCATTCGCATTCGTATTTAGATGTGAGTTTTTATAAGAAATGTTTATGTTTTATACACAACTAGACCTACTACAAGACTTTATTCATGACACTACCTTGGTGAACAAACGTTGAATAAAGAAAAACTTCTGCATAAGTGGTGTCGTAAGGCACATCGTTCGGACTCGGTCCCATAGGTCCCATATCGTTGAGGTAATATGAATAGAGGTGTACTCATTGATATTAGAGATGTCTCCCTTGTCCCTTCTGGGTTGTTTGTTGAACAATATTATATATACTTATATAGTATACCCTGCCCAATTGTAGCCTATCCATGTTTCTGCATTCACGTCGCCTTCATACATACATATGTATATATATACTCGTATATGTTTTCTAAGACTTAAATTGGTTGTTTTAAAAACAATTTCTTCATCTTTACATTCAAATGCAAAGACATGAACTTCCTATAGACAAGCCTGTATGTAGGTAAGCATTGAGTGATGCTTGCCACACACTATTCTTTAAATATAACATTTGACCCAGTTTGTTGGCATTTTTTAACATCTTACATCAACAGTTTTTCAAATACGGAGTTTTTTTTTCAATTTCAAGAGTACCATTGGTTGTCTAAGTTCGTCTTGGTTCTATTTTGAATTTAAATATAAAAGCAATGAATGCAAAAACATAAAATTGAGGCAATAATTTTATGAATTTCTTCTAAAGGAATGTTTTTTTTTAATTATTTCTCTATTCAAGAAACTGCAAGAAAGAAAAAATCTGATAATTTTAAAAATTGTAAACTTTTGCAGGTTCTAGAACAGAGCAAATATTATCACTAATTTATTTCTTCAGATGTGGCTGGTAAGTTGGTTGGTGAGAGGTGAGAAAAATGTAAATTTTATTAAGAAAACACGTATTACTATGGCGAAGCCGAAGAGTATTTGCATTTATGATATGTTATATGTTAGTTTAATGGTTGTGCCGCGCTTCATATCGACTAAAAAGAGCGAATTATCTTCGGGAAAATATCTTTGATCGATTTACGCAAATTTGTGTGTTTATAAAGATCAGGCCTAGGCGACGGCAGCCCATTTTGTAGTAGTATGTGTGAAAATGTCTAAAAAATATAATTAAACAAGTAAAAAAGTATCAGTCGGCTTTGCCGGCAGAGATATACCCTCAGCCTGTGTATATTGAAACAATTTTTTCCCAAAATACGTATGTATTTAGGGGGTTTTAAAAATTTTGGGCGTTTGAACAGACAAAAATGTTGATTAGGATTAAAGAAAGTTTTGCGGAGGAGATACTAAAAGGAATGGATCGACATTGACCGTTATGGAAGTGGATCTCCAGCCGCAACATATGGTGCCACAGGGGGTTTTTGCACTCTTCTGGCTGTTTGCTCAAGAAGTATGGACTTGCCCCTAAAAAAACTGTTACCATCGTAAATGAGGCAGCGAATGCAAGTTGCTTCAACAAAAATCAAAGTGATTCGATATCAGGTCTTAAAGTGAACTTATCCGACATTTTGTGTGGGAGGTACCGGATAGAGTGGACAAATATAGTCCATATTTGAACATGATCTATATCTGGTAGATATATTAGGATGTGTAAAGTATAGACCAATTCGGCCACTCCCTTCAAGAGTTACCGTACGAACAATTTTTCCGATTATTTTTCAACTTTTGTGGGGGAGGTACCTGAAGGAGTGGACCGATATGGCTTATCTTCAAACTTAAACTATGTTTGGACAAAATATTACTAAGACCATATTTTGGGCCGAATCGGCAGATCCGTTCGAGAGTTATCGTGCGCTCCAACCACCTTACACGGTGTCATAGGGGTTTTTTGTAATTTTCATGCTATTTTCTCAGGAAGTATGGACTTGCCGCTGATGAAACTTGTACCTTCGTATGGAGGGCAGTGAATACAAGTTGCTAAAACAAAAATCAAAGCGATTAGAGAGATGACCCTAAACTGAATTTTTCCGAAATTTTGTGTGGGAGTTACCCGAAGGAATGGACCTATTGAGATGATATTGGAACCTCATATTACTCTGGTAGAAAGTTTACACTATACAAAGTATGGACCAATTCGGTCACTTCCTTCAAGAGTTTTCGTGCGCACAAACTTTCCGAACATATTCGAACTTTTGTGGGGGAGGTACCGGAAGGAGCGGACCGATGTAGCTCATCTTCGAACTTAAACTAAGTTTGGGCAAAATATTACGAAAGCCAAAATTTGAACCGAATCGGTTCATCCGTTCGAGAGTTATCGTGCGCTCCAGCCAGCAGGACAGACAGACAGACAGACGGACGGACATGGCTAGATCGACACCAAATTGTCTGAAACACATTTCGTCCAAACATACTTGGGGTCTAAAACCATTATTTCGATGAGGCACATTTTCATCGTATCAAAGTGTATATGGTAATATTCAAAAATGTTTTACAATCGTTGAAGTTGAGGTTCACCATTTATTAAGTCTCGAACTGTCAATACATTTTATACAATATGAATATATTTATATTAATTGAAGTGTTTTAGCCGGAGTCGCATAAAATGAACCACAACAAATAATTTATGTGGAAGCTGTGTTGGTGATAATATTAAAAAATGGGTAAAAATGTGTTGAAGTTTACAAGTTTTTTTGTGTTATTTCTTGATTTCTGGTCAAACCACGGAAAATTCAGACCTGAGTTCAAAGAAAGAATTGAAGAATACCCCTTGGGCAACATGGTTCTAATGTATGACTTTTCGATATATACACTGCATCCCCCTAAAATCGATGCTGACATTTTGAAGTTTTGAAATCTGGGTTTTTTGATTTTTTCTTATAATTAGAGGGCGCAACCAGATAATTACCCAATCTATTTATTGGATTGTAGAACTCGTGATTCCACGTCGTTTGATGTATATCTCATGAGTGTGCTCCGTACAGCTTCCTAGTAATAGGGGTCCAAAGTCGAAATTTTGGTGCGTAAATTTTTTTTAAAAACCTATTTTTTGGCTTCAAAATTTACAACTGTGACTCAGGTACCCTTGAACCCCGCGTGATTTTAGTTTTTTTACGCGCCGGATCTAATGAACCCTTCCGCTTTTAAATCCATCCACTAAAACGGCGGTTATAGATACCTTGAAAGTAGGAAATTCTGCAAAATTATATTTTGATGATTCCGCGCATTGAACCGCGATTTTCTTTGGTTATTTTTACATAAATGGAATCCTTTATACGCGATTATATTATTTTCCAAAACCGTGTGGCATAAATTACCGAGATTCTGGAGTAATATTCGTATTTCGTATAAAATAGAATTTGGTAGCACATCCGCGGTTCTTGACGAATTTGTTTAAAATTTGTTATAATGACGTATTTTTTATAGGCGGTCACTGAAATCGGATGCGCCTTATAATCTTATGTACATTGCGCAATTTTTACCCACATAAAGGTTTTTTGAACAGTAAGATGCAGCCGACGGCACACTTTGGCCGCTGAATGAAAAGTGGAAAAATCGCTACATATTGATAGAAATGCACTCGCTGTATCTGAAAAGCGCATGCGCCTTTACTGATTTTAACGAATTCGCGTATTATACGTTTTTTAACTTTTATGTTTTTTCTTTGGTTGTAATTTCAATATTACTTTCTGTTTCATAATCCTATTGTTTATCAAAGAAAGCAAATACACTTTCGGGTTTGTCATCGCACTTTCCCTGAAGAAGTTTCAGCGAAGTCCGTCAGTCCTTGCATCGAAATTTAGCGAAATAGTAGAATAACTCCCAAAAATGTTTTTTCTATTTTTCGTATTAAACCTCAAAATATATTTTTTAAATAATTTCCAACAATAAGTTTTCGTCTTTTGTTGTTGCTGTAATATGGCAGTTATAAATCCTATCGTTAAAATTTTTGTCTCATATTTTTCTACGCGTTGTCTAGAATCTGTACGTATTTTTAATTTATTTTTTTTTCGAGTTTTTTTGGACTCTAAATTAGAATAAATTAAATTGACTCCAAGATTTTTTCAGTATTTCTTGATTTTCCGCGAAAATAGAAATACATTTAGTAAATATTTAGGCATCTACGGATAGATATTAAATGCTGTTAACGCTTTATATATACATTTTCTTATTACAGCAAAAATTAAATTTTTAATATTTGTTCTTTATATGGGAATAAAAGCCTCCATAACTTTGGAGCGCAGCATCCAATTTTGTGAACGCGAACAGATTTGAAACCACGACTTTTTTCTTAATCTATGTTCCAAAAAATGAGGATGTGCTCGCAAAAAATTTTTTAACATTTCATCCAATGGAATTGCAAAAGAAATTTGAAATTTACCATATACCCTCCTTAGCCTAAAGGCTGAGGGTATAAAAAGAGAACATTTGATTCTCAAATTATAATTTTCGGTATACATACATACATACTAATTCTTTGTCAACAGACAAACCAACATACCAAATTTACATGAGATAATACTTTAAAAAGTTTTTCAATTTTTGCGAAACAATTTTAGAACGATAGAAACGCGACCATTTTAAAAATTATAAATGTTTACTGTTATTCTAAGCGATTCTTGTATTTATTGAAGAAGCTTATACAAATTATTTTTTAATTTTTAATTTTGGTATGTTGGGTGAGTATAAATATTTTTGTTTTTCAAAACAAACACAATCACAAAAAATGTATGTATTGGAATGCCGAGATCTGATATAGATATAGATTTATTATAGCAAAATAAACGACCATATTTTCGAATATTATTATTCCCTCCACCATATTAGTTAAGAATATCTTATGGTAGATAGAGCGTACAAAAAAACGCTTTTTCCAAACAAAACGGTTTTCGTTTAACCGGAATTTTAACAATTTTTAAACCCGATATTTGATTGAAAATGTGCAGCCAGATTTAAATTAAATATAATGACTTCGTTTTTATATAATTATATCATAATATCCTTGTTATTTGACATTCAAAGTCGAAGTGGGGACAGCCAAAAGTAAAATCCTTTACAAATACATATAAAATTGTGCACCAAGAGAATTAAATTTAAATTTTATTAGGTCTGGATTCTTTGTTTGCTTTGCCAACCTCAAACACAAATTATCGTGAAATGCCTGAATCACAAATACATTTTGTTACCTTTACCTGACATTCTTTTAGTCGAATGTTACTCTTGCACAGACTTCGCCTAATTAAGCTGATCATGGTAAATATTATACCGCATAGGAAAATTTTGCTGTCTGTTGAATAATGACTATGTTGGTCTAAATATTCGTTTTAATTGTAGCGTTGTAGAGGTGGGAAATCTAGTTCCTGGTTCACTGTAATATTTCCAAAACATATGAGAAACGTCATTTAAACTATCGTTTGAGCTATGTGGTCAATGCGTAGTGAACTAGATTGTTCAATTAATCTAGATTGGCAATATTTTTCAAATTTATATGTACGAGCCCTAACCACTATTAATTCGTACACATAGCATTTTTCAACAATGTGATATTAAAATATGCATATCTTCAGAACTATAATGACTATAAAAACAAATTTTTATTATTCTTAAAGATAATTTTATTCTATTTAGACATATATTAATAAAAATACATATAAAGAAAAGTTTCTTTTAAAAAACGAACAAAAACGAAAGTTCATTATTTTAAACAAAAATATTTTTTAACGGTCTCGACCCACTTTGGCATCGTACTGACTAGCTTTTGACAATCTTCTGGGGTTATCGAGTCACCAATTTTCTGAATTTTGGACTTTAACCCGTTAACAGTCTGTTTTGGTTCTTATAGAAGCTTTCTTTTCATATTGGATTAAGGTCTGAACAAGAGGATGACCTATCCAGGACCTCGATTTTATTTACTTCAAGCTACTTTTTCTTACTTTTAGCAGTATCGGAAAAACACCATCCTGCTAGAATATGTATTCCCCGTATTCTGCTAATTTCGATACAGATGGTATCAGATTTTCTTCCAGGTTTTTTGTATATTTTTCTGCATTTACGATTCCATCTATGAAATGGAGTTGACCAACACCTTTTAATAACATACATCCCTATACCATAACGCTTGCTGAAAACTTAAATGTACGTTTTAAGCAGTTTTTATTGTATGCCTCGGCGCCTTTACGTACTACCTTTTTTCTTACATCACCAAAACATACATATCAGGAAAAATGTCTAAAATTGTCCTTTCCATTTCAAAAAAATCAAAAACAAATTTTGATACTACATCAATGATTTTTGGTACACAGATTAAGAAAAAAATCTGCATTCCAAATCTGTTTTCGTTACTAACTTTGATCGTTGCGCGCAAAAGATATGACCGTTTTAATTATGATAATTAGAACAAATTCTGAAAAAATCGCGGCTTAATATAGTTAGCTGTTATATCCTATTATCGTTAACTGAATTCGTAACCTTTGCAATGATGCAAAAAATAATCGAAAAGCTTCAATGGATTCGCGAAAAATTAAATTTGTTAAATAATTTCACGTATTTACAAACATATTTTTGAAACAATAGCGCTTATACTTACAAAAAATATATATAAAAAATTATAGCAGCATCCAGACATTGTGAGGAATAAAATGAAACCTATGTCGTGAAGTTTGGAGCTATAGTATTCATGGTATTTGCAAAAATACAAAGAAAATATGACGAAAAAAATAAAAATCATGTTATTCTAATTTTATTTTTTTATGGTTTTATAGGAAAAGTTGGAGAAAAAATGTTTGAGTTCTTCGGCATTTTCGTGAAAATTTCACGCAATAATGATGATATTCCGTTGTAACAAATTTTTCGCTTATAGTTTTCCTATTGGATAATATTATTAGAACCTTATATTAAATCACAAGGAATTCCAATTGTGGCATAACGTTAAAATAATGTTATATTGAATATTATAACATTTGAGACGCATTTAAACAGCGTAATTATGAAAATGACATGATGCGCATCCGATTTTCCAACACAGCGAATCAATCCCTCTTATTTGATGTATAGTTTGTCAAATTCTATTTGGCGGCCACGATGTAGCATCTGCTGCATATTAGGGTGCAAAATACTGTAAAATGGTCAAATTTTTCGCGAAGTTCATTTACATTTTATGCGCATCCGATTTCAATAATCACCATTAAAAAATACATCATTCTATGCCGTTTCAATGCGATCCATCAAGAACCGTGGATGTAGCATCGCACTAAATTTTTAGAAAAAATCTATTATATCTCTGGATTTACGAGAGTTTTTAAATATCTGTTTTCGCGCAGTTTCAACACGCGTATCGATCTATTTATTTAAGTAGAACTGACACAACCAAAACGCGTTTTAATATGCGATATTTTCAAAATAATTTTTTGCAAATTTTCGAAATTTGAGGGATATCATATCCGCCGATCTAGTGGGTGGATTTTTACGCGTCGTGGCTTGTTAGATTCAGAACGCAAAAAAAACTAAATTTACGCGGGTTTCCACGGAAATCGAAAAACGTTTGTAAATTTTAAACCAAAAAAATAGGTTTTTGAGAAAAATTTACTGTGATCCTGTGAGGGCTACACCCTCATGTTATACATTAAAAAATGCGAAATCGCGAATACTACAATCAAATAATAAGCTTTTAGGGAAATCCAGCTGCGCGTCCCGATTAAAGCAACAATTCAAAAAACCCCATTTTTCAGGTTTCAAAATGTCAGCATCCGTTTGATGCAGATACAGTGGATTTATTAAAAAATCATACATTAGAAACTTCAACTCTGAAGTGTGCTCTTTAACTTCTCCTTTGAGCATTAAGCTCAACATTGTGTTGTAAAACCACTAATTGGAAAATAACATAATGAAACTCGTTTATTTCAACGATTTTTTCCGATTTTTTTTACCTTGGTACGACCACAGCTTCCGCTCAAATTATTATTTTAAGAAACCCCTCGGTGAATCGGGCTAAAACAGTTTATTTTAACGAAATGCGGTCAAAAGTTATGGTATAGTAAAACTGATCGCGAGCTACAATACCCCATACCTCAGTTTCAACATAAGTTAATTTTCTACAAAAAGCTTGATATACCCTCAGCCTGTGTATATTGAAAAATTTTTTCCCAAAAAAAAAATGTATTTACGGGGTTTTAAAAATTTTGGCCGTTTGAACCGACAAAAATGTTGATTAGGATTAAAGATCAAAAGTTTTGCGGAGGAGATACTAAAAGGAATGGATCGACATTGACCATTATGGAAGTGGATCTCCAGCCACTACATATGGTACCTATGGGGTTTTCACACCCTTCGGGTTGTTTGCTCAAGAAGTATGGACTTGCCCCTGAAAAAAAAAAAACGTTTACCATTGTAATTGAGGCAGCGAATGCAAGTTGCTTGAACAAAAATCAAAGTGATTCGATATCAGGTCTAAAAGTGAACTTATCCGAAATTTTGTGTGGGAGGTACCGGATAGAGTAGGCAAATATAGTCCATTTTTGAACCTGATCTATATCTGGTAGATATATTAGGATGTGTAAAGTATAGACCAATTCGGTCAGTCCCTTCAAGAGATATCGTACGAAAAAATTTTTCGAACATTTTTGAACTTTTGTGGGGGAGGCAGGCACCTGAAGGAGTGGACCGATATGGCTTATCTTCGAACGTAAACTATGTTTGGACAAAATATTACTAAGGCCAAATGTTGGACCGAATCGGCAGATCCGTTCTAGAGTTATCTTGCGCTAAAACCACCTCACGCGGTGTCATAGGGATTTTTTGCAACTTTCATGCTATTTTCTCAGGAAAGATGAACTTGCCCCTAATGCAACATGTACCGTCGTATGGGGGGCAGTGAATACAAGTTGCTAAAACAAAAATCAAAGCGATTCGAGAGATGGTCCTAAACTGTGCTTTTCCGAAATTTTGTGTGGGAGGTACCCGAAGGAGTGGACCGATTGAGTCCATATTGAAACCTTATCTACGTCTGGTACACATTTCAGGATGCGCAAAGTATGGACCTTCAAGAGTTATCGTGCGCACAAATTTTCCGAAAATTTTCGAACTTTTGTGTGGGAGGTACCGGAAGGAGTGGACCGATATAGCCCATCTTCGAACTTAAACTAAATTTGGGCAAAATATTACGAAAACCTAAATTTGAACCGAATCGGTTCATCCATTCGAGAGTTATCGTGTGCTCCAGCCAGCCAGACAGACGGACGGACATTGCTCAATCGACTCCAAATTGTCTGAAACACATTTCGTCCAAACATACTTGGGGTCTAAAACCATTATTTCGATGAGGCACATTTTGCCCTTATGAAAGTGTATATCACCAATATTTTTTAAAATGTAACATAGCTGAAGCCAAGGTTTACACTTTTAGAACACGCGCCTTGTGATTGTATATTATACAAATTAAATATTTTTGGATAAAATGAAATGTTTTTGGACGTGGCAAAAAATATTGGCCTTAAAAGATAATTTGCGTGGAAGCTGTGGCTATGTTTATTTTAAAAAATGGGTAAAAATGGGTTGAAGCCAACATGTCTTTTTTTGTTTTCTCTCGATTTGTGAGTAAACCACACTTCTCTCGATTTTCCTGTCAAAGTAAAAGTAGAAGCAAAGTAAATAGGAATCATCTCGCTAATGTATTACTTTTCAAAATTTGAACTGCTTCTACCCTTAAATAATGCTGACATTTTGAAGCCAGATTTACAGTGTTTTTTGAATTTTTTTTCTAATTTCATTCCGCAAACAGGTTTTTAAAAAATCATATATAGGATTATAGTACTTGCGATTCTGAGTTATTTGATACGTATATTGTGAATGTAGTCTGCACAGCTTCATTGAAATCTGCATCCAAACGCTGAAATTTTGTGCGAACATTTTTCAAAAAATCATATTTTTCGGGCCTAATTTTTACAATTGTCATTCGATTTCCTCGTACTCTATTGCACATTTTAGTTTTTTACGGTCCCGATCCAATAAATCATTCCTCGTGATAATTCATCTACTAAAACGCGAGTTACGAGAAATTCACCTAAAATTGTTTTTGAAAATATCGCGTGTTTTATCGCGTTTTCTGCGGATTGTTTCCACTGCAAAGAAAAAACTAGTGCAGCATCTTCGTTTTAGCGGAAACAGAGATTTGAAAACTTCACTGATAAGGACGCTACATTCATTTTATCCCAAAAAATAGTGTGTGATGCTACATCCACGGTTCTTGATTGATCGCCTTGAAAGAGATATATATCGATGCAGATTTTCATGGTGGACACTGAAATCGGATGCGGACAAAAATTGTATGCACTTTGTACAAATTGGCGATATTTTATAGGTTTTTTAATGCTAAGATGCAGCCGATGCTACATCTTAGAGTCCAAATTATATTTCGAAAAATATATACAACTTAATAGATAGGGTCTTGCTGTACATGAAAATCACATGCGGACAAAATGATTTTGATAATTACGCAATTTACACGTCTTTTAAAATGAATATAAATTAAAATGGGTCATTTGATCTCTATTTCCATTTCAGAAGCTTTAAGATATATCCCCATCAACTCAGTTACCTTCCCTAATGGGAAAGCTTTAATAAAGCAAAATCCGTCTATTTTATTGGGAGATTTAAGCGAAATGAAGGAAGTATTCCTATAGATATTTACAATATTTTCTACTACATAATGCATGTGAAAAAATATTTTTTCAAACAAAAAATTATTTTTTTGACCAAAATATGTGCTTATTTTGGTTGTAACAATGACACTATAACACCAATCTATATGTTGTAGTCTCATTTGATTCGCCGTGAAGTTTTGATCCACAACAATTTTTTATGTAATTTTATGACCAAAAATGGGCCTTAATTTTGAAAAAAAGTTGACTTACATTCAAAAATTTATCAATTTTATGTACATTCCGCGAAATTTGTGTAACATTTTGCAGGTATTATGCAATCTACTCGCTGAAGTCACTTCGAGAGAACTTTTCTGTAACAATTGTGCTCATTAAAATAATTAGCGTTTTTATAATATTTCCTTTCTTAAAAAGCGAAATAAAATCGCCATATCTTTTGTCCGCAACAACCAAAAATTGGCTCACGACCAGATTCGTACTGGGAATTTTTTTCTTAACCTACATATCAAAAATCGTTGATGTAGCTCGAAAAAAATGTATCATTTTTTCTGAAATGGAATATGAAATAATTGACAATATTCGTGATATACCCTCGTTAGCATAAATGCTGAGGGTATAAAAATATTAATATTTCGGTTTTGTAACTCAAAATCGGATAACCGGTTTCGGTTTTGGACACCCTAATGGTAGAGGGTATAAAAAGTTCGGCCGACCTTAACGACTTTTTACTTGTTATCTTTCAGTTGTAATTGCAAACTTTGACAAATTTTTGTCAATTGTTGCCGTATGTATCTCGTCATATGTAAATGTACACAGTTTTAAATGAATTGTGGTAAACAAATGTTGAAAATGTTGTTCTATCCTATCTATCAATTTAATAGCTCAGTCTTTAAAAATCGTTTACAAATGTTTGAACATGTTTTGTGGTTGTTTTAACTTTAATAAAAAAAATCTACTAAAGGTATTTGTATGAATCACAATATCCAATATCAACATTTAGATTACAAAGTGTGCAGAATAAACAAGTCATTAAAATGTTACAAAACCAAAGGGTGAGATCAGAAAAATCTTGCAAACGAAATATATTTATTTATTAGAGCAAAAGACAATTTGAATTTAAAATGTCAAAACCAACTGTAAGGTAAATTGGGAATTTTAAAACCAGTAGTAGTAGTAGTATCACTTTATTATTTCATTTATATACATATTTGACATGTTTCAGTTATCATGTAATTAAAAAGCATAGCAAATAAAGGATATACGACTTTGACATAATGTCGTCAGTCGGTAATGTAATACAAAAAAATATACATCCATATTTGTTTATACATTTGTTAAGAAGATTTACATATATCAATAAAATTCAGTGAGAATTAGTTTGCGATATCGAAGTGCCGCTTTCAGATAAGTAACTAATTTCTTCCAATCGTTCGTGTCTTCTCCATTCAGTATTGATAGAATCTCATGTTCATAAAGTAAAGATTTGCCAAATATTTGCATTCTATATTCTATTAATATGGGACAGATGCCGAGAAAGTGTTGCAGTGTTTCTTTTTCGCGTAGGTTGCACATTGTACAGTTGTCGTTTGAATCCGGTTGCAACATGTTTTGACATCCATTAAGGAAGATTAAGTCGCCCCGTGCTTTCAGTATCCAGGATATTTCATGAGAACTGTAATTTCCATCAAAATAGCGTAATCCTCTTGTTAGATTTAAGTTTTTATAAATACGGCCTCTGCTTTGACGCGCTCTCTGTAAATCTTTAGTTTTATTATCTGCTATTATTCGATCAATTAAATTAGTCTCCATAAGATTCCATGAATTTTGTGCGACATATGCTTCTACTGTCTGCAATTGCACTGTATTAAGGAGATTATTTAACGATTGTACCCAGAAAAGTTGTTTTCTCATTAGTATTTCACTCAGCTTACGTGGTAATCTATTTTGATTATAACGGAATAAAGTCCTCCAAATATATGTTAGGTGTAATTTTAGCATGTGGACGTGTCCTGCCTCGAGCCCCGTCTCAATCGAAAGGACGTAATTTGGCGTCGAGTCTGGCAGTTTGAAAACCCGTTTCAGGAAAAAACGCTGCAGTTTGTCTACTTCCTCAAAGTGTAAGTGACCCCATACTTGTGCCGCATGCGATTGTATTGCTCTACAAACTGCTTGATATACTTTCCACTTTTGGGGCAAGGTAACGTCGTTTTTATTTATAAAGTTCTTCCAAGTCACATTTATTGCACTCTTCGCTTGACTGTTTCGATTTTGTACGTGTTTTAAAAAGGACATTTGTGGGGTTACAATAACTCCAAGGTAGTTATATTGAGAAACGATTTCAATCTCTTCCCCAAGATATGACCATTTTTCCTGCACCGATAGCCTGCCTCCTTTTCGGAAAACCATTATTTTCGATTTACTCATGTTAACTGTCAGGTTCCATTTTAAACAATATTCTTCTAAATTTGTAATCATAGTTTGAAGTACGTTTCTATCCTCCGCAACAATAACAATATCATCTGCGTACAGCAATATTCTTACATTCAGACCCTCTATATCAATACCTCCTTTCAAGAAATCATGAAGGTCATTTATGTACAATGCGAAGAGCAAAGGCGACATCAGACAACCTTGTTTCACACCAGACGCTGTATTGAAGTAATCCGATCTTTCTTCTCCCGTCCAAACTGCTGACTTGGTATTTTGATACATGCTTTCTATCATTTTTGTAAACTTGTAAGAAATTCCCATTTCATGCAATTTGTAGATTAGTAAATTTCGGCTGATGTTATCAAATGCCGCCTTAAAGTCGACAAAAAATGCATACAATTTTTTGTTTTCTGATAATTTAATGTTGACCATAGCAGTTAGATTGTACACATTATCGGCTGTTGAGTAATTCCTCCTGAAACCAGCCTGATATTCAAGCAGGATTTTTCGGTTTTCTACCCATGTCAGCAATCTTTCATTCAGAATTCCCATAAAGATTTTGGCCACGCTATTCATAAATGTAATTCCTCTATAGTTCGACACTTCGCTTAGGCTTCCTTTTTTGTGAATTGGGAATATTATTGAATTCGCAAAAGACTCTTCCACCTCTCTTGTTTCATAAACTCTGTTGTATGAACGCGCTAATTCAGTGAGAAACTCATCAGTGGCGTTAATATAAAATTCATACGGAATTCCGTCTTCACCCGGTGCCTTTTGCAGTTTTACTGTACGTAGCATGAGCTTGATTTCCCCCAAAGAAATATCCTTATCCAAAAAATTGTCCGTTGTGAGCATAGGTGCATACAATATATTCGGCGCAGTCTGCTCAGGGTTCAAAAGATATCGGAAATATTCTTTAAAGGTATCTGCAGATAACCTTTGACTAATGATTGGTTCCTGGTTATTTATTTCCTTTACCAGCTTCCACCATTCCTTTCCATTTGTAATATTGTTTATTTTTTCGTTTATCATGGCATAGTATCTAAATTTACTTGTCTCGCAAACCTCTTTATACTTTTTCTTTGCGTTTATGTAAGCCTGTTTCAGGAAATCGTTGGTATGTTTTTTAAATTTTCGAAGCTGCTCAAAGACCTTTATCCTTGCCCAATGACATGCTTCATTAAACCATTTAGTTTTTGGGGTATATGATTTTGTTTGGATTGCCATATCTGCTGCTGAGCCAATAATGCTTGTAAAGTCTTTGATGTATAGAGTTTCTTTTGTTTCCATAAGGTCTTGAAGATTGACATTAAGTTTGGTTTGGTACATATATTTATCCGATTCCTTCCATAACAATTTGGGTAACCTTTTTATTATCTTTACTGATTGGGGCGCTGATTTTAATTCCAGTGTAAGCACTATTGGTAGATGATCAGACCAGACTTTTTCTTCCACATGAAAGCTGTCCACAAGATGCAATAAAGCATGTGATATTGCGCAGATGTCGTTTACTGACTCGCCCACAGTGCTTATATATGTGAGATTTCCATCTTCATCACCTACTGTCTGCCCATTAAGGATGATCAGATTATTTTCATTGCAAAAATCTAGATAAATACGGCCCCGTGCATTAACTTCGCTATCTTTAGACCTTTTTATATCTGTTCCAGCTCGAAAAAGTTCTCTATAGAACGAGACAATGTCCTGTTGTATGGCACCGATACGTATATTTATGTCTCCAATTAGCAAGTAGTCGTCATAATTTGACTGTTCAACAACATTCTTGGGTACAGAGAAGTCGTTGGTCCAGTTTGCTGCTCTCAAGTAAAGTGGCAATATGCGTATTGTGGATTGTGCAGTTTTGATAATCAGACATGGTGTTTCGTTGACATTTTCAAAAACATGGTTGACATTACTTTTGGATAGTGACCTCTTTACTCCAACCATAACACCACCAATCGCCCTACCGAAACGGCTGATTTTTGTTGCACTTATCCAATATATGTGATGCCCAGGGAAGTACTTCTCTGCTTGTGATGTATTTTGAATGGTAAGGTGTGTTTCTAGCAATATAATGACATCAAATTCGTTTAAATACGCAAAAAACAGGGGGTATAAATATTTATTGGACAATCCATTTATATTATAAGATACTATCCTAATTTTTATATTGGTGTAATTCTGTAAATTCTTTCTATTAGGAGTGAACACTAGTTTTTTGGCTCAATTTTATCAAATATATTATTAAAGGATGTGGTTTGTAGTTCTTCGCCATAAAGGTTCTTGAGTACCACTTCAGCTTCTTCTCGGCCACAGATTAGTTTGTTTCGACTATCCCAAGTGAACCATTTGTCTTTGATCTTCAGTCGATCCTCTCTCACCACAATTTTATGCTTCTTTGATTCTTTTAAAATCTCTTTTCTTATCAGAAGCATGGCTACTTTATTCTTTTGCCTTCTTGGGTTTAAATCCCTATCAACTGAGATTGATGTACCGGCTAATTTTTTGGTGTTACGGAGTACTTCCAACACCTTGTTTTCGTTTCCAAAGTCAGCCACAACAGTTTGGATTCCATTTCTTTCGAATAAAGTGTGGGCTGATATTATAGTGGTCGATATATTCAGCTTTTGCGTGCAAATCTGCATAACTGCATTTATGGGCGGCTTAATATTTTCAATACCCTTGAAAATTAGTTTTGAGCTTGTTACTTGGCGTTCCAGCCAACGCAAGTTATCTTCCTCATCGCTCATTTTCTTCTTCAAAATGTTAAGTTCATCCTTAAGCATTTGGTTTTCATCTTTTAGATGTGCTATTTCGACCGCAGCAGCTGATATTCCGCTCTTTACCTCTTCGATGTCTTGTTTCGTTGGCAGATTTGATAGTTTTTCTTCTAATATTCCATTCATCGTTGACTTCATTAGATCCATCAGTTCCGCAACCTCCATATTTCCGACAGGTTTCTTTGCCATGTTATCAGTATCTGGGGATGTTTCAAACAGCTTCCGTTTTGTTTGCTGGTATGCTTGGGATGAAGGCGTACGTTGCATACCTTTAGGGATTAGTAATGTGGTGATTATTTGTTATCCTGTTCACAAACCCAAAAATGGTTAAACGATAGTCCAGATGCAACCCTGCATTCACTAGGTTAATCTACTACCACAACCAGAAAATTTGGCACCACTTTTTATTGTTGGAGGGAGTCAAACGTAAAGAAAACATCAAAGTAGAAATGTCAAAAACATACCAGCTGTTTTTTGTTTTGTGCAGAGTGCTGAATAGTTTTACATTCACCGGTTAACAGCAAAAACTTCCTTCCTTCCAGTGTTTTTGTGTTTTTTACCAAAAATTTTATAATTTGAAATCGAAAAATGTGTGACAAAATCCTACGGCAAGTGTCCAGCAAACAATCACAGACCTTTCTCATCCACCGGACTATGAAATTCACAGTTTTCTTGGCCAAAACAACAGCTGCAACAGGAGATAGATGACTTTTTTCAGGAGCGTTCAGAAAGCACGTAAGTTCTTCTTAACAGTTGTTGTTGAATTTTAAAACCATTTAATAGATTATCAACAACATCAACCAGAGCGGCGGAGCAATTGACGATGTCGACATGCGCATAGAAAAAGCTAGAAGCGCGTTCTACAGCCTAAAAAGGGGCATATTCTACAAAATCAAAACTGCACATATATCAGGAAAAATGTCTAAAATTGTCTTTTTCATTTCAAAAAAATCAAAAAAAAAATGTTGATACTACATCAATGATTTTTGGCACATAGATTAAGAAAAAAATCAGCATTCCAAATCTGTTTTCGTTACTAACTTTGATCGTTGCGCGCAAAAGATATGACTGTTTTAATTATGATAATTAGAAAAAATTCTAACAAAATCGCGGCTTAATATTGTTAGCTGTTATATCCTATTATCGTGAACTGAATTCGTAACCTTTGCGATGACGCAAAAAAATAATCGCAAAGTCTCAATGGATTCGCGAAAAATAAAATTTGTTAAATAATTTCACGTATTTACAAACATATTTTTGAAACAATAGCGCTCATACTTACGAAAAATATATAAAAAAATTATAACAGCATCCAGACATTTTGAGGAGTAAAATAAAACCTAAGTTGTGAAGGTTGGAGCTATAGTATTCAAGTTATTTGCAAAAATACGAAGAAAATATTAGGAAAAAATTAAAATCATATTATTCTAATTTTATTTTTTTATGGTTTTCTAGGAAAAGTTGGAGAAAAAATGTTTGAGTTCTTCGGCATTTTCGTCAAAATTTCACGCAATAATGATGATATTTCGTTGTAACAAATTTTTCGCTTATAGTTTTCCTATTGGATAATATTATTAGAACCTTATATCAAATCACAAGGAATTCCAATGGTGGCATAACGTTAAAATAATGTTATATTGAATATTACAATATTTGAGATGCACATAAACCGCGCAATTGTGAAAATGACATGATGCGCATCCGATTTTCCAACACAGCGAATCAATCCTTCTTATTTGATGTACAGTTTGTCAAATTCTATTTGGCGACCACGATGTAGCATCTGCTGCATATTAGGGTGCAAAACACAGTAAAATGGTCATAATTTCCGCGAAGTTCATTTACATTTTATGCGCATCCGATTTCAATAATCACCATTAAAAAATACATCATTCTATGCCGTTTCAATGCGATCCATCAAGAACCGTGGATGTAGCATCGCACTCAATTTTTAGAAAAAATCTATTATATCCATCAAGATCCATCAAGAACCGTGGATGTAGCATCGCACTCAATTTTTAGAAAAAATCTATTATATCTCTGGATTTACCAGAGTTTTTAAATATCTGTTTTCGCGCAGTTTAAACACGCGTATCGATCTATTTATTTGAGTAGAACTGACACATCAAAAACGCGTTTTAATATGCGATATTTTCAAAATAATTTTTTGCAAATTTTCAAAATATGAGGGGTATCATATCCGCCGATCTAGTGGGTGGATTTTTACGCGTCGTGGCTTGTTAGATTCAGGACGCAAAAAAACTAAATTTACGCGGGTTTCCACGGAAATCGATTGACGTTTGTAAATTTTAAACCAAAAAAATAGGTTTTTGAGAAAAATTTACGCACAAAAATTTCGTGTTTGGGCGCAGATTACTGTGATCCTGTGAGGGCTACACCCTCATGTTATACATTAAAAAATACGAAATCGTGAGTACTATAATCAAATAATAAGCTTTCAGTGAAATCCAGCTGCGCGTCCCAATTAGAACAAAAATTCAAAAAAAAAACATTTTTCTGGTTTCAAAATGTCAGCATCCGTTTGAGGTAGATACAGTGGATATATTAAAAAATCATACTTTAGAAACTTCAACTCTGAAGTGTACTCTTTAACTTCTCCTTTGAGCTTTAAGCTCTACATTGTGTTGTAAAACCACTAATTGGAAAATAACATAATGAAACTCCTTTTTTTCAACGATTTTTTCCGATTTTTTTACATTAGTACGACCACAGCTTCCGCTCAAAATATTATTTTAAGAAACCCTTCGGTGAATCGAGCTAAAACAGTTTATTTTACCTAAATGCGGTCAAAAGTTATGGTATAGTAAAACTGATCGCGAGTTACAATACCCCATACCTCAGTTTCAACATAAGTTAATTTTCTACAAAAAGCTTGATATGCCTGCGTCAAGTCAGTACTACTCCATGGATCTGAAACCTGACAAGTGAATGAAAATATTAAAAATAAACTGCCAGTTTTCACAAACAACAAAAACATTCTAAAACAAGTGAGCAAAGGCTATAGTCGGTAAGGGGCTGACTATGTGATACCCTACACCACCGCCCCTGTGCATAAGCTTTTCACTAGTAAATATTTCTTTTAGGGAATATAATGACCACAAAATATAATATGACTCTTTCACTCTGGGACCCCAACCAAAATTTCGTGACCATCCGATCAAAATTGCGAAATTGCTGATTTCTCACAAGGGCCGGGAATATATGAACAACTATTTCAAGAACTGGATAATAGACCAATAAGGTTAATGGGTGAGTCTAAATGGAAACTGTGCTATGGTAATACGAGGGCTGCACGAAAAACTGTTGCCAGGCGCCATTTGGATTTTTTTGGACAGTTTGACAGTTTTAGCCTATACGTACACAGGACAGTGTGTCATACGGCCTTGTGTTGTGTTGTTTAAAGTGACTTGAAAAAACCATTTTGCAAAAAATATGGAATTTTCTTGTTAACCCTTTCGTCCGATAATTTTTCACAACTTTCGACATGGATAGTCACGGCAAGAGTGCATCGATCAAAATAATCTTTGTATGTTGATAAAGGGCAAACCTTTAGCACTATGAACAACTGGTTTAATGAATTCAATCGTTGCCGACACTAGCCGTTGTTGCAGAAAAACACTAAGCCGTGCGTGAACGGATAATGCAAGATCGCCATGTTATATACCGTGAGATAGAGACACCATTGGGCACTTCTTCCACCAACTAACATTCGATATTGCATGAACACATGGCCCCAAAAATAAAATTTTCTCGTTAGATCCTAAAAAATTAGACAATCGCTAAAAAAGAGGCTCTCGTGGAATAGTACAAAGAAATTGTGAATAAAAACGATCGTTGTGCTTCAAACGACGTTTATAAGATCGTTACAGGATCAATGCTTAGAAACCCAAAACTAAAACAGGAATCGACCGTTTAGTTCTTCGAAAGCGAGCCAAATCCAAGGAAATTTGTTCATGTAAGAAGCTCTTCGAAGGAAATGGTCGCCGGTTTCTTCGGCAAAACTGACTACTTGAGAAATGTAGGACGGTTACACTACAATTTGTTTGATAGAAGTCTGCTGAGAAATTCTAAAAACGAACAAGTGAAGACGAATCATTCTGCACCAATGGCAGCTCTCACACATCGATTCAAACCAACGCCTGTTCGACCTGACAAAACGTGGAATTGACTTTATCTGATTGCAGCAGATCAAGAAAAAAAGCGTGGTCAACGATTTTCGTAGTCAGAAGATGCTGTAAAAGCATTCAAAAACCATGTTTTGTTGGTATCTATTCGGAGTGGAAAAAGGAATCGAAAAAGCGTAGGTGGAGACTACTTAAGTTGTGCTGACCAAAGAAACTCAATTTGCATAATTATTTTTTTCTGAGAAAACTACCAATTTTTTTAGGTAAATCTTTTATTCCTATGAAAGAGCACATCTTAAACTACCTTTGGAATTTTTGTTGTTAAAAAATATTGCACAGTTTTTGTAAAAGCGTTTTGCGGTGCCAACGGTTGCTCGATAACGAATGGGCCGATCTCCATATATTTTCGTGCGCTTTTTAAGAACCTAATAATCTTGTCTTTAAGCGAGACAGAATTTTCAAAAATCTATTTTAACAAAAATAGTGACCTGTAAAATCAAAATTTCGATTTTAACGAAAAAAATGGACCGATTTTTGTAAAAAAATCGGCCAAAAAATTTAAAAAAAAAATCTGTCTCGCTTAATGACAAGGTCACCAAAATATACGAAGATCGGTCTATCCGTTTTCGAGCTATCGTTGGCACCGACTTCAAAAATGGCGTTTCAAGAAAAACGCGTTTTAAGTTGAATAAAAAATTTACTTTCGATGAATAAAAAATGTACTTTTGGTAAAATAACAAGGAGTCATCTATTCTTGGTCCATACAGGAGCTCTTCTGCCGACGATGCAGCTTGTAAAATGGAAATATGGTGATTTCAAAAAAAATGGAAGAATTGGATGCATTACCGACTATTGTGGTATCTCCCTTGTTTGACCATTTCGCTAACCTACTTTACACCAATGTAACGGTAATATTTTCTTCTTCCATTGACAGCCTTTGCCTTTGGAATACCCCCACTACAAGCCGATATATTCACAAAGAATAAAACTTTGAATTTGTCTCCACATGAGTTTTTCCCCATTCCGAACCCTAAATATTATCCGACTATCACCAAAATCAATAGGATTTTTCCGCTGTGGGGCCCCCAAAATTTTGTGACTATCCGATTAAAATTCCAACTTTAGCGTGACTACAAAAAATTTTAAAATTGGATATATTATTGACTTTTGCGATACTTTGCATCAGAATAAAGGAGATTTTTTCTTCTTCCATTGACAGACTTTCCTTTTGGAATACTCCTACCAGAAGCGGAGATATTCGCATAAGAAAAAAACGTTCACTTTTCTCCAAATAAGCTTTTTGCTTATTCCGACCCCTGAATATTATTCGACTATCCCCAAACTAATAATAGGCTTCTTCCTCTGAGGGACCAGCATTAAGTCCCAAAAAATTCGTGACGATCCGATCAAAATTGCGACCTGTAGCGTGATTACAAAAAAATCGGAAAAAGGGATGCATTACCGACTATTGCGATATCTCTGTTGTTTGACCACCTACAACAACCTAATTTACATCGTTGTAAAGGTGATATTTTATACTTTTCTTGACAGGTTTTGCTTTGGATATACCTCTTAAAATCAATAGGGTTCTTCCTCTGTAGGACCCCCAATAACCCCCAAAATTTCGTGACGATCCGATCAAAATTGCGACCTATAGCGTGATTACAAAAAAATGGAAAAATGGGATGTATTACCCTGAATATTATCCGACCATCATTAAAATCAATAGGATTCTTCCTCTGTGGGACCCCCATAAACCCCCAAAATTTCGTGACTATCCGATCATAATTGCGACCTGAACCGCGGTTAAAAATAAATTGAAAAATGGGATGTATTACCGAATATTGCTACATCTTCGTTATTTGGCCACCAATGCCAATCTGCTTTGCATTATTGTAAAGGTGGGTAATTCTACTTTTATAGTCAGGCTTTGTTTTTGGAAGTTCCCCACCCATTAAAATTTAAATCGCAAAAATCAAAAGTTGGGTTGTTTTAGCGAATATTGCGATATCTTCGTTGTTTGACCACCTACGACAACCTATATATACATCGTTTCAAATGTGATATTTTCTACTTTCATTAGCAGGTTTTGTTTTTGATATATCCCTTATAGAAGCGGAGATATTTGCTTTGAAATAAAATGTTGACTTTTTCTCCAAATAAATTTGTTGCCCATTCCGACCCCTGAATATTATCCGACCATTACCAAAATCAATAGGGTTCTTCCTCTGTAGGACCCCCAATAACCCTCAAAATTTCGTGACGATCCGATCAAAATTGCGACCTGTAGCGAGATTACAAAAAAATGGAAAAATGGGATGTATTACCGACTATTGCGATATCTCCGTTATTTGGCCACCTACGCCAACCTACTTTGCATCATTGTAAAGGTGGGATCTTTTACTTTCATAGCCAGACTTTGCTTTTGGAAAATCGCCAACCAAAGCTGTGATATTCGTCATTATAACTAAAATCGCAAAAAATAAAAGTTGGGTTAAATTAGCGGCTATTGCGATATCTTCGTTGTTTGACCACCTACAACAATCTCCTTTACTCCTTTAGAAAGGTGATATTTTGTACTTTTATTAGGTTTTACATTTGGTATACCCCTTATGGAAGATTTGCTTTGAAAAAAAACTTTGACTTTTTCCTACAAATAAGTTTTTTGCCCATTCCGACCCCTAAATATTATCCGACCATCACCAAAATCAATAGGCTTCTTCCCCTCCGGGACCCTCATCAACACCCAAAATTGATTACAAGGTTTAGATGGACAGACGGACGGACGGACAGACTCAGCTCGTCGAGACAATAATTTTGGTATATATAAGTATGGATCTACGACCATTATTTCGATGCGTTACAAACTTTTTGGGCAAAACCAACTTATAATACCCTCCCCACATAGTGGTGTAGGGTATAAAAACTCTCTTATAGTACGTTTATATATAAACGAGAAGGTTAACCCTGCAAAAGCCTATAATATAAACATGACCTTATTTTAACATCCTAAAATCTTCTATCTAGCGACTTTCAAGGCAATCATCGTAACTGTGCGAATTAACAAAATACAAAACATGTACAAAATATTTGCTAATTTAAGTAGCCGGTTTCTTATGTTAAAGTTCTTTTTTATTTTTCTCAGTCTTAAGGTTTGGTTACAATTTAATTAGTTTTTCACAAATTGTTGCAAAATTTATTTTTCGCCAAAATATGTTTCCTTTTATGACTGACAACAAACTAAAGAAAATTTTTTCAACATTTAAAGACCGTTAGGCCTACAAATTGGCATTCAGTTTTATTGCTCGACTACAAACACATGAGAAGGAGTAAGTAGAATAAGAAGAAGAACAAGAATTTGTCTATTTATGTGTGTTTCTGGCTAAAAGTACAAATTTTGTTATGACTTTCCTTGGACAAAACCTTCAAGTGACAGGATGTGGACGGACGTTGGATGTGGAAAACATAAATAAAACAACAGTCTTTAAAAAGTTTGTTTTTATGATATTTGTGGCGTTGAGTTATTTAATTTGAAAATAATTACAAGTAAACTTCACAGAACACAGCAGCAAGACCAACAACCAGGGGCAACAAGGAAGGCCAAGTCAACGTTCCCTTACGTCCAGTTCAACTCACGAGGTTCATAGCTTCTGATGGTGTTGTTGAGTTAAAGATTTCTCTTCTCAAGAATAAAATAAACAAACAACAACTATAAAATAAAATTTTCTTTCTACCAAAAGCGAGTGGATCATAAAAATCAACGAACATGAGCGAATGACTGGCTGGATGGATGGATGGCTAAATGGATGTTGGATGGTTTGTGGCTCTAAGGATATTAAAGAAAACTTCTAGCCAGAGAAATGACATGAATGGGCAAAACAAAAACAGGAAATGACAACAAACATTGTTTTCATACTGATGAGCTTTTCAGATACACATACTAGCATAGTGGATGAGGAGAGGCAAAACCGAAGACGAGATAAGGAAGAAGGCAAACTGTGGAAATTTTTGGGCGAAAGTAAGTTTTTATTAACACGGTGAAGGATGAGGAAAAATGTGTCTTTGTTGACCAACTGAAAAAGGTCTATGCCGGGTTGAAAGGAGTCCTTATTGGCTTGTTTAGGGGAGTACTTTAGACCAGCTGAGGTGAGTATTTTAGACCAGCTCAGGGTGGACTTTTAGGATAACCTGAAGAATAAGGGTAGTTTTTCTAGACGAGCTGAAGGGAACCTTTGTAAGCGAACTGAAAGGACACTTTGTTGACAAGCTGAAGGGAGTCTTTATAGACGAACTGAAGGGAACTTTGGAGACGAGCTGAAGGAAGTCTTTATAGACGAGCTAAAAAAGTCTTTCTTGACAAGCTGAATACAGTCTTTATAAGCGAGTTGAAAGGAGTGTTTTTATGCAAACTGAAGGAGGTCTTTCAAGACGAGTTGAAGGTAGTCTTTATATACGAGCTAAAGGAAGTCTTCATAGACGAGTTGGGGGAGTCTTTACGAATAAGCTGAAATGAGTATTTATAGACGAACTGAAGTAAGTCTTCCTAGACGAATTTAAGGAGGGTCTTTATAGAAGATCTGCAGAGAGTCTTTATAAATGAGCTGAATGGAGTCTTCATGGACAAATTGGGGAGACTCTTTACGAACGAGCTGGAGGTAGTCTTTGTAGACGAGAAGGTCGTCTTCATGGTCGAGGAAGTCGTCTTCATAGACGAGGAAGTCGTCTTCATAGACGAGGAAGTCGTCTTCATAGACGACAAGGTTGTCTTAATAGACGACAAGGTCGTCTTAATAGGCGACAAGGTCGTCTTAATAGACGACAAGGTCGTCTTAATAGACGACAAGGTCGTCTTAATAGACGAGAAGGTAGTATTAATAGACGACAAGGTCGTCCATTAAGAGGAGGTTGTCTTTATAGACGAGGAGGTTGTCTCTATAGACGAGGAGGTTGTCTCTATATACTAGGAGGAGGTTGTCTCTATAGACGAGGAGGTTGTCTCTATATACTAGGAGGAGGTCGTTAGTAGACGTCAAGGTCGTCTTAATAGACGACGACAAGGTCGTCTTAATAGACGACGACAAGGTCGTCTTAATAGTCGACGAAAAGGAGGTCATGGAGGTCATCTTTATAGACAACTTGGAGGTCGTCTTTATAGACGACATGGAGGTCGTCTTTATAGACGACTTGGAGGTCGTCTTTATAGACGACATGGATGTCGTCTTTATAGACGACATGGATGTCGTCTTTATAGACGACATGGAGGTCGTGTTTATAGACGACATGGAGGTCGTCTTTATAGACGACATGGAGGTCGTGTTTATAGACGACATGGAGGTCGTCTTTATAGACGACATGGAGGTCGTCTTTATAGACGACATGGAGGTCGTCTTTATAGACGACCTGGAGGTCGTCTTTATAGACGACGTGGAGGTCGTCTTCATAGACGACGTGGAGGTGGTCCTTATAGACGACGTGGAGGTCGTCTTCATAGACGACGTGGAGGTGGTCCTTATAGACGACGTGGAGGTCGTCTTTATAGACGACGTGGAGGTCGTCTTTATAGACGACGTGGAGGTCGTCTTTATAGACGACGTGGAGGTCGTCTTTATAGACGACGTGGAGGTCGTCTTTATAGACGACGTGGAGGTCGTCTTTATAGACGACGTGGAGGTCGTCTTTATAGACGACGTGGAGGTCGTCTTTATAGACGACGTGGAGGTCGTCTTTATAGACGACGTGGAGGTCGTCTTTATAGACGACGTGGAGGTCGTCTTTATAGACAACGTGGAGGTCGTCTTTATAGACGACGTGGAGGTCGTCTTTATAGACGACGTGGAGGTCGTCTTTATAGACGACGTGGAGGTCGTCTTTATAGACGACGTGGAGGTCGTCTTTATAGACGACGTGGAAGTCGTCTTTATAGACGACGTGGAGGTCGTCTTTATAGACGACGTGGAGGTCGTCTTTATAGACGACGTGGAGGTCGTCTTTATAGACGACGTGGAGGTCGTCTTTATAGACGACGTGGAGGTCGTCTTTATAGACGACGTGGAGGTCGTCTTTATAGACGACGTGGAGGTCGTCTTTATAGACGACGTGGAGGTCGTCTTTATAGACGACGTGGAGGTCGTCTTTATAGACGACGTGGAGGTCGTCTTTATAGACGACGTGGAGGTCGTCTTTATAGACGACGTGGAGGTCGTCTTTATAGACGACGTGGAGGTCGTCTTTATAGACGACGTGGAGGTCGTCTTTATAGACGACGTGGAGGTCGTCTTTATAGACGACGTGGAGGTCGTCTTTATAGACGACGTGGAGGTCGTCTTTATAGACGACGTGGAGGTCGTCTTTATAGACGACGTGGAGGTCGTCTTTATAGACGACGTGGAGGTCGTCTTTATAGACGACGTGGATGTCGTCTTTATAGACGACGTGGAGGTCGTCTTTATAGACGACGTGGAGGTCGTCTTTATAGACGACGTGGAGGTCGTCTTTATAGACGACGTGGAGGTCGTCTTTATAGACGACGTGGAGGTCGTCTTTGTAGACGACGTGGAGGTCGTCTTTATAGACGACGTGTAGGTCGTCTTCATAGACGACGTGAAGGTGGTCCTTATAGACGACGTGGAGGTGGTCCTTATAGACGACGTGGAGGTCGTCTTTATAGACGACGTGGAGGTCGTCTTTATAGACGACGTGGAGGTCGTCTTTATAGACGACGTGGAAGTCGTCTTTATAGACGACGTGGAGGTCGTCTTTATAGACGACGTGGAGGTCGTCTTTATAGACGACGTGGAGGTCGTCTTTATAGACGACATGCAGGTCGTCTTTATAGACGATATAGAGGTCGTCTTTATAGACGACGTGGAGGTCGTCTTTATAGACGACGTGGAGGTCGTCTTTATAGACGACGTGGAGGTCGTCTTTATAGACGACGTGGAGGTCGTCATTATAGACGACATGGAGGTCGTCTTTATAGACATGGAGGTCGTCATTATAGACGACGTGGAGGTCGTCTTTATAGACGACGTGGAGGTCGTCATTATAGACGACATGGAGGTCGTCTTTATAGACATGGAGGTCGTCATTATAGACGACGTGGAGGTCGTCTTTATAGACGACGTGGAGTTCGTCTTTATAGACGACGTGGAGGTCGTCTTTATAGACGACGTGGAGGTCGTCTTTGTAGACGACGTGGAGGTGGTCCTTATAGACGACGTGGAGGTCGTCTTTATAGACGACGTGGAGGTCGTCTTTATAGACGACGTGGAGGTCGTCTTTATAGACGACGTGGAGGTCGTCTTTATAGACGACGTGGAGTTCGTCTTTATAGACGACGTGGAGGTCGTCTTTATAGACGACGTGAAGGTGGTCCTTATAGACGACGTGGAGGTCGTCTTTATAGACGACATGCAGGTCGTCTTTATAGACGACATGCAGGTCGTCTTTATAGACGACGTGGAGGTCGTCTTTATAGACGACGTGGAGGTCGTCTTTATAGACGACGTGGAGGTCGTCTTTATAGACGACGTGGAGGTCGTCATTATAGACGACATGGAGGTCGTCTTTATAGACATGGAGGTCGTCATTATAGACGACGTGGAGGTCGTCTTTATAGACGACGTGGAGGTCGTCATTATAGACGACATGGAGGTCGTCTTTATAGACATGGAGGTCGTCATTATAGACGACGTGGAGGTCGTCTTTATAGACGACGTGGAGTTCGTCTTTATAGACGACGTGGAGGTCGTCTTTATAGACGACGTGGAGGTCGTCTTTGTAGACGACGTGGAGGTCGTCTTTATAGACGACGTGGAGGTCGTCTTTATAGACGACGTGGAGGTCGTCTTTATAGACGACGTGGAGGTCGTCTTTATAGACGACGTGGAGGTCGCCTTTATAGACGACGTGGAGGTCGTCTTTATAGACGACGTGGAGGTCGTCTTTATAGACGACGTGGAGGTCGTCTTTATAGACGACGTGGAGGTCGTCTTTATAGACGACGTGGAGGTCGTCTTTATAGACGACGTGGAGGTCGTCTTTATAGACGACGTGGAGGTCGTCTTTATAGACGACGTGGAGGTCGTCTTTATAGACGACGTGGAGGTCGTCTTTATAGACGACGTGGAGGTCGTCTTTATAGACGACGTGGAGGTCGTCTTTATAGACGACGTGGAGGTCGTCTTTATAGACGACGTGGAGGTCGTCTTTATAGACGACGTGGAGGTCGTCTTTATAGACGACGTGGAGGTCGTCTTTATAGACGACGTGGAGGTCGTCTTTATAGACGACGTGGAGGTCGTCTTTATAGACGACGTGGAGGTCGTCTTTATAGACGACGTGGAGGTCGTCTTTATAGACGACGTGGAGGTCGTCTTTATAGACGACGTGGAGGTCGTCTTTATAGACGACGTGGAGGTCGTCTTTATAGACGACGTGGAGGTCGTCTTTATAGACGACGTGGAGGTCGTCTTTATAGACGACGTGGAGGTCGTCTTTATAGACGACGTGGAGGTCGTCTTTATAGACGACGTGGAGGTCGTCTTTATAGACGACGTGGAGGTCGTCTTTATAGACGACGTGGAGGTCGTCTTTATAGACGACGTGGAGGTCGTCTTTATAGACGACGTGGAGGTCGTCTTTATAGACGACGTGGAGGTCGTCTTTATAGACGACGTGGAGGTCGTCTTTATAGACGACGTGGAGGTCGTCTTTATAGACGACGTGGAGGTCGTCTTTATAGACGACGTGGAGGTCGTCTTTATAGACGACGTGGAGGTCGTCTTTATAGACGACGTGGAGGTCGTCTTTATAGACGACGTGGAGGTCGTCTTTATAGACGACGTGGAGGTCGTCTTTATAGACGACGTGGAGGTCGTCTTTATAGACGACGTGGAGGTCGTCTTTATAGACGACGTGGAGGTCGTCTTTATAGACGACGTGGAGGTCGTCATTATAGACGACATGGAGGTCGTCTTTATAGACGACGTGGAGGTCGTCTTTATAGACGACATGGAGGTCGTCTTTATAGACGACGTGGAGGTCGTCTTTATAGACGACGTGGAGGTCGTCTTTATAGACGACGTGGAGGTCGTCTTTATAGACGACGTGGAGGTCGTCTTTATAGACGACGTGGAGGTCGTCTTTATAGACGACGTGGAGGTCGTCTTTATAGACGACGTGGAGGTCGTCTTTATAGACGACGTGGAGGTCGTCTTTATAGACGACGTGGAGGTCGTCTTTATAGACGACGTGGAGGTCGTCTTTATAGACGACGTGGAGGTCGTCTTTATAGACGACGTGGAGGTCGTCTTTATAGACGACGTGGAGGTCGTCTTTATAGACGACGTGGAGGTCGTCTTTATAGACGACGTGGAGGTCGTCTTTATAGACGACGTGGAGGTCGTCTTTATAGACGACGTGGAGGTCGTCTTTATAGACGACGTGGAGGTCGTCTTTATAGACGACATGGAGGTCGTCTTTATAGACGACATGGAGGTCGTCTTTATAGACGACGTGGAGGTCGTCTTTATAGACGACGTGGAGGTCGTCTTTATAGACGACGTGGAGGTCGTCTTTATAGACGACGTGGAGGTCGTCTTTATAGACGACGTGGAGGTCGTCTTTATAGACGACGTGGAGGTCGTCTTTATAGACGACGTGGAGGTCGTCTTTATAGACGACGTGGAGGTCGTCTTTATAGACGACGTGGAGGTCGTCTTTATAGACGACGTGGAGGTCGTCTTTATAGACGACGTGGAGGTCGTCTTTATAGACGACGTGGAGGTCGTCTTTATAGACGACGTGGAGGTCGTCTTTATAGACGACGTGGAGGTCGTCTTTATAGACGACGTGGAGGTCGTCTTTATAGACGACATGGAGGTCGTCTTTATAGACGACATGGAGGTCGTCTTTATAGACGACATGGAGGTCGTCTTTATAGACGACATGGAGGTCGTCTTTATAGACGACATGGAGGTCGTCTTTATAGACGACATGGAGGTCGTCTTTATAGACGACATGGAGGTCGTCTTTATAGACGACATGGAGGTCGTCTTTATAGACGACATGGAGGTCGTCTTTATAGACGACATGGAGGTCGTCTTTATAGACGACATGGAGGTCGTCTTTATAGACGACATGGAGGTCGTCTTTATAGACGACATGGAGGTCGTCTTTATAGACGACATGGAGGTCGTCTTTATAGACGACATGGAGGTCGTCTTTATAGACGACATGGAGGTCGTCTTTATAGACGACATGGAGGTCGTCTTTATAGACGACATGGAGGTCGTCTTTATAGACGACATGGAGGTCGTCTTTATAGACGACATGGAGGTCGTCTTTATAGACGACATGGAGGTCGTCTTTATAGACGACATGGAGGTCGTCTTTATAGACGACATGGAGGTCGTCTTTATAGACGACATGGAGGTCGTCTTTATAGACGACATGGAGGTCGTCTTTATAGACGACATGGAGGTCGTCTTTATAGACGATATAGAGGTCATCTTTATAGACGACATGGAGGTCGTCTTTATAGACGACATGGAGGTCGTCTTTATAGACGACATGGAGGTCGTCTTTATAGACGACATGGAGGTCGTCTTTATAGACGACATGGAGGTCGTCTTTATAGACGACATGGAGGTCGTCTTTATAGACGACATGGAGGTCATCTTTATAGACGACATGGAGGTCGTCTTTATAGACGACATGGAGGTCGTCTTTATAGACGACATGGAGGTCATCTTTATAGACGACATGGAGGTCGTCTTTATAGACGACATGGAGGTCGTCTTTATAGACGACATGGAGGTCATCTTTATAGACGACATGGAGGTCGTCTTTATAGACGACATGGAGGTCGTCTTTATAGACGACATGGAGGTCATCTTTATAGACGACATGGAGGTCGTCTTTATAGACGACATGGAGGTCGTCTTTATAGACGACATGGAGGTCATCTTTATAGACGACATGGAGGTCGTCTTTATAGACGACATGGAGGTCGTCTTTATAGACGATATAGAGGTCGTCTTTATAGACGACGTGGAGGTCGTCTTTATAGACGACGTGGAGGTCGTCTTTATAGACGACGTGGAGGTCGTCTTTATAGACGACATGGAGGTCGTCTTTATAGACGACATGGAGGTCGTCTTTATAGACGACATGGAGGTCGTCTTTATAGACGACATGGAGGTCGTCTTTATAGACGACATGGAGGTCGTCTTTATAGACGACATGGAGGTCGTCTTTATAGACGATATAGAGGTCATCTTTATAGACGACATGGAGGTCGTCTTTATAGACGACATGGAGGTCGTCTTTATAGACGACATGGAGGTCGTCTTTATAGACGACATGGAGGTCGTCTTTATAGACGACATGGAGGTCGTCTTTATAGACGACATGGAGGTCATCTTTATAGACGACATGGAGGTCGTCTTTATAGACGACATGGAGGTCGTCTTTATAGACGACATGGAGGTCATCTTTATAGACGACATGGAGGTCGTCTTTATAGACGACATGGAGGTCGTCTTTATAGACGACATGGAGGTCATCTTTATAGACGACATGGAGGTCGTCTTTATAGACGACATGGAGGTCGTCTTTATAGACGACATGGAGGTCATCTTTATAGACGACATGGAGGTCGTCTTTATAGACGACATGGAGGTCGTCTTTATAGACGATATAGAGGTCGTCTTTATAGACGACGTGGAGGTCGTCTTTATAGACGACGTGGAGGTCGTCTTTATAGACGACGTGGAGGTCGTCTTTATAGACGACGTGGAGGTCGTCTTTATAGACGACGTGGAGGTCGTCTTTATAGACGACGTGGAGGTCGTCTTTATAGACGACGTGGAGGTCGTCTTTATAGACGACGTGGAGGTCGTCATTATAGACGACATGGAGGTCGTCTTTATAGACGACATGGAGGTCATCTTTATAGACGACATGGAGGTCGTCTTTATAGACGACATGGAGGTCGTCTTTATAGACGACATGGAGGTCGTCTTTATAGACGACATGGAGGTCGTCTTTATAGACGACATGGAGGTCGTCTTTATAGACGATATAGAGGTCGTCTTTATAGACGATATAGAGGTCGTCTTTATAGACGACGCGGAGGTCGTCTTTATAGACGACGCGGAGGTCGTCTTTATAGACGACGTGGAGGTCGTCATTATACACGACATGGAGGTCGTCTTTATAGACGACATGGAGGTCGTCTTTATAGACGACATGGAGGTCGTCTTTATAGACGACATGGAGGTCGTCTTTATAGACGACATGGAGGTCGTCTTTATAGACGACATGGAGGTCGTCTTTATAGACGACATGGAGGTCGTCTTTATAGACGACATGGAGGTCGTCTTTATAGACGACATGGAGGTCGTCTTTATAGACGACGTGGAGGTCGTCTTTATAGACGACGTGGAGGTCGTCTTTATAGACGACGTGGAGGTCGTCATTATAGACGACATGGAGGTCGTCTTTATAGACGACATGGAGGTCATCTTTATAGACGACATGGAGGTCGTCTTTATAGACGACATGGAGGTCGTCTTTATAGACGACATGGAGGTCGTCTTTATAGACGACGTGGAGGTCGTCTTTATAGACGACGTGGAGGTCGTCTTTATAGACGACGTGGAGGTCGTCATTATAGACGACATGGAGGTCGTCTTTATAGACGACATGGAGGTCATCTTTATAGACGACATGGAGGTCGTCTTTATAGACGACATGGAGGTCGTCTTTATAGACGACATGGAGGTCATCTTTATAGACGACATGGAGGTCGTCTTTATAGACGACATGGAGGTCGTCTTTATAGACGACATGGAGGTCGTCTTTATAGACGACATGGAGGTCGTCTTTATAGACGACATGGAGGTCGTCTTTATAGACGACATGGAGGTCATCTTTATAGACGACATGGAGGTCGTCTTTATAGACGACATGGAGGTCGTCTTTATAGACGACATGGAGGTCATCTTTATAGACGACATGGAGGTCGTCTTTATATACGACATGGAGGTCGTCTTTATAGACGATATAGAGGTCGTCTTTATAGACGACGTGGAGGTCGTCTTTATAGACGACGTGGAGGTCGTCTTTATAGACGACGTGGAGGTCGTCTTTATAGACGACGTGGAGGTCGTCATTATAGACGACATGGAGGTCGTCTTTATAGACGACATGGAGGTCATCTTTATAGACGACATGGAGGTCGTCTTTATAGACGACATGGAGGTCGTCTTTATAGACGATATAGAGGTCGTCTTTATAGACGATATAGAGGTCGTCTTTATAGACGACGCGGAGGTCGTCTTTATAGACGACGTGGAGGTCGTCATTATACACGACATGGAGGTCATCTTTATAGACGACATGGAGGTCATCTTTATAGACGACATGGAGGTCGTCTTTATAGACGACATGGAGGTCGTCTTTATAGACGACATGGAGGTCGTCTTTATAGACGACATGGAGGTCGTCTTTATAGACGACATGGAGGTCGTCTTTATAGACGACCTGGAGGTCGTCTTTATAGACGACATGGAGGTCGTCTTTATAGACGACATGGAGGTCGTCTTTATAGACGACGTGGAGGGCGTTTAAGTTCTTGTTGGTATGTGGCATTTGGGTAAATCAGATTAATTCGTCCCCACTTCTCCTGCCGAAAACTTTTCTTATATCCAAAAACTTTTTTATTTACCAATTTTATTGTCATTGCTTTACAATACTTCGTTATATTCTTATCCACTGTGCCCTGTATTGGTTTCGAACAAAACAATACGAAAAAAGTTCTACTCAAGGCAAAATTGATTTGTCTCACGGGAGATTTTTTACGACTTCAATAGTTTGGCAGTAAAGTTGCCGCTTCCCTCCACTGCGCTGGCCCTATCAACAAAACGAAACTCCACAACATTCACCCACAAACAACATGCCCACATAGCCCAAGAGGTATTAGACAATCCCTCACGAATAAAAACAATAAAACAGTAAACGGCCAACAAGCAACATAAACTTCACCACTCTCAGCAAAGTGTGGACAGACACACACACACACAAACCAACACATTCACAAAGTGAGTAAAACAAAAAGAAATTGAATACTTTTAGCCAAAACCTAAACACAAACAATCAAAGCAAAGTGAAAAAATCC
Source organism: Musca autumnalis (assembly GCF_047663935.1). Classification (NCBI taxonomy): domain Eukaryota; kingdom Metazoa; phylum Arthropoda; class Insecta; order Diptera; family Muscidae; genus Musca; species Musca autumnalis. Next base: position 257,233,836 of record NW_027411755.1, on the reverse strand, counting down.
CTTCTGAAATCCAATATAAAATGAAGTGCAAAATGGGGTAAAAAAGAATTAAAAGGGAAAATGGCTAATGATGTGATGGAGTCGACTATTTCACGTTCTACGAAGCATAACAGGCAAGTAGAGTAATAGACTATAAAAATGGGTCTCTAGTTTTGTCTAGGTGTAGCAGAAAAAACCTTTAAAGATAATGGTCATTAATGTGTTCACATATTCAATACAGGGATAGCAGAGGAGGAGTACATTTTTATATCCACCCCGGCTGTTCGTATTTCTATTTGAATACAATATCTTAAACAAAAAATTTTCCTCCTCCATAATGTAGGGTATATGTGCCATCATTAACGAAGAACTGCATAAACAAACAAAATTGTTTATAAAATATTAAAAGTGCAAAACCAGAAAGAAGGAATTGCCAAAAAGACCAACAACGCATAAACAAACAGACTTTGATTGTCTAATTAGACATGGAATGCAAATGCAACAACAACAGCAGCAGAAGCTTCACAGACAGAACAACTAAATTTTTAATGTCCTACTTTCACACTTTACTTTATCACCAGCACTACCTTTTTGTGGCATTCGCCTTTCACAACTTCCGGCTTCTCTGTAAACTTTCGCTCGTAATTCAATTTTAGTGACACCAACAGCTCTGAATAGCCAATATTTTGTTAACAGACAACAATTTCACTGTTGTCATTTTTTGTGTTATTTTACCTTTTTTATTTTGTTTTCTTTTATATTCGTCTTCTACAGTTTTTTTGTGTGTTTGGCTCTAGTTTTATTTATTTGCAGATTGTTTGGTTCCTGGTCAACTTCTGCCAGCTAGCCGACCAGGTAAGTTATGGACAACACCCGCTCATATTTGTGTTTGTGTGTGAGAAATGTTTGGTTTTTTAGAGCTAAGTTAGAGGACAAATAAAATAAAAACAAAACGAACTAAAAGTTCTTTAAATGCCTCAACAGAATGGCAACAAAACCCCAATGCCGGACAAGAGACTGAACTTCTGTCGTAAATTCACGCAATTAAGGGTAAAAAAAATTGTTTTTAATGGCCGCGGGTATGCTGAAGCAAGCATGTTCTGAATTTTCTATAGATTTTTTTCTGTACGTTTGGGGGATGGTGGCCATTCACAACGTTTAAGTTTAATAACACCCATTCCAACTCAACTTAATGTCGGTGCCTGGTTGTTCTTATTGTTGCCGCAACTTAGATGTAGTCTCATCCCTTTGCATTTAAAACCCAAAAAAAGGATGGCTTGAGTACTTATCCGATAAGTTGATATTTTGAGAGTGACTATCTAATTGCTGGACATATGCAGTCTTGAATTTAAATGAGTTTCATTTCATTTGCCTGGAAGACCTTTTAATAATATTTCTTTGTATTCGTTTTGGGGTCACATGTACATATATGCATGCATTTGAAATTAAGGGCAAAGGTGATTCTCTAGTAGTAATGTGTGCAATTATAGAGCCAAGGAGCAATGACACTGTACAACACAAAAAATAATTACTAGATAATTCGGCCAGATTATGAAAGAGGGCCGAAAAAAGAAGACACGTGTATAGGCGTTTTGAAAGTTTACATTGGGAAGTTACCAAAATAGGCGTGGCAAGTTCCGCCCATTTCTACAGGTTTTGAATAATTCGACGTTACCAAAATAGGCGTGGCAAGTTCCGCCCATTTCTACAGGTTTTGAATAATTCGACGTCAGATTCCTTGGAATCCTTGCATTTTAGGTATAAAGTGTCTTTGCAATATTACTGAAAACAATGCGGGGTATCTTTCTATGAAAAATATTAACCCTCATGCGATTCACTAAACGGGTCTTTTTGGTACTTTTTTCAAAAACGTTTTAAAACTTCTCGTATCAGATCAAAATATTCTACAAAATTATTTTTCATAAAATTTTACTATAAGTCCCCGAATACACCAAAACTCTAACTCATACCTAAACGCCAGGAATCTGCCAAAAATAAAATCACATTTTAGGTTTAATGTTGTACTTTATCTGAGTTTATTAAGTTCTGTCCCACAAAACTTCATTCTAGATAGAATACGTCAAAGACAAAAATATTCTCCATCAAATTTCAATATAAGTCGCCGAATAAATGAAATATGTATTTACAATATTTATCAATAAAATATATACATCAAATTTGCCAAAAAAACACCCGAATATTTTTGAATAAATTTGTTTTGTTATTTTTTCGAGTAGATGGATGAAAGTAACATGAAATTTAGTTTTAGACGAAAGATGTTAAAAGAAGAAATATTCTACACAAAATTTCACTGCAATTTCAACAACAAACTAGATATCTAAGTAAAATACTTTGTTAGGAAAATTACGTTACAAAATTAGATATTATAGGTAGAAATTATTTGTTATACTTTTAGACTCTTAATTAAAATTTCTTCCATGCTGAGTCAAAATCTCCTAAAATACTTCAGTTTTTGGGGATCGTGTCAAAAGAAGAAATGTTCTTTATACCTAAAATGCAAGGATTCCAAGGAATCTGATGTCGAATATTTCAAAACCTGTAGAAGGGGACGGAACTTGCCACGCCTATTTACGTTACTTCACGGTGTAAACTTTCAAAACGCCGATACTCGTGTCTTCTTGTTTTCGGTCCACTTTCATAATCTGTGCGGAGTTTCTTGTAATTATAAAAAAAGTTCAATTTTGTTGTTCAGTTTAATCGGAGCCCTTTAGAGCCGAATAACCCAACTACTCCGTCAAGGAAGCCACCATTAATACGAGTATACTCCGCTTAACGTAGTTTTGAATGATACTTTCAATCTGGGGATATATGTTTACTAGGCCGGAACGATTTGTATGGAAGGAAAAACATTTTATTGGGCCTCAGCGTTTCTGATTCCTGGGATTGTATTGAGCAAAAAATTTCACTGTCCACTGCCTTTATCCATAAAGCCAAAATTGCCTGAGGGAGCGTTCTAATGCTTTCGCGATGTACTAATTATTGTCTTGACCACAATTTTTGTCTTAGTGTTGGATCGAACATCTCAATGGTTTGGCTGTTATATGCCAAAATATGGTCTAGTGAACTTTCTTGCTCAGTACAATCATATTAATCGGAAGAAAAGCGAATGGCACAATAAGGTGTTCAAATCGTCTCACCCTAATGTTTATGTATTATGGGGAACATTGTTGCATTTAGGCACACGCCTCGTCCACACCATACAATATTTTGACCACATTTTTTGATTTCTTTAGTTTAAATATGTGTACCTTCGAATACCGCATAGAAGTTAAAAATCGGTGATGACAAAAAATTAGATGTTGGCCAAGAAAATCAATTGCTGAACCATTGTGAGATGGTCTGTTATATCCACCGGAGTAACTCGGAAGAAACTTCGACCAGGACCCATCATCCCAATAATTTTATGTTGCTGCTCCAAAACATTCCCATTGTGTCCCCAATTTCGTCGTCGGTATACGAGACCCACCGCAGTCCCCCACATCAACTAATACAACATCTTACACCCCATGTTGTTGTTCAGAAAAACAATATTGCTGAATTGCCGAAAATGCATCATTGCTGCATTTCAATTGCAACAGACTCCACAACAAAATCAGCGAAACTAGGCCTTGTGAAATGGAAATAAACAAAGCTTACCATCAACTGTAGCTTGCAAAATTGCGATTTTTATAACGTTTTGCGAAAGGATCGTACAGGAAGCGAAGGATGAAGACTTGCCTTGCTTATACAACAGTCTGTCCAGTACATACCTTTCTCGTCTGAGCTTGTCTCTAGTAACCCTCTCATTAAATGTAAGGGAGTAGAAAGAAGTAAAGTGTGGGACGCCCAAAGTAGTGGTGCTTAATATGTACATATTTCCATTGAATAGTTGTGTTGTGAGTTGTATGCTTAATATAATATCCATTTTAGGGGATAATACGCCCATGAAACTAGTGAAATTCAATGCTCCTCTTGAGCTTTGGTATTCCTACCTAGACAATGACCAGAGGGATATAATGCTGACCGAGCAAATTTATATCTGCACATTTTGCACGGTGAACGAGGATGCTCCTACGAGGATAAGAGGAGATTGTCACAGCTCGCCAGACATAACAATTTTGGCCCCCGGTCTTATAAATGTGTGATAAATGACTAGTCCTGGCAATACGTCAATTCTCTTAGTACATATCACCCTCCAACGATTGTCACCGTTAAGAGACCAGCCGACTTCATAACTTCTGAACGCCCTTACTTTTCTGAACCATGGACTAGCTGATTGGCGAGAGTTAAGAGACTTTGCAGTCACCGCTTTAGGGCGTTGTCCATTAGCTCAGATCTACATGGAGCTAAGAAAAATTTCCACTCATCTTCACAGCTGCAGCCAGGAAACATACCTGCTGATTTAATGTCAATGTCATGCAGGGTGCGCCTTAACTAACTTTTACAGAAAACCGCTTACACTGTGGTAACAGATGAGAAAATCCAGAAACAACAAAATCGCTCTCTCGCATAGAATTATTACAGCTACAATATTTTCTTTAGTCCCATTTAGATAAAACTGGCGGTTTCCAAGCAAAATCGTCAAAACCTAAAAAAAACCTAAAAATGTGAACTTTAACCGCGATTTATTTAAAAATCTCAAAAACAGTGAAACCTATGAAAATAGCTTGAAGGTTAATCTCGTAGAGAATTGTCACTGCTACAACATTTCTTTAGTCTCATTTCGATAGGTCTTGCGGTTTTCGAGCAAAATCGTGAAAACCTAAAAAAAATCCTTAAAATGATCGCGATTTATTTAAAAATCCCTACGGCGATTTTTTAGGTTTTTTGATTTTTCTCATCTATGAACATTGTAGTTTCAGAATCCGCAAAAACTTCCCACGTGCTCCATTCATTTTAATTTAGTTAAGGGGCACCGTGTTTTTCCAACCCCAACTCCTGGAATTTTTTAAAGTATATTTCAAACACCAGTTCGTAGAATTTTAAACCCCAACTCCTGGAATTAAAGCCCCAATTCGAGGATTTTTATACCCTCAGAATTTATGCTAACGAGGGTATATGGTAATATTCAAAAATGTTTTACAATCGTTGAAGTTGAGGTTCACCATTTAATAAGTCGCGAACTATCAGTATATTTTATACAATATGAATATATTTATATTAATTGAAGTGTTTTAGCCGGGGTCGCATAAAATGAACCAACAAATAATTTATGTGGAAGCTGTGTTGGTGGTAATATTAAAAAATGGGTAAAAATGTGTTGAAGTTTACAAGTTTTTTTGTGTTCTTTCTTCATTTCTGGTCAAACCACAGAAAATTCAGACCTGAGCTCAAAGAAAGAATTGAAGAATACCCCTTGGGCAACATGGTTCCAATGTATGACTTTTCGATATATACACTGCATTTCCCTAAAATCGATGCTGAAATTTTGAAGTTTTGAAATCTGGGTTTTTTTAATTTTTCTTATAATTGGAGGGCGCAACCAGATAATTACCCAAACTATTTATTGGATTGTAGAACTCGTGATTCCACGTCGTTTGATGTATATCTCATGAATGTGCTTCATACAGCTCTCTAGCAATAGGAGTCCAAAGTCGAAATTTTGGTGCGTAAATTTTCTTTAAAAACCTATTTTTTTGGCTTCAAAATTTACAACTGTGACTCGGGTACCCTTGAACCCCGCGTGATTTTAGTTTTTTTACGCGCCGGATCTAATGAACCCTTCCGCTTTCAAATCCATCCACTAAAACTGCGGTTATAGATACCTTGAAAGTAGGAAATTCTGCAAAATTATATTTTGATGATTCCGCGCATTGAACCGCGATTTCCTTTGGTTATTTTTACATAAGTGGAATCCTTTATACGCGATTATATTATTTTACAAAACCGTGTGGCATAAATTAGCGAGATTCTGGAGTAATATTCGTATTTCGTATAAAATAGAATTTGGTAGCACATCCGCGGTTCTTGACGAATTTGTTTAAAATTTGTTATAATGACGTATTTTTTATAGGCAGTCACTGAAATCGGATGCGCCTTATAATCTTATGTACATCGCGCAATTTTTACCCACATAAAGGTTTTTTGAACAGTAAGATGCAGCTGACGGCACACTTTGGCCGCTGAATGAAAAGTGGAAAAATCGCTACATATTGATAGAGAAACACTCGCTGTATCTGAAAAGCGCATGCGCCTTAACTGATTTTAACGAATTCGCGAATTATACGTTTTTTAACTTTTATGTTTTTTCTTTGATTGTAATTTCAATATTACTTTCTATTTTATAATCCTATTGTTTATCAAAGTAAGCAAATACATTTTCGTGTTCGTCATCGCATTTTCCCTGAAGAAGTTTCAGCGAAGTCCGTCAGTCCTTACATCGAAATTTAGCGAAATAGTAGAATAACTCCCAAAAATGTTTTTTTCTATTTTTCGTATTAAACAAACAAATATATTTTTGAAATAATATTCCAACAATAAGTTTTCGTCTTTTGTTGTTGCTGTAATATGGCAGTTATAAATCCTATCGTTAAATTTTATTTTATGTTTTTAATTTATTTTTTTCGAGTTTTATTTGGACTCTAAATTAGAATAAGTTAAATTTACTCCAAGATTTTTTCAGTATTTCTTGATTTTCCGCGAAAATAGAAATACATTTAGTAAATATTTGGGCATCTACGGATAGATATTTAATGCTGTTAACGCTTTATATATACATTTTCTTATTACAACAAAAATGGAATTTTTAAATATTTGTTCTTTATAAGGGAATAAAACCCCCATAACTTTTGAGCGCAGCATCCAAATTTGTGAACGCAAATAGATTTGAAACCACGACTTTTTTTCTTAATGTATGTTTCAAAAATTGCGGATGTGCTCGAAAAAAATTTTTAACATTTCTTCCAATGGAATTGCAAAAGAAATTTGAAATTTACCATATACACTTTCATACGAGCAAAATGTGCCTCATCAAAATAATGGTTTTAGACCCATACTTCATGAGAAAATAGCCTGCAAGGTGCATAAAACCTATATGACACCATGTGTAGTGGTTGGAGCGCAAGTTAACTCTCGAATGAATCTCCGATTCGGTCCAAAATTTGAACTTCTTGATATTTTGTTCAAACTTAGTTTAAGTTCGAAGATAAGCCATATGGGTCCACCCCTTCAGGTACCTCCCCACAGAAGTTCAAAAATGTTCGGAAAATTTTAAGCACGATAACTCTTGATGGGGGTGACCGATTGTGTCCACACTTTACACGTCCCAATATATCTATCAGATATAGATCAGGTTCGAATATGGACTTTATTTGTCCGCTCCTTCTGGTACCACCCACACAAAATTTCGGATAAGTTCAGTTTAAGACCTGATCTCGAATGATTTTTGTTAAAGCAACTTGCATTCGCTGCCTCAATTACAACGGTGAAAGTTTGTTCAGGGGGCAAGCCCATACTTCTTGAGAAAACAACCCGAAGTATGTAAAAAAACCCTATGACACCAATCGATCAACCGATTTGGTCCAAAATGTGACCTTCGTCATATTTTGTCGGTCCATTCTTTAAGTACCTCCTCCTCAACTCCAAGACGCAGAATTTTATAAAGTATATTCTAAACCCCAACTCCTATAGCTTTAAACCACAACTAGTGGAATTTAAAAACCCAGCTCCTGGAATTTTATGCCACAACTCGTGAAATTTTTTAAAGTATTTTCTAAACCCTAACACGCCGATATATATTATTTAATTATTACTTATTATTTGTACATATTTTAAACCCCAACTCGTGGAATTTTTTCAAGTATATTTTAAACACCAACCTGTGGAATTTTTAATATATATTTTAAACCCCAACTCGTGGATTTTTTTAGATGCTATTTTAAACCCCAACTCGTGGAATTTTTTAAATGCTATTTTAAACCCCAACTCGTGGAATTTTTTAAATGCTATTTTAAACCCCAACAGGTGGAATTTTAACCCCAACTCGTGGATTTGTTTAGATGCTATTTTAAACCCTAACTCGTGGAATTTTTTAAATGCTATTTTAAACCCCAACTCGTGGATTTTTTAAATGCTATTTTAAACCCCAACAGGTGGAATTTTAACCCCAACTCGTATAACTTTAAACCCCAACTCGTGGAATTTTAAACCCCAAATCGTATAACTTTAAACCCCAACTCGTATAACTTTAAACCCCAAACTGGTGGAATTTTAAACCCCACCTCTTATAATTTCAAACCCCAACTCGTGGATTTTTTTAAAGTATATTTTAAACACCAACCTGCGGAATTTTTATACCCTCAGCCTTTAGGCTAAAGAGGGTATTTACACTTTGATACGGCCAAAAATGTGCCTCATCGAAATAATGGTTTTAGACCCCAAGTATGTTTGTACGATATCCGTTTCAGACAATTTTGAGTCGATCTAGCAATGTCCGTCCGTCTGTCTGTCTGTCTGTCTGTCTGTCCGTCTGTCTGGCTGGTGCGCACGATAACTCTCGAAGGGATCAATCGATTCGATTCAAATTTTGGGTGTCGAAATATTTTGTCCAGATTTGATTTAAGTTCGAAGATGGGCCATATCGGTCCACTCCTTCAGGTACCTCCCCCACAAAAGTTAAAAAATGTTCGGAAAAATTGTCCGCACGATAACTCTTGAAGCGAGTAACCGAATTAGTCCATACTTTGCTCATCGTGACATTTCTACCAGACATAGATGAGGTTCCAATATGGACCCTATTGCTTCACTCTTTCTGGTACCTCTCACACAAAATTTTGCTTAAGTGCAGTTTAAGGCCTGCTCTCGAATCGCTTTGATTTTTGTCGCAGCCACTTGTATTCACTACCCTCATTACGACGATATAATTTTTTTCAAGAGCAAGTCCATATATAATCAGAATTCAGCACGAAAACTGCAAACAACCCATATAATACCATGTGTCGTAGTTGGAGCGCACGCTAACTCTCGAACTGATCAACATATTTGGTTAAAATTTTGGGTCTTTCAATATTTTGTCCAAACTTATTTTAAGTTCGAAGATAGACCATATCGGTCCACTCCTTCCGGTACCTCCCCCACAAAGGTTCAAAATTTTTCGCCAAGATTGTGGGCATGATAACTCTAGGAGGGAATAACCGAATTGAGCCAAATTTTGCTATTGGTAATATTACTTTCAGGCATAGATCTAGTTCTAATATGGACTATATCGGTCCACTCATTTGAGTACCTCCCACACAAAATTTGAAAAATGTATAGTTTAACAACTCCTCTCTGATCTTAATAATTTGTGATGCAGCAGGTTGCACTTGCGGCCCCTGTTACGACGATGTAATTTTTTTCGTGGGCAAGTCCATACTTCCTGAGATAATGACCCAAAAAGGTCCAGAAAATCCTACCGGAACCACCTAAAATGGCTAATGTGTAAAATAACCCTTTAAGAGAGAAATCGATTTAGCTCAAACTTTGTAAATTGAAAAGTAAAATTTTAATATATTTAAATTCAGAAAATTTAATAAAGAAAAAAATATTTCCTACAGATTTGTATTAGGTCGAATATGTACTACATCGGATCACTCCTATGGGTACACCCTACCCAAAGTTTGGAAAAAATTCACTCGTCTTGGATCATTCTGAATTTTGTTGCAACATGTAGTTTTTTGCGGCCCTTTCCATCCTGGAAAATTTTCCCAACAGCTAAAACCTTTTTTTCTTCGGGTACGTGGCTGAGGGTATATCTCTGTCGGCTCAGCTGACTGATACTTTCTTACTTGTTAATATATATTTTAAACCCCAACACGTGGAATTTTAAACCACAACTCGTATAAGTTTAAACCCCAACTCGTGGATTTTTTTAAAGTATATTTTAAACACCAACCTGTGGAATTTTTTATATATATTTTAAAACCAAACTCGTGGAAATTTTTTAAAGATATTTTAAACCCAAACGTGTGGAATTTTGTTAATGATATTTTAAACCCCAAAACGTGGAATTTTTTAAAGTGTATTCTAAACCCCAACTCGGTGAATTTTAAACCCCAACTCGTTGAACTTTTAATCCCAATTCGTATAATTTTAAACCCCAAATCGTTGAATTTTAAACCCCAACTCGTGGAATTTTTAAAGTAATTTTAAACACCAACCTGTGGATTTTTTTAATATATATTTTAAACCCCAACTCGTGAAATTTTTTTAAATAATATTTTAAACCGCAGCTCGTGGAATTTTATACCCCAACTCGTATAATTTTAAACCCCAACTCGTGAAATTTTAAGCCCCAACTCGCATAATTTAAACCCCTACTCGTGGAATTTTGAACCCCAACTCGTATAATTTTAAACCCTAGCTCGTGGAATTTTAGACCCCAACTCCTATAATTTTAAACCCCAACTCGTGGAATTTTTGAAATGATATTTTAAACCCCAACTAGTGGAATTTTTTAAAGTGTATTTTAAACTCCCACTCGTATAATTTTAAACCCCAACTCGTGGATTTTTTTAATGTATATTTTAAACCCCAACCTGTGGAATTTTAAAATGTATATTTTAAACTCCAACTTGTGGAATTTTAAACCCCAACTCGTTGACTTTTTTAAAGTATATTTTAAACCCTAACTGGTGGAATGTAAAATCCATACTCGTCGAATTTTAAACCCCAACTCGTGGATTTTTTAAGGTTTATTTTAAACCACAACTCGTGGAACTTTTTAAAGTATATTTTGAACCCCAACTTGTGGAATTTTAAACCACAACTCGTGGAATTTTAAAACCAACTTGCCAAATTTTAATTCCCACTTTCCATTAATTAGACATTATTGGTATGTTTGATAACAATTAATATTTTTGTTTTTCAAAACATACGCAATCACAAAAATATATGTATTGGAATGAGAGAGCTGATTTATATCGAAATTATTTGAATCGGAATTTTATACAAACTACACAAAATTTATTTCTTTAAAACAAAAATAAAATCTAAATTAAACAAGTAAAATAGTATCAGTCGGTTTTGCCGACAGAGATATAACCTCAGCCTGTATATATTGAAACAATTTTTTTCCCAAAGTACGTATGTATTTAGGGGTTTTAAAAAATTTTGGGCGTTTGAACCGACAAAAATGTTGATTAGGATTAAATATCAAAAGTTTTGCGGAGGAGATACTAAAAGGAATGGATCGATTTTGACCGTTATGGAAGTGGATCTCCAGCCACAACATATGGTGCCATAGGGGTTTCTACACTCTTCTGGTTGTTTGCTCAAGAAGTATGGACTTGCCCCTAAAAAAACTTTTACCATCGTTATTGAGGCAGCGAATGCAAGTTGCTTCAACAAAAATCAAAGTGATTCGACATTAGGTCTTAAAGTGAACTTATCCGAAATTTTGTTTGGGAGGTACTGAATAAAATGGAAAAACATAGTCCATATTTGAACCTGATCTATATCTGGTAGATATATTAGGATGTATAAAGTATGGACCAATTCGGCCACTCACTTCAAAAGTTACAGTACGAAAATTTTTTCCGAACATTTTTGTACTTTTGTGGGGAGGTACCTGAAGGAGTGGACCGATATGGCTTATCTTCGAATTTAAACTATATTTGGACAAAATATTGCGAAGGACAAATTTTGGACCGAATCGGCAGATTCGTTCTAGGGTTATCTTGGGCTCCAACCACCTCACACGCTGTCATAGGGATTTTTGCAACTTTCACGCTATTTTCTCAGGAAGTATGGACTTGCCCCTAATGAAACTTGTACCGTCGTTTGGGTGGCAGTGAATACAAGTTGCTAAAACAAAAATCAAAGCGATTCGAGAGATGGCCCTAAACTGAAATTTTTCCGAAATTTTGTGTGGGAGATACCCGAAGGAGTGGATCGATTGAGTCCACATTGAAACATTATCTAAGTCGGGTACACATTTCAGGATGTGCAAAGTATGGATGAAATCGGTTACTCCCTTCAAGAGTTACCGTGCGCACAAATGTTTCGAACATTTTCGAACTTTTGTGTGGGAGGTACCGGAAGGAGTGGACCGATATAGCCCATCTTCGAACTTAAACTAAGTTTGGGCAAAATATTACGAAAGCCAAACTTTGAACCGAATCGGTTCATGCGTTCGAGAGTTATCGTGCGCTCCAGCCAGCCAGACAGGCAGACAGACAGACAGACAGACGGACGGACATTGCTCAATCGACTCCAAATTGTCTGAAACACATTTCGTCCAAACATACTTGGGGTCTAAAACCATTATTTCGATGAGGCACATTTTGCCCGTATGAAAGTGTATATACCCTCGTTAGCATAAATGCTGAGGGTATAAAAATATTTCTCGAAACATTTTTTTTGTAAAGAAACGACATTCGAACTTTTGGCGGACAAAAGCAAAATATTTTGCAAAGCTTCGACAGTGATAGTCGCTATCGAAACTTGTGGAGAACTTTCGAAATATATTAACAACTTGCACGGTGGGTATATGTATGTGTGTTATGCCATATCGATTTGTACGGAAGGAAAATAACCTTAAAGGGCGCCTCGCGTTTCTGATTCCTGGGATTGTACTGAGCAGAAAATTCTACTAGAGCATATGCCTACGGTAAAAATCGGGCCTCCCGATTTGGCTTTGTGGATAAAAAATTTTAAGTCAAAATCGGGACGGGCTCAATACAATCCCAGGAATCAGAAACACGAAGGGCCAAATACGGTGTTAAAATCATCCCATCCTAGTATGTAGGAATATGTCTTGTAACACAAATGTAGATTAATAAACATTCAGTAAAATTCAGCAATTCAAAATGAAATCAATGTTGTTTATGTTTTGTTTATAATGATTACACCTCAATTCAATATTTAAGATGTTTATTATTTATAATCATTATTAACGTAATTTGAAATATTCAATTAAACAATGCATACATTTATAAAGTAAACAATAACATGAAGGATATTAAATAGGTTTCATAATACAACTTATCAATTAAATAATTGGCAAATAATTAAATTTGTAATCAATTCATTGTTTTGTAGGTTATGTCATTCTCAATTAATAGAAATTTGTAAAGAAATTAAATTTTCACTTCAGCTGAGTTGATTGAATTATAAATAGACAATAGAATTAAATACAAATGAAAGTGATTTGATGAAAATATTAATAAGAATTAGAGCAATTTATTCAATTATATCATCCTTAAGATGGTTCCATGTTATTTTAAGATACTGCGTATGTACCTTGTTAAAAGTGATCAGGTCGAAGGATTCTAATTCCTTGCGATGGAATCTGTTTACAAAACAATAGGCGACCCTATTTTGTTCTACACACACTGCCTTAAGCTAATATGACTGGGTGGTTGAATGCAAAATGTTTATTTATACATTTAGATATCATTCATTCAGAACACCAAACTCAAACCATTTCAAATTACCTTGACTCGATTCACATTTGCATTGTTATCATTACTTTGTGATTTTTTCAAAGAAAGTGTTTTTTCTTGGTTATTTTTCATTTTTTTAATCAGGTGGAAATGCGAAATATCCTCAGAAGCAATGCACTGCACAATTGCACTCTCAGTTCTCTGTTTTTTGCATTGCAAATTCCAGTTAATTGTTGAATATAACGCCGAGTCATAAATATATATGCGCTTAATGACCACCAAGCAACAACTTTTCACAAGAATCTCTGTTGAAATGTCTTAATTAAAATTTCTTATTGTTGCTTTTAGTGGTGCTGCTGATGTTGCTCACGCTGATGATGGTGATGTCTCTTTAAGAAGACAGTCTCGTTCTTACGCTGATGCTTATTGTGTAACCTTTGCGTGTTCAAATGGCATATTGCCTTTCTTCTTGAACTTACAAGAAAACACAAACGCACACACACACCATGCATATGTATGATGTATCAATTATGACATAAAAAAGAACGAAATTAACAACATACCAGGCGGTAACCGCAACATAATGGTGGCATCCAGTAAAAAAAAACAACAACAACGACAGTACCAACATCCACCGCGACGGTAATAACAATTGCAACAGAGGCAACAAACTAATCATAAAAAATGCCACGTAGTGCCACATTATAAGCCAAGGTCGAGCGCTATAGTCATCTGGCCACAATGGCAAGTTGTTGCAACGAACATTGTCGGTTGGTTATTTGGTGTCACTAAAAGCAGACAGCTGTGGCCTTATTTTTATGTGAAGGATACTCTTGTACGCTGTTTCTGCCTGCGATGTTGCTGTGACTGCCTGCCATTCACTTTATAATAATAATGCCTCTCTTGCCCGCCATTTGCGGTGCAAAGTGTACTTGCCAAATGTATGGTTGTTGCAGCCACCATCACTCTTAGACTACTACTGTTGATGCTGCGGTTGGGGTTTACTTTCTGAGACTACACATACAGTGAAATCAATAAGAGGTAGAAAAAATATTAAATTGGGCCAAATATTAAAATAGGAAACATTAAAATAGAAATAGTTCTGAAAAATTCAACTAAAAACAGCAAAATACATAAAATCCGGAGATACCGTTTATGGGGGCTATAGCAAAACGTGGACCTATTTTGACTCCTGGGAACCTCAAATGTCAAATTACAGGTAGTTGGGTAAAAAATGTAGCTAATATCTTCAAAATAATTAAATCTCGTGGTACCGTTATATGGCGGCTATACAAGACCATGTACCAATGTTGACAATTTTTGGTGTAGAAGTTTTGTGGCCACTGGGAAACTCAAATGTCAAACTACAGGTATATCGGTAAAAAGCATATCTAATATCTTCAAAATACTTAAAATCGGGAGGTATAGTTTTATGGAGGCTACACCTGAACATTGACTGATGATGACAATTTCTAATTTTTGTTGGAGACGTTTTGTGACCACAAAAAACCTCAAAATCAAAATTGCTGGCATTTCCGACAAAAAATGCAGCAAAAACCTTCAAAACACCTGAAATCCGAAGGTATCGGCATGAAGGGGCTAACCAAAACGTGGACTTATCTTGACAATTTTTGAGTGAGATGTGCTGTGACCACTAGAACCTCAAATGCCAAATTGTAGCCAAAATCCCCAATATACGGAAGATTGGGAGGTACCGTTATATGGCGGCTATACCAAAACATGGACTTATATTGAACATTTTTGGTGGTATGTTTTGTGAAAACCAAGAACCTCTCATATTACATGTTGTTCCATTCAAAAATTTAGCTAAAATCTTCGAAATACCGAAATTCTGGAAGTATCGTTATATGGGGGCTATACCAAAACATGGACCTATGTTGAAAAACTTTTGTGGAAATTTCATGACTGCAGCAACCTTCAAATGTGAAATTATAGGTAGATTAGTAAAAGATTTAGCTTAAATCAGCAACATTACGAAAATCGGGAGGTACCGCTATACCTAAATATGGACCAATTTTGAAAAATTTTGGTGCAGAAGTTTCGTTACTGCAGCAATCGTAAATGTCAATTAACTACCCGTAAATTCAGTTAAAATTGTTGATAAAACCCTTAAAATGCGAAAAATCAGGATGTACTAGGTTAGGTCAGGTTATATGGAGGCTATACGAAAAATACGAAAACAAGAACCTATGTCGAAATTTTTTGTGAAGACACAAGTCGTCTTCACAAACGACTGAGAACTTCAAATGTGAAATAACAGTTAGTTCGATCCAAAAACTTACCTAATATCTTCAAAATACCTAAAATCGAAAGGTACCGTTATATGGGGACTGAGATATACCCTCAACCTGGGTATATTGAAACAATTTTTTTCCCAAAAAGCGTATGTATTTAGGGGTTTTAAAAATTTGATTAGGATTAAATATCAGAAGTTTTGCGCCGGAGGGATTTTCAAATAAATCGCGATTTAAGTTCACATTTTTAGGGGTTCTTAGGGTTCTTAGGTTTAAATGGGTCTAAGTTCAAAAAAAATGTTGTAGCAGAGAAACTTCTCCACAAGATTGACCTTTATGATATTTTCGTAGGTTTTACCGGTTTTGAGATATGGAAGTTCAAATTGGGACAATGCACTGACTGTATCGTCCCTTTATAAAACAATATTATGCGCAGTACCCCTTAACTAACTTTTAATGGAAACCGCTTACACATGGGATGTTTTTGCGGATTCTGAAACAGCAATGTTCATAGATAAGAAAAATAAAAAAAAAAATTGAAAAAATCGCCGGAGGGATTTTTAAATAAATCGCGATCAAAATTCACAATTTTAGTGATTTTTTAGGGTTTCACGATTTTGCTTGGAAGCCGCAAGTCGTATCGAAATGAGTCTAAAGAAAATGTTGTAGCTGTGAAAATTCTCTATAAGACTGATCTTTAGGTTTTTTTGTAGGTTTTACCATTTTTGAGATATAGAGGTTCAGTTCAAATTTTTAGGTTTTTATCTTAAGTCTTCAAGATTTTGCTTGGAAACCGCAAGTCATATCAAAATGGGACTAAAGAAAATAGTGAAGCTGTGAAAATTCTCTACAAGATTGGATGATTTATTTTTTCTAGGTTGTACCATTTTCAAGATATATAGGTTTAAGTTGGGAAATTGCAGTAACGACATTGTTTTATAAGGAGGCGATACAGTCAGTGCATTGTCTCAATTTGAAATTCTATATCTCAAAAACGGTAAAACCTACGAAAATATTATAAAGGCCAATCTTGTGGAAAATTTTCTCTGCTACAACATTTTCTTTAGACGCATTTACATAGAGCTCGCGGTCTCCAAGCTATATCGTGAAAACCTAAAAATGTGAACTTAAATCGCGTTTTATTTTAAAATCCCTCCGACGATTTTTTTGTTTCTTGATATTTCTCATCTATGAGCATTGTAGTTTCAGAATCAGCAAAAACTTCCGAGGTTTAAGCACCTTCCATTTAAATTTGTTAAGGCACACCGTGTTAGTTTTTCAAAAATATTTTTATTTTTTAAAATAATCTCCTGAAACTTCAATACTTCAATACGCTTTTCTAGCAATTCTATCCCTTGATTAAAATAGTTTTCCTCAAGGTCTTCAAAAAAGTGTTTTACAACTGTAATTGCATCTTAATTTGAGGTAAAACGCTTGCCAGCAAGGAATTTTTTTAGATTTGGGAACAAGTAAAAGTCACTGGGAGGTAAATCAGGAGAATAAGGTTTGTGGTCAAGCAACTCGTACTTTAATTCGTTGATTTTAGCCATTGTTAAAACAATCTTGTGCGCAGGCGCGTTGTCTTGATGAAAAATTCTTTTTTTGTATTGTAAGCCAGGACGTTTTTCTCGAATTTGTACATTTAATTGATCCAAAAGTTTGCAATAGTACTCTGAATTTATTGTTTTACCCTTTTGCAGATAGTCAATCAATAAAATTCCCTTGAAGTCCCAAAAAACCGTTGCCATAACCTTACCAGCCGATTGAATTGTTTTTGCCTTCTTTGGGGCACGTCCTCCAGCTTCAGTCCATTGTTTGGATTGTTCTTTTGTCTCTGGAGTATAGTGGTCGATACATGTCTCGCCAACAGTTATGAAACGACGTTTAAAATCCATTTTATTTCGCTTAAAACGATCCAAACAAGCTTGAGAAATGTTCATTCTTATGCGTTTTTGATCGACTGTTAACTAATGCGGCACCCATCTTGCAAAAAGCTTTTTCATCTGTATTTCTTCATGCAAAATTAAATGGACTCGATCATTTGAGATGCCCATGATATTAGCAATTTCACGCACTTTTATTCGTCGATCATTTAATACTATATCATGCACTTTGGCTACAATTTATGTTGTTGTTGCTGTTTTTGGACGTCCACTACGTGGTTCATTTTCAATGCTTGTACGACCACGTTTAAATTCATTTTTTACTGTTGCATATGAAGGAGCACTTTCAACTAACACATTCACCATATCATTATGAATTTCTTGTCCCGATAAACCTTTTTTGTGTAAATATTTAATGACAGCACGCATTTCTAATTTTTCCATTGTAAAAATATTGCGGATGCGTCTTTTTTGAACACCTGTTTCTTTATGAAGGAGTTGCCAGATCGAAACAAAATTTAACATGTGTTCATAACAGAGATGGAAGTTTCCAAAACACTTAACTTTTTTCTGTGTATACCGCGCTTTTTGTGCTAGGCTAAGAAGTTCCCGAACTGCCCTCGTACTTGGGGTCTATGAAAGTGTATATACCCTCGTTAGCATAAATGCTGAGGGTATAAAAATACATTCGGGTGCAAAAATAAAGCGTTCACAATTATTGTGGACCCTAACGGGATAACAACGTATGGACATACGTACATGGTTAGGTCGAATAAGAACTTTACCCTGATTAAGAATATATCGCTCATTTACTCCAAGAGTGGCATAACTTAAAAATGGGTTTTTGAAGATAGCAATTTCGGTTTTTTCTACGACTTCTACTTTATCCTGTGGCAAATTTTCAAGATGACATTTTTTAGAAGTTTGGCATAAGTCATCAAAAAAGTTTTTTGAAATTTAGGACTGATTTCTGGCTACCTCTTTACAAAAAATAGTCTAAGTGGTTATTTCGCGTTTTCTCCAAACTTTATTTTTGAGATGTGTCATGATTATTTCGCTGAATTACAAACCAAAACCAACATCATATACATTCCATACTATGGTGGATGGTATACAAAGTAAAATAATCAATCGGCTTTGCAGTCAGAGATATAACCTCAGCCTGTGTGAATTGATACATTCTTATATTGACAATATCTAACCGACTCGCAACCAACATTATTTTCCCCAATTATTATGTATTAAGGGGTTTCCAGATGTTGTAGCCCCTTTTGGGAGTATGAATATTTCGCATTTTTTTGGTTACCAACAAAAATCGGTAAAATTGCAATGCTTATAACTTCATGAATTAAGGAAATAATTTGTGTTTTAATTTTACCGACTTTTGTCGGTAGTAGGGTTTTGGGGGTTCCCGGTTTTTATCATTCCTGGGAAACGGGAATCATAAAATCGTTTTTCGCGGGTATCCGGGATTTCCCGCGAAATTTAAAAATACGATCAATACAACAATACTTCTGACATTTCTAGGGTTTTTTTGAGTTTTTGAGCTAATTTCTCAGGACGTATGGATTTGCCCCGAAAAATTTGTACTGTTTTAACTAGGGTTGCACACAAAACATGTTGCCAAACATTTAAAAGATAGAGTGTGGGATATTTCTCACTTCGACGGTTATCTTACGTACTACCTACCCTATGTAGTTGCTACCGGCAGGCTTTTTCTGAGATTTTGGACTTTTACCACAGGAAGAGTGGACTTGCCCTCCCAAAAAAAGTTGCGCCTTCAAGTATAACTTTTTGAAAAAAATTCAAAACGATTCGAGTTGAGCTGTTAAACTGCAATTTTCCAAAATGTTGTGTTGGATGTACCTGAAGGGCTGGACCGATATAGTCCGTATTCCAACCTAATATATGAATAGATGAAGTAACACAATGTGGAAAGTTTGGACAAATTAGAAACTTCCTGCGGGAGTTATCTTTCCAATTTTCCATTTTAGTTGTTGCCGTCAAGGTTTCTTGGAGCTTTTAAGACATTATCTCAGGAAGTACGGACTTGCCCCCGACAAAATGTGTACCGTCGTAAAGGGGCCGTAAAGACAAACTCTTAAACTTCACCTTTTCTGAATTTTGTGTGGAACCCGCTCTGTGCCTGGAACTTTAGCCCAATGACCCTCTTTAGCCCAATGACTGAGGGTATACAAGTGAGACTTTAAAAGAGAAAATATTCTTTCGCGCCTCAATGGAACAGAATAAAAATCCGTCGTTATAATCCTTGTTTTTGGAGCGGCTTTTTTACTTTTTCCCTGAAAACACTTTTGTAGATTAAAATTATTTCCAAATCTTTTGTAATTTATTGATTCTGTGAAATCTAATCGAATTCTGATTCTATGATATACAAATAACGGGCACAGTTTATTCAGTTGATATATGTAAAAAGATATTTCCAGGAAAATATGATTTTGTTTCCCTGGAAAATCCCGTAACCAAACCGGTGCGGGATTTCCCTACCCAAAACCCTAGCCTGTAGCCAAAAAATGCGCTAGAAAATCCCACTAATATTCGTTATCGAGCACTCCAGTCACTACACATGGTGCCGTAGGGCTTCTTACACCTTTCGGGCAATTTTTTCAGGAAGTATGGACTTTCCCTTTAAAAAACTTGTACTTTCGTAATAGTCGCAGAAAAGACAAGTTTTTCCAAAGAGAATCAAAGCTATTCGAGAGCAAGTCTTATGCTGGAATTGATCAAAATTTTTCTCGGAAGGTACCCGAAAGAGGTGGACCGATAGGGTTCTCATTAATATCTTGTAGAAGTTTTACGATGTGCAAACTATGGACTAACTCGGTTACAGCCTTCGAGAGTTATCGTGCGAAAAACCTTGGCGAAAAGTTTTGAACTTTTCAGAAAGAGGTACCGGAAGGAATGGACCGATATGAACCATTTTCAAACTTGTACTATGTTTGGCCAAAATATTACAAATGTCAAATTTTTTATGCAATCGAGCGTTATCGAGCCACTACACATGGTGCCGTAGGGCTTTTAACACCTTTCAGGCCATTATCTCAGGAAGTATGGACTTGCCCCTGAAAAATTTGTACCGTCGTATCTGGGCAGCGAATACAAGTTTTGCAAATAAAAAAAGCGATTCGAGAGGGATAGAGTCTAAATAGGGTCTATATTGTAGCAGCATATATGTCTGGTAGAAATTTTACGATATGCAAAGCATAGCTTAGATGTTTTGGACTCCTACGTCAGGAAGCATGCACTTGTCCATGGACAACATAATATCGATGTAAACAGTAACACAAGCATCAGAACAAACTGCCAGATTATATTAGAACATTTTTGACAATTTTCGAATTTAAACAGCATATGAACAAAATTTTAGATTCAAAGTTTGGACCAAATCGATTGATCCCTCCAATTGATATAGCACGTACCATTTTACCGAATATTGTTGAGCTTCTGTGGAAGGATTGTAATTATATCGCGCATCTTCGAACTTTTACTAAGTTTGGTCAAAATGCTACGAAGGCCAAATTCAGGACCGTATCGGTTGATCTGTTCGAAAGTTATCGTGTGCTCCAGCCACCTTACAGGCCATTTTCATAGGTAGTATGGACTTGCCCCTGAAAATACTCTACCGTCGTAATGGGGACAGCGAATACCAGTTATTGCAAAGAAAAAAATCAAAGCGATTCTAGAGTAGGTTTTAAACTAAACTCTTCCAAAATGTTGTGTGAGACAAAGAACCTGAAGAAGTGGCCCCATCTTTCACCTTAAAATATATTTGGACAAGTTATTTGAGAATTATCGTGCCGTCCAGCCAGACAGACGAACGGACATGGCTAAATCGATTCCAAATTGTCTAAAACTGATTTCTCCTAAACATACTTGGGGTCTAAACCGTTATTTCGATCAGGCACATATTCCCCTTATGAACGTGTATAATTCTAGTTATTCGTTGTATTTGTTTTGCTACTGTTTACTGTTTTTTTTTTTTTTTTTTGATAGTTCAATTAGGTCATCCCTGTCCATTGTGTTCGTATCCCATAAATTTGGTTGTTGTTTGGTTTCTGGAAGTTCCAGATGCCCCAGGACCTTAAACAACGAAAAGCGGTTTGACGTCGGTGTCATGCTTAAGTGTTCCATACGCCATTTTTGACTTTTTGAGATACATGTGGTTTCTAGGGTTTTCGGGTATGCTCGTTCTGAATTTCTAGTCGGCTTTCTTCTATCTGCTCTAGTTTCCGAGATATCCACGCCTCGACGGGAAAGCATAAACTTTTTTCAGTTTTGAAATTAATATTTTAAAAACCTACAAGTTTAAAAACACATTTCAAAATTCAGAATTTTAATTTTAGATTTAGAAGTATTTAATTTATTGAGGCAAAGATGAAAAATTTTTTTGTCACTTTGTTTCATGTGATTTACAATATTTCACATTTGTGTCATAAGTGCGGATATGGAACAAATCGACAAAAATTCTTTTTTTAAAAAAAATCTCTAAAAATCTCTCTGTCTTTTATATTCCAATACATATTCCTCTAAATTTGTGCAAATATGTTCTATACACTATTATTAATATTTCAAGTCAAAAATATAAATATTTGCTTTAGCCAGCTCCACACAGTTGTGACGCAAAATATTAAAATGCGATTATCTCAAAACAGGCAAATGGCGTATGGAACACTTAAGCATGACACCGACGAAAGAAGATGTCGTGTTCTTAATAGAATTAAGCTGTGTGTTTAGTAATTAAAGTCGGTTGTGAATAAGTGTAATAAAATAAATAGAGCATTGTAGAAACGTAGTCTAAAACGAACCCTGTTTTATTTTGTACAAATCGAATGGGGGAATAAAACAACGGCATTAGTTCAGTAACAATACTACCAACCAATTTATTTTTTCATGTTCCATTTATTTTTCCACCCACGTCAATAATCAGGAAATGTAGAATTGCAGACGATTCGGCTGGAAAATATCGCTAAAACCTTCAAAGTACCAAATATCGGGAAGTGCGGAGTGGGCCTATACTTAAACATTTCTAAAACTACTTCTACATGAATAAAATTTTTATACTTTTTATCACCGATTCCAAATGGAGTGTCGAACATAGCACAATAATAATTAGCATATGTGAGGATGGAATTCATATGTGCAAAAGGGATAGGCAATAAAAAATTCGGTGAAGTAGATTATATCCAAAGTTTGTGTTGATTAGACAAACGCACATTGGTCGAAACCACTGATCTAACGGTGACTAATATTTTGTTTTTACTTTTTTGTTGTAAATATTCTCTCTGCAAAAATTTTTGGTGCATCAGATTTTAAGAAAATTTGTGCAAAATATCCAACTTAATATTTTTATACCCTCAGCCTTTAGGCTAAGGAGGGTATATACACTTTGATACGATGAAAATGTGCCTCATCGAAATAATGGTTTTAGACCCCAAGTATGTTTGGACGAAATGTGTTTCAGACAATTTGGAGTCGATCTAGCCATGTCCGTCCGTCTGTCTGTCTGTCTGTCTGTCTGTCCTGCTGGCTGGAGCGCACGATAACTCTCGAACGGATGAACCGATTCGGTTCAAATTTTGGCTTTCATAATATTTTGTCCAAACTTAGTTTAAGTTCGAAGATGGGTTATATCGGTCCACTCCTTCCGGTACCTCCCCCACAAAAGTTCGAAAATGTTCGGAAAATTTGTACGTACGATAACTCTTGAAGGGAGTAACGGATTTGGTCCATACTTTGCAAATCGTGAAATGTCTACCGGACTTAGTTGAGCTTCCAATATGGACTCAATCGGTCCACTCCTTCGGGTACGTCCCACACAAAATTTGGGATAAGTTCAGTTTAAGACCTGCTTTCAAATCGCTTTGATTTTTGTTTTAGCAACTTGTATTCACTACCCTCCATACGACGGTACAAGTTTCATCAGGGGCAAGTTCACACTTCCCGAGAAAATAGCCTGAAAGTTGCATAAAAACCCCTAAGGCACCGTGTGAGGTGGTTGGAGCGCAAGATAACTCTCGAACGGATCTGCCGATTCGGTCCAAAATATGGTCTTAGTAATATTTTGTCCAAACATAGTTTAAGCTTGAAGATAAGTCATATCGGTCCACTCCTTCAGGTACCTCCCCCACAAAAGTTCAAAAATGTACGGAAAAATTGTTCGTACGGTAACTTTTGAAGGGAGAGGCCGAATTAGTCTATACTTTACACATCTAATATATCTACCAGATATAGATCAGGTTCAAATATGAACTATATTTGTCCACTCTATCCTGTACCTCCCACACAAAATTTCGGATAAGTTCACTTTAAGAACTGATAACGAATCACTTTGATTTTTGTTGAAGCAACTTGCATTCGCTGCCTCATTTACGATGGTAAAAGTGTTTTTAGGGCAAGTCCATACTTCTTGAGCAAAAAGCCAGAAGAGTGTAAAAACCCCCTGTGGCACCATATGTTGCGGCTGGAGATCCACTTCCATAACGGTCAATGTCGATCCATTCCTTTTAGTATCTCCTCCCCAAAACTTTTGATCTTTAATCCTAATCAATATTTTTGTCTGTTCAAACGACCAAAATTCTTAAAACCCCCTAAATACATATGTTTTTTGGGAAAAAAATTGTTTCAATATACACAGGCTGAGGGTATATCTCTGTCGGCAAAGCCGACTGATACTTTTTTACTTGTTCTTCATAAAACTAAACATAGTTTATTTTTAATTAATAGAAGAGGGTATAAACTAAACGAAAAAATGTTTGGAGCCTCGAGGTACATACACGCAGAGAAAAAATATGTTTGATCCAACAATATTCCAAGAGCAAAATATGTATTGTTAACATATTGTTGGATTCCTTATGTGGTATTGTGAATCCAACAATCGTTTTTGTTAAATCCAAAAATAGTTTGTGTCAACTGAAAAATATTTCTCTCTATTCTTTAAAAATTTTTTTCTCTTCTCTCGCTATTCGATGCCGTGTTGAAAAAACAATTTTGGTGAGTTGTGGTGTTTGTATGACATGCTTGCCTTTATCTTTGTTTTTGTGTGTATGTAAACCAACAATGAGACTCTTGTTTTTATTTGTTTCTGTTTTGGTTTCATTCTTTTTCTTTATTTAATACTCCTTTCCTTTTCATGTTTGTTATGGTGTTTAATTATTCCTTATGTTGTGGTGGCTGCTTGTGGCTTTTTGTTTGTCTTTGTTATCAGCTAAAGTAGCAAAATTAGCCCTTTTTCTCACACATTAACCACTGTCCAGATGACAATATTTCACCAACAAAATTTTGCTCATTTAACATTTACCCAAAATATTTATTTTTATGTGGGTGGATTTTATTTTATGCAAATTTAATATTTTTTCTATGTTTTTATTGTTGTTGTCGTTTTGTGCTTTTGCCTGCATATCTGCTTCTGTCTACATGGAGGTGCCAATTTCATTGCATTTATTGTTGAATGTTAAATTTTTATTGAAATGCAACAGACAGACACATACCGACTACAAAAACATATTCCCTCTGTCATATTGATGATGTATGAGCAGCTGTTGCTTTCCTGTACTCTAGTTGGTTGGCTGGATGGTTGACTGGTTTGCTCTCACTGCAATATCAGAAATTATTATTCAATTTTCTTTGCTTCTTGTGTTTTTTGCTGCATTTTATTCTATGGAAATTCATTGTAATTTTTCCCCTGGTACAATTTATGATGATGCATTGCAATTCACTACACGTCGCATAGTGTTCGGTCGGCATATTATTGGCATTCTTGCTGCAATGCCTGTATTGGCCTACTTGTGTGTGTGTGTGTGGTGAACAAATGCCACCCCATCACCAAACCGAATCATCAACCTCGAATGACCTATTTAATAAATCGATATTTCCGAATGACATATTTCGAACATAACCATACATTTATAGCAGTTCTGGCTGGCCGTTGTTGGTTTATGGTTCAGCTATAGCTGGAACATGTTGGTTTTTAACTTGATACTGAAACTCCTTTAACAAAATATTTAATTTTTGACTTTGCCATCGTCATCATCATCAGCATCGTAGTCGTCAGTTTCATGATGTGTAACGTTTACCTTTGTCCTCTTGTTTTACTTTTTCACTTTGCTGTCATCATTTATGACATTATTATGGCCCTGCAGTGATAGTGACATATATTTTTTGCCGTTCTTGTTTGTCCTTGAAAATGAATGAGAAAAAGCTAACATTAGCTTATGGTAAGGGGTACAGATTTTTTTGAGCTCATCACGTTTTGCTGCAATTATAAAGTACAAAAATAAGCAATTCTCCCCCACAGAAAGTTGTGTATTTCGGTTTAGTTAAATTTTCCACTGCATAAATATAATACAGGGGGCTGAATTTAGATGTCTTTTAACTATTTTACTAAACTAAAATCTGATGTGCAACGCGTTCTGTCATAAGAAAGATAAATGAAAACAGTGACGAAGCCGAAATGAAAAGTTATTCAACATTTATTAGATAGGATTCGGCCGATTTGTTAGAAGATCAGAACTTTCGGATTCGCTATAGTACCTTCATAAGTCCCTAACCTATGTAATTGATTTTCTTCATCAGCTTTACAGAAGGCTGTATCAAAGTCATCAGATTGGAGTTTCATGCCTTAATAGAATTTTTGAATTCACATTCCGGCTCCTGTATATCTTGATTTCTTCAT
The DNA here is from genome assembly GCF_047663935.1 of Musca autumnalis. NCBI lineage: Eukaryota > Metazoa > Arthropoda > Insecta > Diptera > Muscidae > Musca > Musca autumnalis. Next base: position 257,207,669 of record NW_027411755.1, on the reverse strand, counting down.
AAACGCTTCCCCTGCTGAAAAGACGTTTTTCATTCGTTTTTTGCTTTCATTACCTTTATTCGTCCGCTATGTATCGCTGTTAGATACAAATGCTACATTTATCTATACGGTAGTATCACGATGATATTGATTTTGATATTGGGTCAATGATGGAGGTCTCCGGTACCAAAGTACGGATTTGTCGAATGTTTTGATTAAGCGGCCGAGGAGAACTTTCAGTAAGCAATTACGTAAGTTGAGTGAAGTATTTATCGCTTTTTTTTTTGATAAGTGATGCATGGGAAGACATCAGAGTGCGTCTGATGATATCCCAATGAGACCTAGTGCAGAATTTGGTTGCCCAAGATAGATTGCGACGGTATTAAACTTCTGCAAAGTCTGCCGAAGATGAACAAAAATGTTCCAATGGACGACCGGTCCGTTATCGCCAATGAACCCCCCAACAATAATAGCATGAGTTTGGTTCTCTCGATAACAGAGGCCGGAGTGGAGCTGGAGAGACTCGGCAACAGTTGTTCTTTGGCGTAATAGTAGCTAAAGAAAAGATAATACGCCCGCATGGTCCGAATGGTGAAGACGATGTAGATGACGTCGACGATTTCCAAAAACTGCTTGATACTATGCAGCTAGAGGGGCCAATCACATCCATCCCCAAGAATAAGCTAATGGAGTACAAACAAGTAAGAAAGTATCAGTCGACATTGCCGGGGTGGATTGAAATACTTTTTTAAAAAAACTTCCGTATTTAGGTGGGTTTCCAAAATAATATGGATAGGATTAAAGCGCAAAAATTTGAGGGGATATCGATAGATAGGGCTTTTTTAACACGAGTTTCTATAATATTTAGAGTACCATTTTAGCGAATATTTTCGAACTTTTGTTGGGGGTATCGGAAAGTCCACTGCTTCCACCTTCAAATTTCATCTAATATTCGAAAAAATATTACGATATCCAAAGTGTGGACGAACGCAGTGTTCGGTTCGAGCTCTCCAGTCACTACATATGGTGCCATAGGGGGTGTTTACAACTTTCGGGATTTTTTTTCGCAAGAAGTGTGGACTTGCCCCTGAAAAAACTTTTATTGCCGTAATTGAGGCAGCAAACACAAATTGCTTCAACAAAAATCAAAGTGATCCGAGAGCAGGTCTTAAAGTGAATTTATCCAAAGATGTGTGTGCGAGGAACCCGGCGGAGTGGACAAATATAGCCCATATTCGAACTTGACCTATACCTGGTACATATATTAGGATGTGTAAAGTATGGACCAAATCTGTCACTCCCACCAAGATATATCGTACGCACAATTTTTCCGATCCTTTCGAGAGTTATCTTACGCTCCAACCACTACACACGGTGTCATAGGGGTTTTTTGCACCTTTCAGGCTATTTTCTCAGGAAGTATGGACTTGACATTAATGAAACTAGTACCGTCGTATGGGAGGCAGTGACTATAAGTTGCTACAAGAAAAATCATAGCGATACGAGAGCAGGCACTAAACTGTACTTTTCCGAAATTTTGTGTGGGAGGTACCCGAAGGAGTGGACCGATTGTGTCCATATTGAAACTTTAAATACATCTGGTACACATTTCACGGTGTGCAAAGTATGGACCAAATCGGTTGCTCCCTTCAAGAGTTATCGTGTGCACAAATTTTCCGAACGTTTTTAACTTTTGTTGGGGAGGTACCGGAAGGAGTAGACCAATATGGCCCATCTTCGAACTTAAACTAAGTTTGGACAAAATATTACGATAGCTTTGCCCGTATGAAAGTGTATATGGTAATATTCAAAAATGTTTTACAATCGTTGAAGTTGAGGTTCACAATTTTATAAGTCGCGAACTGTCAATATATTTTATATAATATGAATATATTTATATTAATTGCAGTGGTTTAGCCGGGGTCTCATAAAATGAATCATAACAAATAATTTATGTGGAAGCTGTATTGGTGCTAATATAAACAAATGGGTAAAAATGTGTTGAAGTTAGCAAGTTTTTGTTTGTTTTTTCTTGATTTCTGGTCAAACCAGGGAAAATTCAGACCTGAGCTCAAAGAAAGAATTGAAGAATACCCCTTGGGCAACATGGTTCTAATGTATGACTTCTCGATATATATAGTGCATCCCCCTTAAATGGATGCTGACATTTTGAAGTTTTAAAATCGGGGTTTTTTGAATTTTTCTTATAATTGGAGGGGCAACCAGATAATTACGTAAACTATTTATTGGATTGTAGAACTCGTGATTCCACGTCGTTTGATGTATATCTCATGAGTGTGCTCTGTACAGCTCCCTAGTAATAGGAGTCCAAAGTCGAATTTTTGGTGCGTAAATTTTTTTTTTTAAAACCTATTTTTTGGCTTCAAAATTTACAACTGTGGATCAGGTACCCTTGAACCCCGCGTGATTTTAGTTTTTTTCCGCGCCGCATTTAATGAGCCCTACCGCGATCGAATCCATCCACTAAAACCGCTGATATAGATACCCTGAAAATAGGAAAATAAGCAAAATTTTATTTTGATTAATCCGCATACTAAACCGCGATTTCTCTTAAAATTTTTTACATAAGTGGAATGCTTTATACGCGATTATAATATTTGTCAAAAAGCGGTGTCATAAATTACAGAGATTCGGGTGTAGTATTCGTATTTAACCAAAAATAGAATCAGGTAGCACATCCGCGGTTCTTGACGAATCTGTATAAAATTTGTCTTATTGACGTATTTTTAACAGGGGGTCACTGAAATCGGATGCGCCTTATAATCATATGAACATCGCGTTATTTTTACCCACATGAAGCATTTTGGTGTAGTAAGATGCAACTGATGGCACACTTTGGTCGCTGAATGAAACATGGAAAAATGCAAACATATTGACAGATATGCTCTCGCTCTATGCGAAAAGCACATGCGCCTCAACTGATTTTAACTATTTCGCGCGTTATACGGTTTTTAACTTTTATGTTTTTTCTTTGATTGTAATATCAATATTACTCTTTATTTCCTAATTCTATTGCTTATTACACTAAGCAAATATACTTTCACGATGATAAACTATTTTCCTTGAAGAGGTTTTAGCAAAATAATTCAGGTTTTGTTTGGAAACTTAGCGAAATAGTAGAATAACTCCCAAAAAATATTCTCAAATTTTTCGTATTAAGCCAAAAAATATATTCTTGAAATAATGTTCCAACAATAAACTTTTGTCTTTTGTTGTAGCTGCAATATGCAATTTAAAATCCTAATCTATAAAATTTTGGTCTCACATTTTTCTGGACATTGTCTAGATTCTGTACGTATTTTTAATTTATTTTTTTTAGAGATTTTTAAGGACTCTTTGTTAGAATAAATGAAATTTACTCCAAGATTCCTTCATTATTTATTGATTTTCCGCGAAAATGAAAATATATTTAGCAAATATTTAGGTGTCTACGGATAGATATTAAATGTTGTTACCGATTTATATATACATTTTGGTATTACAACACAAAGGGAATTTTTAAATATTTTTTCTTTATCAGGGAATAAAACCCCCCATAACTTTTGGGCGCAGCATCCAATTTTGTGAACGCGAACAGATTTGAAACCACGATTTTTTTCTTAACCCATGTACCAAAAATCGTGAATGTGCTTGTAAAAAATTTTTTTAATTTTTTTTTCGATGGAATTGTGAAGGATATTTGAAATTTACCATATACCCTTTCGAGCCTAAGGGCTGAGTGTATAAAAAGCCATAGCCAAAGCAAAAAAGCAATCATGGATTGATTTTTGCGGTTCGTTTGAAAGCACCAATGATATAGGCAGACTAAGCAAAGTTATGGCAAAAGGGCATTCGAATCCTACCTTCATAAAGAGAAACAACGGAACATGGTCGGAAAACTCAACCGAATCTCTTGAAATCCTACTTACGACGAACTTCCCCGGCTGCTCGCATAGAACCAGCGTGGAGCGACCCATAAATAAAGCAGAAAACAACAACATGGAAGTCGATAAGATAATAAGTCCGAGTAAAGTCAAATGGGCTATAAACAGATTCTCTCCCAACAATTCCCAGGGCCAGATGGTATCATACTAAAAATGCTACAATGCGCGGAGAACATAATAAATCCTTGGCTAGTATACATCTATAGTAGATGTTGGAGACAAGTAAAGGTTGTCCTCATACCCTATGAAGGAATGCGCAGTCATGAAAATGCTAAAGTCTTCAGACCAATTAGCCTTTCATCATTGCTACTTAAGACGCTCGAAAGACTCATCGACGTGCATATTCGAGAAAAGATGAACAACTCAAACATGATATCTTCTAGTCAACACGCTTATATAAAAGGACAGGAAGTCGTTAGTCGTTGACTCCTTGTCATTAATGAAATCTTTAACAAACTTGACCGTATGGGGATTAAGGTGGTTGCCTATGCGGACGACGTGGTTTGCTTCCGTCCGTGATAAGTGACATTATGAGCGGAGCCCTGAAATCACTAGATACTTGGGCCACTAGTTGTGGCCTGGGAGTGAGCCCAGGGAAAACTGAGATGGTGCTATTCACTACGAACACCAAATATGCAATCCCCAATCTACCACGACTACAAGGACAAGAAATACCCCTATTAGATCACGCCAAGTGTCTAGGCGTCATCCTAGATTCAAACCTGTCATGGAAAGGTAACATGGAACATCGCAAATATGGAGATCAAAGGCTGGGGGGTGAAAAATTCTTTTTCGCGATGAATGTCGATGAAGATAATGTGATGAACCCGGAAGGACAGTTCTGCCGTAGATCAACCTTCTGAATTATAGCGATATGAATTCTTTCTTGACAAACTATACATACCTACATGACAAAAAACATATCAAAATTTGATCACGCCATAACGCAGAAGTTTGACATTTGGCAGAACTCTCCTTCCAGGTTCATCACATTATCTTCATCGACATTCAGCCTTTGATCTCCATATTTGCGCGTACAGATATTTTTCCCTAAAAACGGTTTAAGAAAACTGTTTTTTTTGTTCTAGAACTGCAACTAACAAAGTTTTCATAAGCGAATTAATTTAATTTGATTGACAACTCTATAAGCTTTTTAATGGTATACATATAAGTTTAATTGGTTACTTAAAACCGGTTTAAAAATCGGTTTTAATGTTGGAATATCCGGTTCAAAAATTGAGATAACCGGATCTATCCTCCAAGAAAATTTGTTATTAACGTGTTCGTCATTACAAGAGCTATTTGTCGTAAATATTTCAGAAGCACCCCAGATGTCTACATAAGAAATAACCAATTGTTATGTCTATATACCTATACATAACAAATAACGAATATACAGAAAAACAAAACAAAGTTTAATTCTGAACCAAGTCCGAATAAATGTAAAAAATGACAATGAAAATGACAAACAAAATCGGTTAGTTGTCAAAGAGAACCGTACCTAAAATCTTTGAGCAACCTTTTTGTAGAATATTTGGATGCTGAAAAATCGCATCTTGTGGTACTTTCACTACGGTTCAAGAAATAAAGGACGAAAGGGACATGAAAGGCATTGAGTTAGAAGAATGAAATGTTCTACAAAAAGATTCGCCAATCGATTTCGTTGAAGACGTGTCACCTCAAAACGAAGCTACAACAACGCTAAACAGAGATTTGGAGCTATTTTCCTAAGTATTATAGGGAAAAAATCAAAAACTTCATCGCGCGATATCTCACAAACTTGACCTATGGCGAAAATTTCCTTTTGGGTTCTTAGTATACTCATTAAGGGCTTTCATCTTCAAAAGAAATTTTCCACCCCCAGACTGTGAGTTCCATTTTGTGTCACAGTGTAATAAAACAAAAATGAATAAAAAAAATAAATAAATACAATTTCTTGTTTTCGTCAATGCCAATTTTATAGATTTTATAACTTTCAGTTGTGACGGAAGCGACAATCCAGTTAGAGCCGCATAGGTGGAGCAGTTCCTTTAGTCATTCTTATTTTTTGAATAAAAATGCGACTGTCGCAGCGGATACCACAATCGCTTTTAAGTGACCTTTCCGTCAAGCAGGCGATATAAAATGTTTGCAGGCCATTTATAAATGTGTGTACATGTCAGGTATAGCCAGTGGGCGCTTACTGAGAGCAAGTGAGCATACACTTCAATGCACTGTGGGGCCAAAGTCAGGTTCTTGAGGCAAAAAATCACAGGGACAAGCTAGACATTTAATATTTCGCGCAGATGTTTATAATCGGCCTAGAAACGAATCTGCCAAACTTGGTTGATATCGGTTCATATATAGATATAGCTCTCATATATATGTTCAAGTAATTGATGGACCAAATAAGTTTGCCAAGTTATATCTAAATCGGTTCAGATTTGAATATGTCTCCTATATAAATTTTTCATCCGATTTGATGTTTATTGTACACTAAATTCGTAAAATAATTCCGATCCAGATTAAATTCGGTACTTCTGGCCGATCTCCTTTCCATCGCATATAAAGTGCATAAATTGACCGATCAACACGAGCCATAACAGCAAAATTTAATGTCTTCACGTTGATTTGATGTTTTTGACGATTTGTAATTTTTTTAAACATTCTTTTGCCCAGTTTGGTGGAGCAAATTTTGTTATAGAGATTGGTTTTACTCTGTTATCCTGTGAGTCTTTGTTTTTTGCCTAGAAACAACTCATAGTTCAAACGTTTTACTACCATTATCTGCTTCGCTATAAACAATTTTTAGTTTCGTATTTTAAAGTCGTCTATTAACGACAATGGTAGTAACATTTCTTTAATAATGATATCTTATTTACGATATAATCAAAATTGTTCTAACGTCCACTTAAAGGCTTCTGCTAAATGCAAACAATACTCTAAAGTACTTAAATTGTGCCATAAAAACTCCATAATTGCTCTCTTGCACATAAATTTGTTTACAGCCATCCATAGTCCTAGTCCCAATAGTTATTAAATGTTTCCGCAAATTTTCCTATAAAACTGGACCATAAAACGCCCACAAAATTTAAGATAAATTTAAGTGAAATTGCCTTTGTCCTATATTCAAAGATTTTTCTGCTTACAGAGAAAACACACACACACCGAAGCACATTCATTTAGTCAACCTTATACAACGACGACAAGTCTATATATTAAAGCTTGCAGCAGCTTTACCCATATTCCCAGCATAATTCTTTAGTCTTGTCGAAAATACATAAACTTCAAGTTGAAAATATTGGGAAATGAAATATGAAAGGACACAATTTGGTATGGCAGCTTATATTAGTGGCCGAAAAGGACGTACAACATCCATACATGCATATTTTTTATCCATGTTCCTGTTAATGCTTTCAATTGCTTTGTCAGTCAGTTTTAGGAAATGTGTCTAGTTTAGTAAGCAGCTTCTGTCGTTTTTTGTTCTGTTTTTGGTTTCTTTTTCAGGCTCTCGGTACTACTACTACTTCTACTGTTGCTCCACAACTAACACTAAGAAAGACAAGGACTTTACTTTACTCTTACACATGCGACTCTTCTGCCTTGGCGATGAACAATATTCGCCATTGAAATTTTATGACTCGATTCCTTTTCACACAGAACCTGAAACAATAGTCTTAAATGGAAAAGAGAAATTAAGCAGGTATTAGGGGAATTTAAGGATGCTTTAACAATGTCCTTGTCGTCATCATCTTCATCGTCGTCGATGTTGACGTCATCGTACATTGAACGATTAGAATTTAAGTTTTTCAAGCAAGCAATTTCAACATTCTTACATTTCAATGATATTTGAACTGAGTCTGCCGGAATGCATTTGTACGTTTGTCTATGTGTGTCTGTGTTCTCTGCTTCGATCCTGCTAAGAGCACTTTTCAATAATTGTATTTTACTTGTCATGAAAGTATTTGCATAACGTTTAGAGTGCAAATTCAATGAATTTATGCCCCGAAATACGAAACACAATTAATTGGTAATGAATGTTTGAGACAATGACTGCCGCTGCTGCTGCATTTATCATTTCTTTTGAAAGTAATTTCCTCAAGTGCTGCCAGTTAGTTATGCAACATCGTAATGTCATATTTAATTTTATAGTCGAATCATATAATGATTATATAATGTTCCTGATCTTATACGAAAAGGGAGATGTAGAAGGGCTGAGGGGTTTTTGCAAAAACAAATAATAGTTTGCAATTGAACTTTCTCTTCGTTTGGTACTTCAGATGTTGTTAATTATCTTATTATACATAACATTTTATATTTGAATTAAAATGGATTTGTTGGTTATATAAATTATTAACAATATAAGCAAATAATTTTAATGGGCAAAATTAAAATTTGAAATGTGGTTTTGATAACAACAACTTTGTTTATCTTGATTTCATACAATCACAATATTGCAGCTGGGAGGTGTTAGAGCAATCAACAAACACCAGACGAAGAATGTATAACATCTCTATACATATCCAGTGCACAGAGATATGAAAGAAAAACTTTAAAGGTAAGAATTTCAGAAGAGCATTCTAAATATTTTCAGACCAAATTAATACTTCATGTATATAGTATCAAAGGATATAGTTGTGACTGGTTGATATCCTAATCATAAACTTTGTGGAACGAATATCTATGTGGTGACACCCTGCGAAACTTCTTTAGTAGATTTTTTTCATCTGAATTTCAATCTACTGTATGAATTTATTGTTGATAAATATTTCATAGTTTTGTGGCAAATAGCCGTCTACGAATCCCTGTGTAAGCTTATTTAGAACAAAAAGGTATTTAAAATAAAATAAAAAAAATATTACGCTACAAGAAAAAGGTGAACAGAAAAATCAAAATTTAAAATTTTACCTTAAAAAACTGAGGTTTTGTGGTCATAAAACGTTCAAAATAAAATCGGTTGATAGAGGACTAGATTTTGATGTCCTTGGTAAGCCCACAAAAATATATGACAATCGGTTCATTAGTTTTCGGGCTAGAGTTGGCACCCATTTCAAAATGTCATTTCCAAACTTAGTTAAAGTATGAAGATAAGCCATATCGGTCTATTCCTTTAGGTACCTCCCCCACAAAAGTTCAAAAATGTTCGGACAAATTGTGCGCACGATAACTCTTGAAGGGAAGGACCGATTTGGTCTATACTTTACGCATCCTAATATATCTACCAGATATAGATCAGGTTTAAATATGGACAATATTTGCCCATTCCTTCGGGTACCTCCCACACAAGATTTCAGATAATTAAAAATCTTTGATTTCTATTGAAGCAACTTGCAATCGATGTCTCAATTAAAAGGTACAAGTTTTTTCAGTGCAAGCCCATACTTCTTGGGAAAACAGCCCGAAAGTTGTATAAAACACCTATGGCACCATATGTAGTAGCTGGAGAGCACAACAACTCTCGAACTGATAAGCGATTTGGTCCAAAATTTAGCCTTCGTCATATTCTTACTTCTAAAATGGCCCATGTCGGTCCTCTCTTTAGGATACCTCCCCATAAAAAAGTTCAGCATTTGTGTCCAAGTGCAGTTTAGGGTCTGTTCGGAGATCCTTTGCAAATTCTGGTCAACTTTTGTAGCACAGTGTCCTTTATCGACATTTTCCCAACAATTTGAACTGTCTTAAGGCAAAAACTGCTTGAAGAAGAGTTCCAATGCATTTTAAATGTACTAGAAAGTTCTTAATTATTGTCTTGGCTACAACTTTACTTTGTGTTCCATAGAAAATCTCAATGGTTTGGCTGTTATATACCAAAATATCCCAAAAACGTGGATAATAAACTTCATGTTAAAATCGGGAGACTCAGTTTTCAACGTGGACGTCCAAAAACGTGGATAAATAAATTCAAGTAAAAATCGCGAGGCTCAGTTTTCAACGTGGACGTCCAAAAATGTGGATAAATAAATTCAAGTAAAAATCGCGAGGCTCGGTTTTCACCATAGACATATGCTTTAATAGACTTTTTTGCTCACTAGAATCCCTGGAATCCAAAACGCAAAGGGCCCATTAAGGTTTTTCTTTCCATACAAATCGCCCCACCCTAATATACGTATGGGGATTTCTGATGCTGCTCATCAATAAAACATTTCATTATATTTTCAATTTTTTTCGACCAACGGCTGGCGTGCTTTGAAAAATTCGAATTCTTTAAAAACTATATGCAAAGAAGTACTCATAACTTCTTTAATATTGGTCCAATTTGAAAACATATTTTATACCCTCAGCCTTTAGGCTATGAATTTATACCCTCAGCCTTTAGGCTATGAAGGGTATATACACTTTGATACGATGAAAATGTGCCTCATCGAAATAATGGTTTTAGACCCCAAGTATGTTTGGACGAAATGTGTTTCAGACAATTTGGAGTCGATCTAGCCATGTCCGTCCGTCTGTCTGTCTGTCTGTCCTGCTGGCTGGAGCGCACGATAACTCTCGAACGGATGAACCGATTCGGTTCAAATTTTGGCTTTCGTAATATTTTGTCCAAACTTAGTTTAAGTTCGAAGGTGAGCTACATCGGCCCAATCCTTCCGGTACCTCCCCCACAAAAGTTCGAAAATGTTCGGAAAAATTGTGCGCACGATAACTCTTGAAGGGAGTAACCGATTTGGTTCATACATTGTATAGCGTAAGCTTTCTACCAGAGTAATATGAGGTTCCAATATGGTCTTAATAGGTCCACTGCTTCGGGTACCTCCCACACAAAATTTGAGAAAAGTTCAGTTTAGGACCATCTCTCGAATCGCTTTGATTTTTGTTTTAGCAACTTGTATTCACTGCCCTCCATACGGCGGTACAAGTATCATCAGGGGCAAGTCCATACTTCCTGAGAAAATAGCAGGAAAGTTGAAAAAAACCCTATGACACCGTGTGAGGTGGTTGGAGCGCAAGATAACTCTTGAACGGATCTGCCGATTCCGTCGAAAATATGGCCTTAGTAATATTTTGTCCAAACATAGTTTAAGTTTGAAGATAAGCCATATCGGTCCACTCCTTCAGGTACCTCCCCCACAAAAGTTTAAAAATGTTCGGAAAAATTTTTCGTACGGTAGCTCTTGAAGAATTTTGTCTATACTTTACACATCCTAATATATCTACCAGATATAGATCTGGTTCAAATATTGACTATATTTGTCCACTCCACCCGGTACCTCCCACACAAAATTTCGGATAAGTTAACTTTAAGAGCAGCTATCGAATCACTTTAATTTTTGTTGGAGCAACTTGCATTCGCTGCCTCAATTACGATGGTAAAAGTTTTTTAGGGGCAAGTCCATACTTCTTGAGCAAACAGCCCGAAGAGTGTAAAAACCCCCTATGGCACTATATGTTGTGGCTGGAGATCCACTTACATAACGGTCAATGTCGATCCATTCCTTATAGTATCTCCTCCGCAAAACTTTTTATCTTTAATCCTAATCAAAATTTTTGTCTGTTCAAACGCCCAAAATATTTAAAACCCCCTAAATACATACGTATTTTGGGAAAAAAAATTTTCAATATACACAAGCTGAGGGTATATCTCTGTCGGCAAAGCCGACTGATACTTTTTTACTTGTTTTTTGTATGTTTTGTTGCTTTGTCAGCTATTTCTTAAGAAATAAGAAAAAATTTTGCACAGTGACCTTGGATGCAATTTTCCCGATTTAATATTTAAAATCAATTTTTAACAATGATTGGCCCCTTCGATTTTCTAGATTTTTTTTATATTAAACTACGATCAATTACAAAAATTGTAAGTCCTATTTGGTAGTGGGATTCAAATGATTACTATCACTGTGCAACACGAAAATTATTAAACATATTCTGACACCGAAGTGTGATAGAACACCAAAAATGAGAAGACACCTGTCTCGCCGTTTTTCTCTATCTTATCAACTTTCGCGGTTATAGGCCTCCAAAGGGTTGGGGCTTTGATGTAGAAAGGGTCATTTAGTCAGGACTATATCTTCCAAACCGTTAGCAAATGTGAATTTATCTCGGAGCAAAGAACAAAAATTTTAAAAGAAATTTGACCATGGCGATTTTGACCTTGCAGATGAAGTTTGATGGGTTATATGTGTTCACAATTTTTGTTCTTTAAGACAAAAGCTACAACATTGCCTCTGAGATAAATTCAAATTTCTCAACGGTTCGGAAGATGTAGTCCTGACTAAATGATCCTTTTTACATCAAAGCATCAAACCTTTGGAAGCCTATTACCGCAAAAGTTGGTGAGATAGGGAAAAACGGAGAGACACGTGTCTTCTCATTTTAGATGTTCTATCACACTGTGGAGTCAGAATATGGTTAATAAAACATGATTCAAAAAATTACACACAGTGTATTTTTTCTTAATTTTTTAAAATTTGTCAATAAAATTTTTCCTATATACCCGTGTGAAACATTTGGTGCACATGATGTGAATTTGTCCATAGTAATATTTTGTCCAAATTTAGATAAATTTGCAATATGGACCATGTTGTTCTACTCCTTCGGGAACCTCGGCCTGAAAAGTTTTATCAATACTGCTGCGCATTATAACTCTTGAAGGAAATAACGGAGTTGATCTAAACATCGTAAAATTCTTTCGAAACGTACATCATGGTCCAAAATGTGTATATCAGGCAACACCATTGAACAAAATTTCAAAAATTCATTTAAGTATTGTTTATAACTGTTCAAGTGTATCACTTACAAAATGAACGGGAACCTCCACCACAAAATTTCTACACTTAGCGCTGTAATGCAGTTCAAGGCCACATCTGGGATGGTGTTGAAGTTTTAATAGCGGGTAATTTGAATATAATAATTTCTTTATTGCTAGGGTATTCTAATACTTTCTGAGTTATTGGCGTTTTTCCAATCCTCGAAACCCTTGGTTTCAATGTAATCTGGATCGTTTTTGACGATGCTCAACAGCTCCTGGGCGATGTCCATGCGAAGTTGTTTTTGATCAAAATTTAGTAAACAATTGTAAACAATCGAAGAACACAACAAAGCACGACTAATCTGTCTATCTGTCAAAATCAAACTGACAATCCAAAATTGTTTTCTTGTTTGAACATTGTTTTTCTCATTAATGAACATTGCTGTTTCAGAATCCACAAAAACTTCCCAGGTGTAATCGATTTTCATTTTACGCACCGTACATGACACGGTTTTATAAGGAGACGATACAGTCAGTGCATTGTCCCAATTTGAATTCCTACCCAGCAAAATAAATTGGAAGTAGGCAATGTAGTCTAGTTCTTTCACGGCATGTTTTGATGCAGTTCAAACGGAGTCGTGAAAGAGGCACTCCATTCCTTATATTTTAACCGCATTCGGATGCGATCCAATGCATGGACATCACTTCCTCACATTTTAACAGCATCTGGATGCAGTTCAATCAGAGTCGCGAAAAAAGGCACTCCAATTCCTTACATTTTAACAGCATTTGGATGCGATCCAACGATTGACATCCATTTCTCACATTTAAATTGCATCTGGATGCAGTCCAAGGGAGTCGTGAAAAAGGCATTCCGTTCGATACATTTTACAAGCAGTTGCTTAGTGATCCCTATCAAGGAAGCCAATTTGTAGATACCTACAACTACAGATTTTTTTCAAAGATAGAAAAAGTGTGCATCAATTTCTAAAAATTTTATATAAAATAAAAAATACAACCAAAAGTTGGGAACATTTTTACGGTAACTCACGAGAAGAAAATTTCCTAATGAAATGCTGTTGGAGTACTTGTCGAAATCTCAATACAAGAACCCCTTTAGCAGATGAAGCAAAAACATGTTAGCTTGGATTAAATGGAGAGCGGACGAAACAAACTCAGTTGCGATTGAATTTAATGAAGAAATTTCATAATCTGTGGTAATGTACCAAAGTTCTTATTATTCTTGTTTTACACAAACAATAAATTGTATTTGTTATTTTGGGATTGTTGGCAATGGCTTGCATTTTTATTGTATTTCTGAACTGCATAAAAACACATTCCGAAGAGTGCCTTTAAATTCGATCCAAAGCACTACATCAAAACACGTGCTTTGGATGCAAATTGGACTGCATCCTATTCTACCCTAAAGGGTTAGTTAAAAGCAATTCCAAAGGGATAGTTAAAATGCAGTGCCGAAGTTTTAGTTAAAATGCAGTGCTAACGGAGTGCATCTTTGAGTAGTCAGTCTCTTGTAAAAATCATGAGTGAAAATGCATAATTTGATGCACTTCCAGATCACTTGTGCATATGATTTAACTGCATCTATGGAGGCAAAAATTTTGCTGGGTATATCTTAAAAATGGTAAAACCTAAGAAAATGTTATAATGGTCAATTTCGATAGGACTTGCGGTTTCCAAGCAAAATGGTGAAAACTTTAAAACCTTAAAAATGTGAACTTCGACCGCGATGTATTTAAAAAACCCTCCGGATTTTGTTTTTTCTCATCCATTAACATTGTAGTTTCAGAATCCGCATAAAATTCGCAGGTGTAAGTACCTTTCATTTAAAATTAGTTAAGGCGCACCGTGATATGTGTACAAAAAAACGGTTATTTTTTGATAAGACCCGTCCGACCGGCTATTTATGAGTATTACCCAGGATGCTAACGGAAACCAATTAACGTTATATATGTTGTATGCGGAGCAATTTAATTTTTAGGAGTTTGGGCCCCAGACTGTGGGGCTACTTCAGCTACTTCGTGTAGGTTATGAGTTTTTTAAACTATTATACTCACCTTACCTCTCAATTTAATGCCGGTAATAGTTACATACACTAGCTTCAGTGTCAACAGAGTTTTATTCCTATGCTATTCTTGAGTTAAATGGTCATCAATAAACATGATAAAATCAGGAATAAAAGTGTTTTTTTAACTGTACTGTCCATTCCCCATTCAATTTTTCACCTATAATTGCGAACTATTTCCACGTATTAGCTAGTTTGGTGATTCCTATATGCTCATATATTTTGCCAGTTCCTTATCCGAATTGATATCCAAGATTTTCGATTTCCATATTTAAGATTTTCAAATACTTCATCGCACAGTTTTATGTCCCATACAAACCATTCCCAATAATCACATCGAAATATAAATGCATACAAATTGATTAAATTTTTTAACTAAGTTTTATTTCAATTCAATTGTTTTTGGTTTGAGTTTTTGTAATTTTTTTCTTAAATAATTTTGAATTTTTTGGTTTCCATATTATTTGATAATTGAATTTGTCCATCGTATAGTATGCTTAATTAATTAGTTCATTTTATTCTAGTCCTAATATAAATACAAATACATTTTAATAATAAATATGTTTGGTTTTATTATTTGAGAGTTATTTTAAACATCATTTTGTTTCTCTTTCTCTTCTTGTCATGCATTGAAATTTCCAACACGTTTAAGTTTTCATATTTTTTATTACTAGGATATATATTTTCAATTTGTTTGTTCTTACCACAATTTTGATACATATTTACTTAGTAAATAGGTAGGTAGGAATGTATAACAGGATAATACAAAATTTAGACAAAAAAACAAACAATTATTGAAACGAAAGTCTTGTGAATTGAAAATCAAAACCGAACACTTTCTTTAAAATTTGACATTTTGGTTAGCAAAGAAACAATGGGATAAAGCCCAGTTTTCGTATTTTCCAATGACATTAATGATTAATACCAAGTATAAGTTAGTATATTTAAGGAATTTGTTGTAATTTACATTGGCTTGGATTTAGAAGTAAATGAAAAAAATAAAACACAATTTCGATATGCATAAATTACAGCGGCAATACGGATATGAAACATGAAGTGAAAAAAGAATATATATTTTTCTGTTATATGTACTCTTGTTTGATATTGAACCAAACCTACCACACCTGTAATAGTAACAAATCTACAAATCGTATTTTATACATATTTACCTTGGGTCTGTTTTAATGTATTTTTCTGTTTGAAGAGGAAAAGTGTGTAGGTGTTTGTATGAAAAAGTCTATACATAATTTCTTGCCTTTATATGTATATTTTGATGGAATGTATATTTTATTTTTCTTTGTTTGTATATATATTGTATATTTTTGCTTACAAAATAACTTATTCATCTAGAAAGAGAGGGGTCAGAGCGATAGAAAGATTGGTAAAGAGAAAAATGTGTTTTTTATTTATTGATTTTTTTATTTGTTTCTTTGGATTTTCCTTTGTATAATTGAGAAAAGATTTGTGTAGTATTTTCTACATGTATGTATATTAAGTTATGATACATTCGATTACATTGTTTGTTTGTTATATGTTTGTATGGATGTATAGTATATATGTATGTAGTGGGTATGTATATTTCTTTGTATATAAGTGTAAATGCAAATATTGGGAAATGTTTTTAAATAAAGTGATGTAAACAAGTTAATGGACTGAAAGTATTTTAAAGTTTATAAAGAACGGAAAAAAACTGTATGTTTGTTTATGAAATCGGACATATTTGCAAAAAATTGTTTTAGATTTCCTTTATTTTTTCTGTGTTCATGCTTCTCATCAGCGAAATATTTCAGTATATTTTCAGATTTTTTTTAAAACAGTTCCGACCACAACGCGCTTGAAAAAAAGTCGAATTTTGTAAAAACTACATGCGAAGAAATACCCCTAACTTCTTCAATATTGGTCCAAATAGGAAAAATATCTTTTTTTTTTGTATTTTTTATCAGTTATCTAATAAATAATAGAAAAAAAAATGCAAAGTGGGCTTGGATGCAATTTTCGCGTTTTAATATTTAAAATAAATTTTTATCAATGAACGTACTCTTCAATTTTCTTGATTTTTTTTGTATTTAACTACCATTAAATATAGAAATAGAATCGTTTTGTTGTCTAATTTAGGAATTTATCTTAAACATTTTAAAAACTTCTTCATTTTTCGATTATAAACAAGTACGAAAGTATCAGTCAATTGTGCTGACGAAGCTACACCCTGAGACGCTAACAAAAAAAAAAAAAAATAAAAAATAAAAAAAATAAATAAAAAATAAACACAATAATTATGCCGTATATAAAATATATCGATTTTGAATCATAACAACAACAAACATTGTTCCACAACATCCCATACGGGACAAGGGAGACTTCTCTCATATCAATGAGTACACCCCGATTCATATTTAGCTCAATGATATGGGATCTACTGTTTATCGCCGAGTCCGAACGGCGTGTCCTAAGACACCACTTTTAGAGAAGTTTTTCAAGGCTGAAATACTCAGGAAATGTCGCCAACATTGCTGAGGGGTATTTTGCCACCGTTGAAAAATGTTTGGAGTTGCCTGGCCGGGGAATCGAACCACCGACCTTCTGCGTGCAAGGCGGGCGTGCATACCATTGCACCACGGTGGCATCATATTTTGAATCATAGTATGCTTTAAAACGTATAGGTACCGCAATGTGGTTTTGGAGCTTTTGGGCCATATCTCAGGAGGTATTGACTTACTCCAGAAAACAATGCTACAGTTGTAAATGAGGCCGCTAAAACAACGCACTGAAAAAAATAATCAAAGCTATGCGAGATTTTAAACATTACTTTTTCCTAGGGAGGCACCCGGAGGCGTGGACCGATATAGTACGTATTCCAACTTGATACATGACTGTATGAAATAATACCAATCACCAATCTGAAACTCCCTGCGAGAATTATCTTCAGAATTTGCCATTTTGGTTGGTGCCGTCAGGGTTTCTTGGTAGTC
Source organism: Musca autumnalis (assembly GCF_047663935.1). NCBI lineage: Eukaryota > Metazoa > Arthropoda > Insecta > Diptera > Muscidae > Musca > Musca autumnalis. The sequence continues at coordinate 257,190,029 of NW_027411755.1, read as the reverse complement.
GCAAATAAAACCTACTGAAAAAAATTCAGAACGATCCGAGAGGAGCTCTTAAACTTTACTTTATCCGAATTTTTTGAAATGAAATATGAAATAATTGACAATATTTGTGAAATACCCTATCTAGCCTAAGGCTGAGGGTGTAAAAATTGTTTAGCATTTATTGTATCAGCATTCGTGGGTATTAAAGTGATCAATTTCACTCAAAAATCCCCATATACAAAGGTCAGAAAATCAGTTACTTATGGCTATAACTGAACGTTTGTTTTGAAATGTAGTTATAAATGAAAGTATACGTGGATCACGTTTTAAAACATAGTTGAAATCAAACCTGTAAGCTTGGTCAGCAAACCTAATTTTGTCCTCAGTCGGCAGACAAAATGATTGTGCCTCCGAATATAATTCATTGGAGGAAATGGAGAGCACGGGTCTTGTAATCTTAGGATTCGCTGTGAATGTTTACCATTTCCAAAGCCAGAGGTAAGTAAGGGAATATGTCACATATAGAAATCATACCACTCCACTATTAAAATTTGGGATTTTATATATTCGAATTGAAAAATCCCAGAATAACTTATAACGTCGGATTCAAAGAACTCACGGAAATGGAACAAAGTATCATAGGAATAAATTCAATCGATGGGAAGGAACAGCTCCAAAAAATCATAGAATAAACCCCGTAAGACGAAACTTATACCTGACTGGGAATCTTATAAAGTCAATTTCGGCAGTGCCCAGGTGCAATCAAGAAAGCTACTAGAAAATCGTTGGTTTGCTAAAATCAGAGAATGGTGGCAATCAAAGAAGAAGACTCTAGTGGGCCGCACATTTCCTTCATTGTGACCAAAAGAGTGCTGCAATATTCAACATATCCTGAGTTTGCAATCCTAATAGTTATTTTTTTGCACTACTTCAAAAGTGGAAAACTGAGAATATTAAAGCAATTTCTAATGGAAAACTATCCTTTCAAAAATATCAAAAACACTCTTCAGTGTGTTCTAAATTCTATCTTAGATCGTTATCCTCCAGACACTTGTCATGGGAAATTTTAAATATATCCCAAAATATTCGGTGTGATGATAATCTGCTGCCAAAATCTATTAATTTCAAACATTAACAAACTTAGCTACAACTGTAGCATATTTCATGCATACATTTTTTCATGTTGCATAAAGTCTGGAACCATATATAAATTTAAAACGATTCTGCATAAAATTCCCAACTCCTTGAACTTTGTTTTGTTCCTAGATATAGCAAAATAATTCGAATGAATTGACTAATGAATAAACCAGTCAGCTGTGCTGTGCTAATCTTTTTTAATTTAAGCATGAAACGCATTTTTTTGAGATACGAGTTTGAGTTAGTAAATCAAATGCAATGTCTGTGGGCCCATTACAACAAAAGTGCATGTGATAGCGACAAACGCCGAAACAGGTATCTCCTCTTTTTTACCTTCTTTCACGCTACATTGTGAGAATATGGTTATTTTGTTTGTGGTACCTCAAACATACACACAATCAGGGACATAGATAATAAATGCCATTATTTCACTTTTATAGTCCACTTACCACCATAAAGACTGCCTGCTTTTATGGTAACTATTGCATGTCCGCCTTGCACTCAGATTGTCTACGGTTCAATTCCTGACCAGAACGTCAAAATTTTCGGCGGTGGCAAATCCCCTCAGTGCAACGTCAGCATACATTTCCTCAGTATTTCAACTTCACTAAAAAGAGGTGACGTAAGACACGCCCTTCCGGCTCGACGATAAGAAGTATGTCCCACATTATGGAGCCAATATTAATTGGCGTGCACTCATTGATATGAGAGAAGCCCACCTTGTCCTTTCGGGGGTATTGTGGAACATATGTTTGTATGTATTCTACTTTTATCAGTTCACCCAATGCCAAATAGTACTAAATTTAGTACCATTTAACACTTTTTGTATATAATTGTACACATTTCCAAATCACCTCCTTACATAAACAAAATCGTTATTAACATAACAATTTTGAATATTTTAACTTTATTCGTTCACATAATACACTTTTAGCACCTTTTAGTACTTGTCGTAAACTTATTGTTCTAATTTCCTAAAACCCTTTAATACAACTATTTTGCACTGCGTCCCTGTCCTAATTTTCCGCTCAGAATTCTAGCTCTACTCGTTGGCGTAATACGAAAGATACAATTTTTTGTGCATTTTAGTGATTATTTTCTTACGGACACACCTACACTTCAATAGGAAACCTCACTCAGAATTTGAAGATTCTAGATTTAGCCGTTACGCCTCGACGTTGATTACCAGTAAGTCAAACAAATGGTACAAATTTTAGTACATTTAACTACTTTTCTTAACCCATCAACTACGAATTTTCAAAAAACCAGTCAAATTCCATCCTGATACATGACTAGATGAAATAATGCGATGTCCATAGTTTGGACCAATCAAAAAATCCCTGCGAGAGTTATTTTGCGAAATTGCCATTTATGTTTGTGCCGTTTAGGTTTCTTGGAGCTTTCAGGCCAAAGGGGCCGCAAGGACAACCTGCTGAAAAAAAAAATTTCAAAGCGATCCTTATTCCAAATTTTGTTAAAGAGGTACTCGAATCTATGCCTGAAAGTAACATTACCATATGCTAAGTTATGACAATTGCGGTTACTCCATTCAAGTGACAATATTTTTAACTTTGGGTGGAAGGTACCGTAAAGAGTGAAACGATAGGGCCCATCTTCGATTTTAAATTAAGTTTGGATAATATATGGCAAATGCCAAATTTCGCACCCGATTGGTTGCTTCGTTCAAGAGTTATCGTGCGCACCAACCAGCCAGAGAGACAGACAGATGAAAGGACATTGCTCAATCGACTCCATCCAAATTGTCTAAAACAGATTTCGTCCAAACATGCTTGGGTTCAAAAACCATTATTACAGCACAATTTTTGGTCGTATCAAAGTGTACATACTCTATTTAGCCTAAAGGCTGAGGGTATACACATATTACTTATATATCGTCGTTTTGCCAAATTTGCATACACTCCTCAATTGCAACAGTCTTCGCATCAATGACAGCTAAATTGTAGAATAATGAGTCAAAGAAACATTATGGTCGCCGCGATCCAGAAAACCATGCTTACCGTCATCTGCAGATATCTGGTAGCAAATTCCCAAACAAAGGCAAGAGGATAAGCAAATGAACCCGATAGCATTCGTTGTACGAACCATGAAGAACAACGATTTAGGGAACTTCTTTTTGAAATTAACAGCATAGAAGGCTAGCATAAGCGAAAAAGTTTGCAAGGACACCTGAAGCAATGCTACCTTTTTTATAGAATTGTACAGAATGTAATACATTTTTGGCAAGGGTTAAATTGCTCTCGAATCCGGGATAGATGGATAATAGATTTTCACTCCAACGGCGTTACAGATTCGAAGAGCTGCGCTTTTTTTGTTGCAGACTTTATCCGCGACCATACTTAAGCTAAGCAGGGGATGCCAGCAAAGGCGAATCGTACTGGTCGATTTCCCGTCGCCAATAGAGACGATTCTAGGGACACTACTCCTCCCCATGATGAGAAAATGTTGCTCAGTTGTCCAACATCAGCATGAAATACGGAAAATGCACAGTGTCACACATATCCGTCGCGGACTGAAACAGAACAGGCCTTGCGACCGAACAGTCATGATGGCTCTTGATCTATCATGCCAAGCTATTCTAGAACAGGGGGCGGTCAATAAAAAGTTATATCTCCTGAGCAGAGTTGGCTTAGTGAGTTATTTTATATGTGCAATATGAAAGTATCCGAGCTGAAATGAGGCTCCCCCTGAACATATTGTTCGATGGTGTACTGATTTCGGCAGCTAACTATCCCAATATATTGGGTGTAACGTTGGACAACATGTTTAAGTCGTCAACGCAAGCCACAGCTTTTTGCGACTTTATCAGAAGTGGGATCTGAAGTTGCTGACTGGCGGCACTTGGGATACTGGCAAAGAAAGTCCTCTTATCAGGCAATAAATAGGTCGGCCTGTGGTATGCTATGCGTCACCAGTGTGGCATGCAAACTTGCCAGAATGCCGACCAGAGAACTGCAACAGGGTGACTCCTCACGACACCAGTGGGCCATCTCAGCGAGGAGACGAAGATTTTACCGGTGGGTGTTACCGCCGCACAGTGGTTCAGAAATCGATCTTCCTGGACAAAGCTTTAGTTTTTTGTCTTCATTGTTAGTTTCTACATCGATAGTAAGCATATTGAAACTAAGGAAACCATAAAAAATTGGAAGGTGTGGACGGGGCATGCTCCAACACAAACAATTTTCTTTTAAAAGTTTGGAAAATACGTCAACCTTGCAAAATTTCTGGAGAAAGAAAAACACAGGAAAAAAAGTGTTGTCACGGCGTGTTAGCGTTCAGAGCCAAACTCATAACGTTCAAAGGCAGCGCTAAGCGTTCGTCATGAAAGCAAAACTAAATGGGAAAATCCTCATTGTTGTTGTAAAAAACAAAATTAAAATGCATTTGAAAAAAGAAAAGTTCGTGGATATCGAAGCCGCTCCACATCCGATATGCCTGAAGAGCCTTTACCGAAGGCGAAACATGCATGTCACATAGTGGTGGGTGTGTGGGTTTTTCACTTTCATTATAGATTAGGCCTGCTCACACACATACAAATACATTTTGTTATTGTGTTGGTTTTGAAATACACAAATTTCAATGTTTTCATTTTGCCTCTGTAGACTGTGAGAAATATTGTACAAGTTTTTTTATTGTATGTTTCAAAATTTAAAGTAGAAGAATTATTTTATTTTGACCAAATATGACTGTTGATGTTATAATTTGTTGCAAATCAAGTCCGTGACAAACCAAAGTGTGCTGACAAACCAAACACTCTAATTTGCCGTAATTATTTTCGGCAAATAAAAATTCGTATTCAGTATCTTCATTCATTTTTTCAGTGTACGCATATAAATTCATAGACAAATTCGAAAACAGAACCTTCCTCATTGAATGTTTAATAGAGACTGATTGGTAATTTTGAAAATATTCAAAACAAAAACAAAAGCTCTCTTTTTAAATTGTGTGTGTGAGCAAATTGACACACACCGACAGCCCAGGTGCCCACTTTGAACAGGCCTATTATAGATCATAAAGCTCGACTAAAATATTAAAAAAGAAAGAAATATCTATTTCTCGGATTTAGGTAGGTAGGATTGTATGTTGCCTTTAAGAACCGTTTTAATAAATTACCGTAGCGTTTACATGAAGTGAGCCATTTTATATTTCCTCAAGTACTAAATTTAAGGGAAATTCCAACATTAGTGGACTGGAACTTTTAGGGAAAACATGGAATGAAGTTCCGTTGGTTTGACACTTTTTTACATTTTTTGAAATTACGTGGGTAAAAAACGTTTTTATTTTCAAACCTTTTCCCATATTTATTATGGCTTTTTACTCAAATAAATAAATGAGTTTTTTTTTTGTTTTTTTATGGTTTGCTTATTGGTGTTTGACCTTTGATAATAGATTGGAACATATGAAAAACTTAAAAATACTTAAATTTTGATGCAAAATATGTAAAAAACTCAAAAAGTAAAAAGGCGTTTATTCAAAATATTCTAAACTAAAACGGAATAATTATTTTCTTTCCTGTTCACAATTTATGCTGGGGATATTTTATGACATATCATATATCAGTCTGCACTTTTATATGGGGCTTCATCAAAGTGTGGACATTTGTTTGAAATTATTGGGGGAGATGTTTTGTGACCACTGTGACCAAATGTCGAATTACAGATAACTTGGTCGAAAATTGAAGTTAAAATCCTCAATGTCGGGAGGTACCGTTATATGGGGGCTGTACCAAAACATGGACCTATATTCACAGTTTTTCGTGGAGATGTTTTGTGATCACTAGGAACCTCAATTGTCAAATTACAGGTTGTTCGGTTAAAAATTGTAGTTATATATGTGTTATACCACACATACACATATACATGGGCCTATGTTGACCATTTTTGGTGGAGAAGTTTTGTGGCTACTCGGAATTTCAGACCACAACATCCCATACGGGACAAGGGAGACTTCTCTCACATCAATGAGTGCACCCCGATTCATATTAAAGCTCAATCATATGGGACCTACTGTTTATCGCCGAGTCCGAACGGCGTGTCTTAAGACACCACTTGTCGAGAAGTTTTTCAAGGCTGAAATACTCAGGAAATGTCGCCAACATTACTGAGGGGTATTTTTCCACCGTTGAAAAATGTTTGATGTTGCCTGGCCGGGGAATTGAACCCCCGACCTTCTGTGTGCAAGGCGGGCGTGCATACCATTGCACCACTGTGGCACCCAAGTTACAAGTTGTACGGTCATAAATCCTCAAAATACCGAAAGTCGGGAGGTACCATTATATGGGGGCTATACTAACACATGGACCTATGTTGACAGTTTTTGGTGGGAATTTTTTTGTGATCACTAGGAACTTCAACTGTCAAATCACAGGAAGTTGGGTTAAAAATTTTAGCTGTATTCCGTTATATGGGGGCTATACCAAAACATGGACCTTTGTTGACAATTTTTTGTGGAGATGTTTCGTGACTACTGAGAACCTCAAATGTCAAATTACAGCTCGTTCGGTTAAAAAATCTAGCTAAAATCCCCAAAATACCAAAATCGGAGGTACCGTTATATAGGGGTTATATCAAAAGTAGGTCGATATAGCCTTTCTTCGAACTTGAACTGCCTAAGGAATAAAGACAATCGGGTGCAAACATATAGCGTCGTGGAGAAGTTTTGTGATCACTAGGAACCTCAACTGTCAAATTACAGGTTGTTCGGTTAACAAATTGTAGTTATATATGGGCTATACCAAAACATGGACACTGTGTTGACAATTTTTGGTGGAGAAGTTTTGTGGCTACTAGGAATTTCAGACCGCAAATTACAAGTTGTATGGTCATAAAATTTTGCTAAAATCCTCAAAATACCGAAAGTCGGGAGGTACCACTATATGGGGGCTATACTAACACATGGATCTATGTTGACAGTTTTTGGTGGAGATGTTTTGTGATCACTAGGAACTTCAACTGTCAAATCACGGGAAGTTGGGATAAAAATTTTATTTGCATTCCGTTATATGGGGGCTATACCAAAACATGGACCTTTGTTGACAATTTTTTTGTGGAGATGTTTCGTGACTACTGAGAACCTTAAATGTCAAATTACAGCTAGTTCGGTTAAAAAATCTAGCTAAAATTCCCAAAATACCAAAATCGGAGGTACCGTTATATAGGGGCTATATCAAAAGTAGGCCGATATAACCATTCTTCGAACTTGAACTGCCTAAGGAATAAAGACAATCGGGTGCAAACATATAGCGTTCTAGCTCAATTACTGACGGACATGGCTATATCGACTCACAATTTTATCCTGATCGAGAATATATGTATAAACTTTATAGGATCGCAAGTGTATATTTCAATAAACGAGTTTTTTAGTTCAATTAAGATCCGAACGATTAAGCATCTACAATTGATCCAATACATGCCCGGCATGTGGAAGGGCCCGTACAATTTAGAGTTGTATAGTTCATGAACGAACTAGTTCAATTGAACGATTCATTGAAAAGAGCGTATGAACTAGATCAGTCGATATAGTTCATTATAGTTCAATAGTTCACTGAACTATAATCAGTCGGTGACCGTACGATCAACGAACGATTCACAATCTAGTTCAACATGTCGTTCACAAATATATAAAATGACGGCGTCGTTTATGTTAAGGGATGCCTTTGTAATGTGATCAGTTTGTTTATGTTTTGGATCAAGGTACATGGAATAGCTGTCCGAAAATTAAGATTTCTACAAAAACATACGAGACATAACATATTACAATATGTCGAATCCAGATTCAATCTGCCTTTTTGGATAGAAAAAAAGGTAAAAAATAAAAAGAAACACACACACACAAAGCTTTTTTGCAATGACAATTTCTACACACACACACACAACATACGATTTTTTGCCAGCCACCGAAATGAACGATGATTTTTGTAAAATTAATTAATCTTTCTTTAAGAATGCAATAAAACTATGCAAATGTAATATTTTTGTTATGGAGTAGTTAAATTATATAAGTCATTTGTTTGTTTGTATTTGGTGTATGTATGCGTTTTCATCAAACGACCGATTAAGAGCCGGTGAACGATTCGAATGATTGAACGATCCGAATGATTGAACTGGACAGTGAACTATGAACTAGATTACTGACCTAGTTCAGTTTAAAGAGCTGAGCTATTGAACTAGATCTTTCAAATGAACTAGATTGTACAACTCTAGTACAATTACTGCATCTCTTTTACTGTCATTTTACACTCACTCACCTCTCTCCCCAATCTTTATGGACACAATTTGAAGACGATACACCAATAACAACATTTACGTTGTAACAACAACAAAATAAACAAGTGAGCAAAGGCTATAGTCGGGACGGGGCCGACCATGTGATACCCTACACCACTACCCCTGTGCATAAGGTTTTCACTGGTAAACATTGCTTTTAGGGAATATAATCCGACTACCACCAAAAATAATATGCCTCTTTCTCTCTGGGACCCCCATAAGCAATCAAACTTTCGTGACCATCCGATCAAAATTACGACCTGTAGCTTGATTGCAAAAAATGGAAGAATTGGATGAATTACCGACTATTGTGGTATCTCCCTTGTTTGACCACCTTCGTCAACCTGCTTTACGCCAATGTAAAGGTAATATTTTCTTCTTCAATTGACAGGTTTTGCCGTTGGTATACCCCTACTAAAAGCCGATATATTCACAAAGAATAAAACTTTGAATTTGTCTCCAAATGAGTTTTTGCCCATTCCGACCCCTAAATATTATCCGACCATCATTAAAATCAGTAGGCTTCTTCCTCTGTGAGACCCCCATTAACCCCTAAAATTTCGTGACGATCCGATCAAAATTGCAACCTGTGGCGTGATTACAAAATAATAAGAAAATGGGATGCATTATCGACTATTGTCATATCTCTGCTATTTGACCACCTACGACAACCTAATTTACATCGCTGGAAAGGTGATATTTTCTACTTTCCTTGCCAGGTTTTGCTTTTTATATACCTCTTAAAGAAACAGATATATTGGCTTTGAAATAAAACGTTGACCTTTCTCTAAATAAGTGTTTGCCCATTCCGACCCCTGAATATTATCCGACCGTCATCAAAATCAATAGGCTTCTTTCCCTTTGGGACCCCCATTAACCCCCAAAATTTCGTGACGATCCGATCAAAATTGCGACCTGTAGCGTGATTACAAAAAAAAATCGGAAAATGGGATGCATTATCGACTATTGCCATATCTCTGCTATTTGACCACCTACGACAACCTACTTTACATCGTTGTAAAGGTGATTTTTTCTACTTTCCTGGCCAGGTTTTGCTTTTGATGTACCTCTTAAAGAAACAGAGATATTGGCTTTGAAATAAAATGTTGACTTTTCTCCAAATAAGTGTTTGCCCATTCCGACCCCTAAATATTATCGGACCATCACCAAAATCAATAGGCTTCTTCATCTGTGAGACCCCCACTAACCCTCAAATTTTCGTGACGATCCGATCAAAATTGCGACCTGTAGCGTGATTTTCAAAAATATAGAAAAATGGGATGTATTAACGACTATTGCCATATCTCCGTTATTTGGTTACCTACGCCGACCTAGTTTGCATCATTGTAAAGACGGGATCTTCGACTTTCATAGTCAGGCTTTGCTTTTGGAAAATTTGCAACCAAAGCTTTGATATTCGTCAATATAATTAAAATCGCAAAAATTAAAATTGGGGTTTTATTTGGTACTATTGTGATATCTTCGTTGTTTAATCATCTACGAGCACCAGCTTTACATCATTAGAAAGGTGATATTTTCTACTTTCATTGTCAGGTTTTGCTTTTGGTATACCCCATACAGAAGCTGAGATATTCCCTTTGGAAAAAAACGTTGTCTTTTTATCCACCTAAGTTTTTTGCCCTTTCCGACCCCTAAATATTATCCGACCAACACCAAAATCAATAGGCTTCTTCCCCTCCGGGACTCTCATCAACACCAAAAATTTGGTGACGATCCGATCAAAATTGCGACCTGTAGCGTGATTACAAGGTTTAGATGGACAGACGGACAGACGGACGGACGGACGGACTGACGGACGGACACACATAGCCAGATCGACTCAGCACGTCGAGACATTAATTTTGGTATATATAAGTATGGGTCTACGACCATTATTTCGATGCGTTACAAACTTTTTGGCCAAAACCAACTTATAATACCCTCCCCACATAGTGGTGTAGGGTATAAAAATACAAATAACTAAAAAAAGAAAAATTAAAAACTCACGACCGTGCATTAAAATGCTGCAGTGGTTCTAAAAATTTGGAGATATATCACTTAGACTTATTTTCATCACTTTAGGCAAAAAGAATCAATAAATATAAAAATACTATGTAGATATGTGTTGTTTATTTGTTTCGCTTTGTCTGTGGATATGTGTATATATGTGTAATATGTCTGATGATATGGTTTGAAGCTTAGCTATGTATATATGTATGCGAGTTCTGTTTAACATTCGCTATCCTTTGGAGTAGCGAATACTTCCTCTTGTTTTTTTGTTTTTTATGGTATTAATTTGGTTTTATCATTTTTTGATCTAGCAAAAGGAACTAAAAGTTTTTTTTTTCTCAAACTACATTCAATGACAATCATGATAATATATTCAGAATGTGTGTATACATTTTAATGGAGGGAAGGGAGTATTTGTTTTTTTTTTGTCTTATATAAAAATGCAACAAATCAAAATTGCGCTTGAAATTAAAACCAACAACTTTTTTCCGCTCTAAATGACTTAAATTGACTTAATTGTAACGACAACTGTACACCTGATATTCATTAGCTTTTGAAAATATCATTCTGGGGTTCATTTAGTCTCTTTAGCATGGCATTGCGATGTAGCCAATATGGTGGCGGATCGGGTGGTTGACCGGGCAGGGTTGTTTTAGTTTTCAGCGTTATTTTGGGATTGCTGGTGGGACTACTTGCTGCAGCAGCAGCGGCGGCCAGGGCAGCATTGTACATAACTGGATCCGCTGCATGGGCCGAATGGCCCAAGCCCACCCGAAGTGGTACTTCTTTTTTGCGTATTGTGTCACAGGTCTCCTTCATTTTACAAAGTTGATCTTGCAGATTACGATATTCTTCGAGAAAACGTTCCAATTGGGCAGCATGATAGTCGTAGGCTGTAACGGGAGCGGTGGTGCCTGCCCCGCAGTGCATAGAGCTGCTCATGCCACTGGGTGTGCCAGCTGGGGCATTTGTTGCCCCGGTTCGACTGGCAAGTGTGGTGAAATCTAGTAAGGGTGTTGCCGCCGAACTTAGTGATCTGTGATGTTGTTGCTGTTGGTAATCGTGTACCGGTGATGATGGTAGGCTGGGATTTTTCCTCGCTGCCGCCGCACTAGCTATTGCAGCCTTGTTTCCGGCCACATTTGCCAAAGCATTCTTACTGGAACTATGTACAAGATTCAAAAAACTATTCGACCTCTGGCCTTTGGTATAGGTTACCGGTCCACCATAATTCGAATAGGAAGATTCAGCCGAAAAACGCCGACCCAATGCAACTTCATTTAAATACCCCGCATCACCCAAAGTACTGCTGCCATATTTACTTGAATTATCCGCCAACAAAGGACTTTGGCTATCTGAGGAATTTTTAAAATACTTGCCGGTATTTTTCAACTTCCGTGGCAGGGTACAGAGACCACCGTTTGTTTGACTGGCACTCGTGGCTTGGGCAACGGCATATTTGGCAATATCCAAAAGGTCGGGATAGTTGCTGTCGAACAAATCATTATCCGATGATTCTTTGCCACAGAATACCGATGAGTTCACCTCATCTTTGGGACTGTAGTAATCCAGGCTACTTGGCTGGTGATTGTTATTCAGTTGGTTATGATTTTTAGCCGCTGACGAACTCAGTGAAGATGTTACCCAATTTGCCACATGATTATAACCCGTTGATGATTGCCGTGAGGCTGCATCCACCTTGCCGGAAATTGAAACGGAACCAGTTTCTGTTGAAGATCTGTAAGAGAGAGAAGAACGAAAATAATTTTGTAATTTAAATTAGGGAAGCGTAATCATTGCTTAACGGCCACTTTGTATCTAATTTTGCTTAATTATCATTTCAGTCTTAGAAAGCTCTTAACACTTTAGCAAAAATACGTAAAGAAAGAAACAAAGAAAAGTTTTATGCAAACATAAGATATCACTTGAAATGTTAAGATGCTGCGGTGAAATTACCCTCATCCCGAAATGTCGCCATCTTTTGTTCGTTCTTTCGTTTGTTTGTTTTCTACTTTCATGCTAAGGGATTATCCAGAGCACAAGTGTGGAAATGGAGCACATAAATTAAATGGATTAGAGAAAATTTGCAAACTTATTTAGTTCCACCATATCAACATGCATAATAAACAATCTGACTTTGTAGGAGGTTGGGTAAATAATGTGGGAAATTACCAATCAAATCTGAATCACCTAAAATCAGACCACAAGTCATCAAGTTCCTTATAACCGATGAAACGAGTTCCCAAATTCCAAATCATCCAGTTCCAAATCACTTAAGAATAACCCACACCCGAAGAACATATATCGAGTTCCCGATCATTTTCTAATAGCATCTAACGAACAGAATTGCATCAAGTTCCCCTAAATCGGTATACCGAATCATCGAGTTACTGATCATCTACATATCACCTCATCACGAATCATCAAGTTCTCGATAACATTCGAACCGTCTACACTTGAATTCAGAATACATAACATTTCCGAACTTTTTCAAATGGTTTCCACAGGACTTCTAAGTTGTGTTTTCTTTTCCTGCTTATATATTGTTTTCTGCTTGTTCATATCGGGGCTCTCTCTCTTGTAACGCTGCACCTCTCTTTCTAGATCATGGCAACTGAGTAAGTACTGCAACGAAAGCATGCCATTGTGTTGACGTACTGGAAGAATCGTTGTCTCCTCATGCAAGGGGTCCACTGAATACATGAGGAGGCACTCTGTTGCGGTTTTAAGGGCGGCATTCTGACAGGTTTAAATATTTTTCCATCGGGCTGCAATCATATTGGGGGATCAAACTGGTGCCGTATAGCTAACCACAGACCGACTTATCGCGTTATAGATTCGGGCAACAAGGTTTAGGGACTTGAGGATCTTGTTCCTATATCTCAGCTTGTAGCAGAAAGCTGTGGCATGCTCGGACGATATGAACCTTCTGTCGATTGCGACCCCTATATTTTTTGGGCAGTTTGTGGTCGGAATTCTGCTACCATCGACGTGGAAATTCAACTGTGTTGTTGTTGTAACAGTGTTTGTTATTATGTTTGTATGTTCGTTCTTCTGTTCATTCTGGCTGTGGATCCATCTCCACTTCCAGGAAAGTGGCTTCTTCGATGGTATGTAACCACAGATTCACTACAGTTAGATGAGTAGGTTTGGCTGGGCAGTTGAAAAGGTGTTTTGTGTCGTGCAGGCCCATGCCACATATCGGGCAGATGTCTTGCACGGCGCGGTCGATTTCCGCCAAATAAGAATTTAGGCGACTGCAATATCCCGAGCGTAGTTGAATCAAAACTACTCTAGTTTGTCGTGGCAGTTGACGCTCCTCAGCTGCAATAGATGGGGGATGTATTTCGAGCACTTTATTCACACTATAATTGTTTAATGCCTTGGTAACTTCATCCGTTTGAATACTATTTAAATCTGCTTGATATTCTTGTTGATCTAGGGGTTATCGTTGGACCTCACCCTCTAGAGCATGGATATCCTTCCTGATCTGCCTGAATGTGTCGGGCCTACCCACAAGATGGTGATTGGGATGGCTCACACGGTAACATCCAAGCAAGTACTTCAACGAAAGCATCTCATTGTGTTGCTTTACTGGAAGAATATTTGCCTCCTCAGGTAGATGGTCCACTGAAGATTTGAGAAGGCACCCTGTTGCTGTTCTCAGGGCGGCATTCTCGCAAGTTTGAATCTTTTTCCAATTCGTATCACATAATCTCGGGGACCAGACTGGCGCCGCATAGCTTACCACAGACCGACCTATCGCGTTATATGTGGTCAACAATGTTTCTTTATCTACACCCCAAGTGCTGCCGGCTAGGGACTTGAGGACCTTGTTCCTACTTTTCAGTTTGTCGCAGATAGCTGTGGCGTGCGCGCACGACGTAAAAGTAGTGTCGAATGTGACCCCTAAAATGTTGGAGCAGTTTGTGGTCGGAATTCTGCTACCGTCGACCACGACATTCAATTCTCTTCCAAACTGCGCTGTCGATTTTGTGGCGGAAATCTGCATATTCCTCGAATGTGATAAATGTGGTAAAATCGGTTAACTAGTTGTTCAGTCTCTCACAGATGTCATCAGGATAGGTACCCGACGCCAGGATCGTGCAATCATCCGCATACGTTACGATCTCGATGCCGTTCTGGAGGGGGGCGGAACACAGGAGAGGTAGAGGCTAAACAGTTCCGGAGATATCACCCTACCTTGGGGAACTCCCTGTTTCACTCTTCATGGTTTGAATACCACGTACGACTGGCGTCCACACATATAATTGACTATCCAACGTTTCAAGCTTGGCCGGAGGGTTGTCTGCTCAATGCCCTCAAACAGCGTGGAGTGCCTGACTGTATCAAAGGCTTTAGATAATTTAAGCGCCACCATCACTGTTCTATCGCACGGCCGTCTTCGGTTGAGTACTTGACAAATATGTGTGGTAATGGCGTGCAGCGCAGTTGTCGTGCTGTGCTGCTTACGGAATCCATGCTGATGATCGGCAACTTGATAGCTATTTCTGATACTGGGGAGGACTAAGACCTCAAGGGTCATCGGCCAGTACGATTCACTTTTGCTGGCATCCTTGCCGGGCTTCCGTAGTGGGACCACTCTGCCCATTTTCCAGACTTAGGGAACAATGAGGGTGGATAGCGACAAGTTGAGAACTTTAGTGAGATACTCCACTTCCGGCTCATCCAGCTGCTTCAGCATTAACATGGAGATTCCATCAGGGCCCAACGCTTTGGATGATTTAGCGCTCTTGATGGCGTTGGCAACATCATCAATTGTAAACTGTGGTGGTTCCTCCTCGGCAGGGAGAGATCTGATGCGACGTAATACTCTTCTCTTCGCCCTGTCACTCTCGGGGTGCTCGACAAACTGTCGATTGAAATAACTTGCGCACCTTTTCGGGTCAGTCAACATAACGTCGCCAAACGTGACTGAGGTCTTATCTTCCCTTTTTCCAGTGTTCGAGAGTGACTTAACCGTTGCCCACAATTCACCTATACCGGCTCCAATGTTGCAACTCTTCAGATGATTTAGCCACTTGTTCCACTTATCCTCGCCGACCAGCCTGTTAACTTCCAGTGTCAGCTCTCTGACTCTGGGGTCTTTGGGGTTGGTTTGGCGAAGCTCATCACGCTCATTTGCTAATCTCGTCGCCTCTGCTGGGAAGTTTGGTCTTACTTCGGGTATTCGACCAGCAAGGATATAGAGAGCCGCTGCAGCAGTGATGAAGTCTCGAAACGTCCTTTCGGCTACCCGAACATCAGAAGGATTGGGCAGTTCTCTGAAGCTGTGATTGGTGAACTCTCTGAAACCCACCCAATCAACTTTCTTATGATTGACGAATGTGCGGCGTTCAGAGGTAATGAAATCGGGTGGTCTGCTAATGGAGACAATTATGGGGAGATGGTCTGAACCAGGGAAATGACGATTTGCGTGTTAACTTCCAGTGTCAGCTCTCTGACTCTGGGGTCATTGGGGTTTGTTCGGCGAAGCTCATCACGCTCATTTGCTAATCCCGTCGCCTCTGCTGGGAAGTTTGGTCTTACTTCGGGTATTCGACCAGCAGGGATATGGAGAGCCGCTGCAGCAGTGATGAAGTCTCGAAACGTCCTTTCGGCTACCCGAACATCAGAAGGATTGGGCAGTTCTCTGAAGCGGTGATTGGTGAACTCTCTGAAACCCACCCAATCAGCTTTCTTATGATTGACGAATGTGCGGCGTTCTGAGGTAATGAAATCGGGTGGTCTGCTAATGGAGACAATTATGGGGAGATGGTCTGATCCAGGGAAATGACGATTTGACAGGTAACGTCATTTGTCAGACCAGGTAACACGATTGTTATATCTGGCGAGCTGTGACACTCTCCTCTAATTCTGGTAGGGGCGTCCTCATTGACCGTGCAAAACGTAGAGCTGTCAATCTGCTCAGCCAGCGCTGTACCTCTCTGGTCGTTTCCGAGGGCCGAATGCCGCATCTCATGATGCGCATCAAAGTCCCCAAGGACCAGACGATTATGACCATCCAAAAGCGGGCTAATGTTAGGCACGTAATTAGAGATACAGCTATTTCTCGGCGGGATGTATACGTTCAGCAACTCTATCTCGGTAGTTCCACACCTGACTGCTACCCCCATAAATTCCATATACAGGTCATTAGAGGCAGGCTCAAGCGAGATAGGTCTGTATTGGACAGACTGGTGCAATAGGAAAGCTAATCCCCCACCTTCACTTCTGGTGCGATCCTTCCTTAGCACGTTGTAACCATTTCAACGTTGTAAGCTACAGTTGTTGAGCTTGGTTTCTTGCATCGCAGCGACTTTGATATTCCTCCGACTCATGAAATCTACTATTTCCTCGATCTTACCTCGGAGTCCATTGCAATTAAATTGCAAAAAGGATGCATTTTCCGGGATTGGGACAACAACGGCTTGTGTTAAAGACTGCATGTGGGGTTGTTGTCGAGAGGACTGCGGGGGAGTTTCATAATCAGACGACGAGGGAGTTTCGTAATCCGATGACGACTCACTGGGGACTGTATTCACACAGCATGCAGCAACATAGTCCCTGTCGTAGTTCCTTACGTGGGCAAGTCCAGAGCAACCCCTTAGATGCACCCACTCCTGACATTTATTGCATCTCACCGAAGGCTGGATGTGCGTGAAGATGCGGATGTGACAAACCGAGCACAAATATATTGGTCCTGGGTTTTCCTCCGTCCCGGCACGGACCGAAAGGATTCGGAACAGGCATTCCGGGATATGCTGCTCCCAACACAGAAAAACGAAACAAATATAAACTTATGTACACTGAGGTGGCAGCCGCTGGCCGGAACAATGATGATTGTGTGGTTCCGGGTCAATCCGGTACAAAGAACCCGCTGCCGTGGGATTGATTTGATGTTTATGTTGACAAATTTTGGTGAATCATTTTTGTGACCCCTTGGAACCTCAAATGGCAAATTAAATTAAAAATTGTAGATAAAATCCTCAAAATAACGAAAATACGGAGGTACCGTTATATGGCGGCTATACCGAAGCATGGACCTATGTTGACAAATTTTGGTGTAGAAGTTTTGTGACCACTGGGGACTTACAGTTAGTTCGGTCAACAAATGCAGTTAAAATCCTCAAAATACCGAAAATCTGGAGGTACCGTTATATGAAGGCTATACCAATAAATGGATCTATGTTGACAAATTTTTGTGACCCCTGAGAACCTCGAATGGCAAATTAAATTAAAAATGTTATCTAAATTTCTCAAAATACCGAAAATACGGAGGCGGCTATGTTGACAAAATTTGGTGTAGCAGTTTTGTGACCATTGGGGACTTCACAAGTCAAATTATAAATAGTTCAATCAATATGTGTAGCTAAAGATGTTAGCTAGATCAACTCAGAGTTTTCTTTTGATCAAGAATTTATGTACACTATAGGTTCGCAAGTAATTAGTTCAATGCGTTACAAAAGGAAACACGAACTCAACATGCCCTTCAGGCGTGGGGCCTAATTTCTGTACGCCGCCTTTCATACTATGGTGGAGGATATAAGAAATCATATCTGCCTAGAAACTTAGGGCTTCCCTGTCAAGTACGTGACCTTAATTGCTTGACCAACCCTCATATATCACGTCCTAGGAAAGACAATCCTTTAAAATGAATTGTTTGGCATCACAAAAATGAATAACTAATGAAAGGCAGGACAACATGGAGGACACAAGCACACACACACATAAACATAAACAAAGGCTGTAGAAGTGTTTGTTTCATATAAGAGGATATAATAGATTCAAATAGGTTTGTTTGTGTTTGAGTGCTTTCTTTGTCATATCCGCAAGCAAGGGTCTGTTTATGTGTGTGCGTACATGTGTCGCACAACACAAGTCCTTGAGAAAAACATGACAACAGACACACACACACACATAAACATGCAACATAGATATTATTTAAGAAAGCACATACTACATGCTTTTATTACCAAAGACTCTCGAATTTATAAGAAAATGGAAAACAAGACGGCGACAAAAAGATAAAGATGCAACAGCAGCTGGAGTAGATATGTGTGTGTGTGGAAAATGAAAAACCCCCTTCTAGTATTTTGCACATCATTAGTGAGTGTTTCTTTGGTTTTTCTAGTTTTGTGATTTCTTTTGTTTTTGTTTTTTTTTGTGAAAACGCCAGCCACAGCAAACCAAAGGACAACAACGCTTAAGCAACAAAGCCGGGCCAAGAAACAGCAGCTACAACATTTAAAGATGTTGGGAAATAACACTTCAGCCAGAGACTGAATGAGTAAGCATGTGAGAAAGCGTGTGTTTGTGAGTTTTAGCATTTGTGTGTGTGTGAGTGTGTGAATATGTGAACAGGCGGAAACGGAAGGTGAACACTTGAAACAAATATACATACATACATTATGATAACTGTGGAAAAAGTGTCAAGTATAAGCTATAATAATCTCAACAAGGGCACCAGAATGAAACTACTATCCAAGTAGTAGTTGTTGCTTTTGTTGTTGCTGTTGTTCTTGTTGGTGTTGGTGCAGTGGATACAAGTGATGTGTATGAGATGACAACAAGCAGACAATAATAAAGACAAAAAACAATGAAGATTCACATGCATTATAACAGCACCACACTAATACACAAGCAAAAGCAGTAGCAACAACATTAACTCTAACGCTAACATCTGCAGCCAGTAATATCAGCAGCAGCAACAACAACATCAGCAGTATGTAACAGCGAGCGTTAGAAAAGCAAGTGTGACAAACAAAGCGGCAGCACTAAATATACATGGCACTCACTAACAAAGAGACATCAACACAATCAGAATGTAAGAGAGAAGCTCATACAAGATGCACACACACACACACTGATACAGAGACACAGAAGCAGACACTTAGTTAAGACAAAAGACAAGACTTACATAGAGATACACGTTGATACGAACATAACCTTTGGCTATGAGCAGACACCACCACAATAAGGTTCACACACAAACCTCACACACACACATACACGGAGTGACACGTAGAGTGCAAGGATCCAACGCCAAGTCAACGGAGTGATAATGTTTTCCTCCAACATAATAACGATGATGCTGATGGAGGAGGAGAAGGAGGCGGAGGTAAACTAAATGATGACATGGACGAATCCGACGAAGACCAAGTTGACAGTCCCAGACGGGTTAGCAAATGTCCGTCGGATGGAAGGGGTTTTTGTTGTGTTGTTGCTGATTGAGACTATGAGTCGGTGACTGTTACTGTTGCTGAGATTGAGTGGTGGACTGTTGTGTGCGATTAGTAGTACCATGATTTTTCAAGTAATCTACAAGAACAACAACAAACAAAGTAATAGAGAAAAACAAGTACAAGTGCGAGATAATAACGTTATACATGTATGTATGTAGATATAAAGGTATGTTTGTTGGATACAAAGATTTCTGTGTTTACAAGAATTTTATTTCATATCCGGATGTTCTTTAAAGAGGTTTTTAATTTTTTTAATTTTTGTTTTTTAAATGGAAAAGAAATTTCGTCACAACTAAGATATAGCGATGTTTAAAATTGAGAATATAAAACATTTGTTTCATGCTCGGTCCCAGATTGTCATACAAAGGCATTGTTGTGTTATAAAACAACTACAAGAGAATTGGTCTGCTATTCCAACAGCTACCCGTTTATTTAAAATCAACAATACCAATTGCAAGGGGTTTTTGGAACTTTCAGATCATTATCCAAGAAAATAATTACAACTAAATTATATTGTTTTAATTGATATTATAAAGTCTACCTGCAGTAAAAACCTACACTTTGAAGCAAGTGTGCGGGAGGTGTAGACAGAAATGATCCCACATATTTAGACATTTCGGGGCCCAAATCACGGTAAGTACTAGTTTCTGCCCGCTTTTGAAATTTTAACACGACCCGAAATTTGATTTTAACTGGATTTAAAAAGAACTGCTTTGCACTTTTATGGAGGAAGCTCCTAAAGGAATGGGCCAAAATATTCCACCTTTGAATTTTACCTAAGTTGGGGATTCACTCCTTCCTATTATTATCGTGTCCTCAAGGCATTTATTTGGTCGCCATAGGTTTTCGGGCCATTATGCCAGGAACCATGGACTCTCCAACGACAAACATGACCACAGATGCGGTCTCTTCGATAATGAATTAACACGGAACCACACAACACCCGTGTTGCGGTCATTGGCTGTCACCTCAGTGTACACATGTTTATATTTGTATCGTTTTTCTATCTGTGTGCTATAGATTAGTAAAGAAACTTCAGACGGCTCCAGTAGGTGATTATAAGGACCCTGAGGTCATATAGAGCTCAGTTGAATACCTTAGAGGCTGTCGACAGTCCGCAAGAAGACCTGAGACTTTTTTGTGGATAAGAAGTGCACCTAATTACAGTAGAAGACTTCCAATGTCACATATACGCCATTAGAAGATCTCAAAGGTATTCTATATATCGATAGAATATCGTAGAGGTGTTCAATAGGTCAGTAAAACACCTTATTGGCCTTTCTTAGGTATACAAAAGATCCCAGAGGCCTTATTTAGGTTACTGGATTACTTTAGAGCTAGGTATGCAGAAGATTTCCGAAGTCAAAATTGGACCACAAGGCCACAGATGTTTTCAATATGTCATTAGAATGACTGAACGTCTTCTAGAAGTCAGAGGTCAGCAACAGTTCTTAGAAGTGTTTCTCAGGTAAACAGACGATTACAGAGTTCTCCTGTATGTTACTGGAAGACGTCAGAGCTTTTACCAAGAGGTCTTTTTGAGCTCAACTGAAGAGATTAGAGACGTTTAAGAGGCTGTAATAAGCCTTGAGGGTGTAATAGAGCTTAACTGAAGATCTTAGAGGCTTCTGAGGGGGTTGTGATACGCCCTAAGAGGCCTTTTTTAGATAGGACGTAGTCTGTAGAAGTCTTCAGATGTCACTCATAGGTCAGTAGGACATCACAAAAGTATTCTACAGGTGGATAGAAGATCTTAGATGTCTTCTAGAGGTCAGCAAAAATCCTTAGAGGTTTTTTCTAGGGTAAACAGAAGATTACAGAGGTCCTCTTTATGTTACTGGAAGACATCAGAGCTCTTTTATAAGACGTTTGCAATATGCATTATGAAAGACCAAGAAGTCTTTTTGAGCTCAACTGAAGAGATGACAGGCCTTTAAGAAGCTGTAATAAGCTATGAGAACTCTTTTGTGGATAAGCAGTGAACCTAAGGTATGTAGAAAACTTCATAGGTCCCCTATAGATCAGTAGAAGATCTCAAGTGTTCCATAGGTCGCCTTAACTAATTTTAAATGGAAGGCGCTTAAACCTGGGAAGTTTTTGCAGATTCTGAAACTACAATGCTCATAGATGAGAAATATCAAGAATCAAAAAATAAGATCGCTGGAAGGATTTCCAAATAAATTGCGATTTAAGTTCACATTTTTAGGGGTTCTTTAAGTTTTCACGATTTTGCTTAGAAACAGCAAGTCCTATGTAAATGGGCCTAAAGAAAATGTTGTGGCTGTGAAAATTTTCCACAAGATTGACCTTTATGATATTTTTGTAGGTTTTACCGTTTTTGAGATACAGACTCATTTCCATACGGCTTGCGGTTTCCAAGCAAAATCGTGAAAACCAAAAAAAAACCCTAAAATTGTGAATTTTGATCGCGATTTATTTAAAAATCCCTCCTGCGATTTTTTCTGTTTTTCAATGTCTCTTATCTGTAAACATTGCTGTTTTAGAATCCGCGAAATCTTCCCATGTGAAAGCGGTTTTCATCAAAAGTTAGTTAAGGCGCACATATATCTCAAAAAACGGTAAAACCAACGAAAATATCAAAAATGCCAATCTTGTGGAGAATTTTCACAGCTACAACATTTTCTTTAGGCTCATTTACATAGTACTCGCGGTTTCCAAGCAAAATCGCGAAAACCTAAAGAACCGCTAAAAACGTGAACTTAAATCGCGATTTATTTGAAAATCCCTCCGGCGATTTTTTTGTTTCATGATATTTCTCATCTATGAGCATTGTAGTTTCAGAATCTGCAAAAACTTCCCAGGTCTAAGCACCTTCCATTTAAAATTAGTTAAGGCGCACCGTGTGATATGAAATGAATTTATTGGACAGAAGAAGATTAAAAAATAAGAGGACATAAGAAGTCATCTGATGCCTTCTATATGATATTAGAATACTCGTACCTGAGAGATACTCCAGAGGTGAGATCTTTTTGAGAGGGTATTAGAAGTCCCCAGAATTCTGCAAAAGTCCAGTTTTGGCCTTCAGGCTTGTAGAAGACTTCAGAGACACTTTATAGGCATTTAAAAGCCCGAGATCATCAGAAGATACGGCAGACTCCAGTGGTCTTATCTATGTCAATTGAAGCATACAAGTGTATAAATAGACCTTTAGAAGATCAAAAAAGTCTCCAATAAAATGCAAGAATATCTCAGATACATTTCATCAGTGGACCCTGTGCAAGAGAAGGCGAAGTACGACAAATACCGTGAGGGTCGTCTTATCGTCATATATTTGATAAGAATCCACCTACCGACTTGTCTGGAGGTATCTTCATGATTCAGATAAATAAGATAAACACAGAGACTTCGGTTTCCTGTTCCCCACAGAGAATTCGGCTTCCTGTCCCACACGGAAGCTTCGGCTTTCTGTCCCACACGGAAGCTTCGGCTTTCTGTCCCACACGGAAGCTTCGCCTTTCCGTCCCACACAGAGACTTCGGCTTTCTGTCGCACACGGAAGCTTCGGCTTTCCGTCCAACACAGGTACTTCAGTAGTCTGTCTCACACCGGAACATCGTTCCCTGTTTATAGAGATACGAAATAGTTTGTACGAGATGGTAGCAGTAACTATAGTAGCGTTAGCTAGTTATCACATCGTCGTACTCAATCGACATCAGCCGAGCTCCCTAAATCATCAGTCAACACCTTCCCGATCATCACCGAACCGTAGAACTAAGCAACTTCTTCGTTTCCGTTCATCGACAGCAGTCATCGATTATCTTTGTTCATCAGCCGAGTTCACGATCATCGTTAGCCGAGTTTCATATCGTCGTCAGCCGAATGATCAGCAATCAACACGTTCCCGATCACCGTTAAATCGTAGAACCCGAACGCCAACCAGCTTCGTCTCCACAACAAGCGCAGAACCCGTTTATCAATCAGGCTCGTCGTTCCCGATCATCAACGCAGTTCGTCATTAACGAACATCGTCGATACTAAAACATTAATCAACAACATTATTCCCGATCATTCCTAGCAGTTAGTCCCCCTTATCACCGGTCTTTTATTCTATTTCGTAAGATTTAGTGGACGCGACGGGGCTTACCCCAGCCGACGAAAACACCACGTTACAAATGGCGCCCGAGCAGGGACCCGAGAAGCTTGATACCATGAAAATAGTCCATCAATGGAATCTAAAATTTTCCGGCGAAGAGGATCTCCCAGAGTTTCTGGAAAGGCTGGAAGAGTTGGCCGATTGTTACCAAATCACAAATAATCGATTAATTTCTACATTACCGAGCATTTTGGAAGGTAACGCTCTCAACTGATACAGAATTAAGAAGGATGACATAGCTACGTGGAGCTCGTTTTACAGGAAAGCCGAAAAATTCGATACTTACAGCAGGTTGAACACTCCTTCTACAACTGCCGACAGTCCAGCCGAGAAAACGCAAAGCAATATATACTTCAACTATTAACAATAGCCAGACAACACCCTACCCTCCGAACCATGGATCATCTGAACCGCATATACGATGGCCTACGACCAGACTACCGCCTTTATGTTCGCCGTAAAGACTTCAATAGCCTAGACGAGTTAATATCGCTAACAGATGAGTTTGAGCAGCTGAAGAAGGAAGAAACCCGCAATAAAAGACCACACACATCGCACATGGTGTCCGAAGCAACCAAAATTTACAACCGATCAACCCACTGCTGGCGTTGTAAAAGAAGAGGACACATTCGATTCCAGTGTATAGGCAAAAAGGAGGAAATTTTGTTCGTACTGCGGCATGGACGATGTCAAGGGACTGTGAATGCCAAAATGGCGTTAACGGCGACCTTGAACACCCCGGTCGGTATTACACCTGGGTGGAGATTAACGGTCGAAAGATGTGGGCTTTAGTCGACACCGGATCCTCGCTTACTTTCGTACACAAATCAGTTGCCAGTCTCTTAGAAAGTAGTGGGGTGGTCCTAGTTGCAGCTAACCGGAGAGTGCAGATGGCCGACCAGGAAATGGTTAAGTGTAACAAAGTCATAAACACCTATCGTGAAAATGCGGTCCTCGATATACATCCCCATCTATCGCAGCTGAAGGACGTTTAGTTTGAACTACTTTCGGGATGTTACAGCCATCTAAATTCCTATAGGGCAAGAATTAATGACACCGTGAAAACATCTGCCAGCATACGGTGCAGGTCCGCATGACAAACTGCGCCTTTTCTACAGACCTGCCACGGTAACTCCACTAACTCCTCCAGCTTTTTGGTTACAACCAATCGGACCAGCTGCTTGTTTATACCTGTACATAGAGTCGGAGCCGGGTCAAAAAAAAAAAAAAAACGAAGATACATACGATACTGATAAAACAACAGTCTAGAATCCTGATGACATGCAATAACCCAAGAACTTAGACAAAACAACCTTAAGGGGAGGATGCAAAAACAACTGCAACTGATCGCATAACATGACAATGCTTTGTGAAAGTCCTATGTTCCCAAGAGGATAACATGAAAGGCTAATTTTTACCGAATTAACTGCAACTTTGCATTAAAGGTATCACCGGAAAAATTGTTTGGCACTGGCATGAGTACTCCGAAGCACATCCCCCGTTTTTCGCTTCTGAAGAACGTCAGCAGCTGCGACAAATCAAAGAATGTAGCAGCCGCTCCAATTCCTATGGTTCCAGGACTGACGACACTGTGCAAAACATCTGCACGGCATGTGGTACAGAGCCCCACAACAACTTTGTAGTTAACCATTGACGCAGCTACACCCATATTGGAGGTAGAACCAGAGACAGATTGAGCAGGAAAGTGGAAACATCGTATGTATTAACTTCAAATGCATAAACCTCGTACCCTTGGAATTCAAAACGATTTCGAGTATATTGTGTAATATTGCCGTCAAATGTAAGGAAACCAAATAGAGTGCTGTTGAATGGTAAGCCCCTAAAAACATTTCCTTGAGGTAGGGCCTACGAAATTTTAAATATTTTCCCTTTGTATTTTTTTTCTCTTTTTTCGTTTGCTTTCCAACCCTTATTGTTATCACTTTTTTATAACATTTTTAGCGATTATGTTCTTTGATTTTTACACCTGATACGTCCTTTTACTCCAATGTACAAGAAACACGTATTTCACCTAACAAGAAAATACCCTAAGTAACTAATTTCATGACAGTCCAACTGCAACTGAACTGCCCCTTTTTAAAATTCTTTCGAAATTGATTTTAGCCTTAAAGCAAAAAAACACCAAAAGAAAAACACAAATCGCCACACTTACCCAATATCTATGAGCCTTGGTATGTGCAAGTCTGTATCCTCTTTGCCGCTTGATTTCAAGCTCGCCTGCGTTGAATCCAAATGAGAAAGGTGGCAATCTGGACCTCCTGCTGATTGAAAAGCTGAGCTCGTTTTCCAACGTGGCGTTGTTAATGAGGTGCTGGTGGTTGTTGTTAGCGTACCATTATTATGTGTTGCAGATGTTAGCAGCATGCTGCGTTGATATGTGTGACCAGCACCACCACCACCGCCAACACCGATACCCACACCACAACCCGAACTACTACCCAAACTCTGCTGCATATGATCATTATCGTCATCATCACAGTGGGTGGGTACATTGCGATAATCGCCATTACGTTTTGCACTACCACCACTCGGATTGACAATGGCACCACCCGTATCACCACCATCATCAGAGCCACAATTCAAAGGTGTTGTGGCCGAACACAGATAGCCATTTTCATTGTCATGGAAAATTTGGCCCTGTGTACTGTTGTTGCCGCTTTTGCCTACAGTTTCCTGTAGGCCTGTTTTGCCACCCAAATCCGGTTTGTTTGAGCCGCCTATGCCTCCGGCACCAGCCATACGCGAAGTCATTTCAATTTTTTCATAGCTTTCCGTACGGCCCTGCGGCACTGTATTCCACAAACGCATTTTCCTTTTGCGTCGCAACGAGCAAAAACATATTGCCCCAAACGATGAACCTGCCACAAACAGCAAGGCTATGAATATGCACAGCAGGATAACTTTGAAGCCTAAGGGCGCCTCTGGGGGACGTCTGGAAACGGCCAGTGTTACGGATGCCTCTACTTTGCCAGCCTTATTTTCCGCTGCACATGTATAAATACCAGCATCTTGCATATCCGCCGTGAGTATGGTCAAGTTTGAGGCATTGCGTAGCATATTGACTACGTAGGTTTTGCGGCCTTGTGTGGCGGCAGCAGTGCGTGGGCTGGTGGAGGGTTGGTCACCATTTGCTGCTGTTAAATTGGCTATTACTCTATTCTTGACCATCCACCGCACCGAAGGTTCGGGTACTCCCTCAACATAACAGCTCATTGTTACGTTGCGCCCTTCCACACCGTGGGCAGTGGTGTCGGTTGCAATGATTTGTGGCACACAGGCAAAATCATCCAAATCAATTTTGTCCCAAGATTTACCAGCCAGTCGAGGGGGACTTTGGCAGACAGGAGGTACTCCACAGGGTATATTTTCTCTTAACATCCAGGCACGCAACGGCCGAAGCGAACACGAACAATTCCACATGTTGCGTGACAAATAAATGCCATGTAAATTGGTGAGAGAAGTTATGGTACCAGATCTCACCTCTGATAGTTTATTGCCGTCTAGCTTTAGGTATTCCAAACTCGATTCCAGACCAGCAAAAGCCTTGACCTCTACCGTTTCTATGCGACAATCACTCAGCTCCAGTCGCACCAAATGCATCATCTGGCGAAAGGCATCATTTGCCACCACAAGTATGGGATTGCCATTCAGTTTCAATTCCCTTAGTTCTGTGACACTTTCCAGGGCATCGGATGGTATGTGGGCCAGGGCATTAAAACTCAGATCCAATTCCACAAGATTTATAAGTCCCCGAAAGGCATAGCGTTCTATGAGTCGCAGACGACACTTGGCCAAATAGACTTTTTGGAGATTGAGGAGGTTTACCTCGGCAAACGTGTCATCCGGTATGGTGGCCAATTCATTTCCACTTAGATCCAAAGCCTGGGTACCAGCATCCAAGGGGGCTGGGATATGTGTTAGATTTGCATTAAGGCACAAAACAGACTCCTTGCCACTCTTCCATTTACACTCACACACACTGGGACATTCGGCCATTGTGCGGTGGACCAAATTGCTGAGGCAGCACAGCAGCCACAGTAGCTGGACCAGGGGTATGCTGCGAAAGCGTTTAAGTGACTCTGTGAACAGGGGTAGTGTGAAACGTGATGCCTGAGAGAAGTTTTTGGATTTTCTTCTCACCTTACAGGAGAGTGTTATGCTCTGAGCGGTATTATCGTCTCCCAAACAATAGCGGATGTCTTGACTTAGGCCATCTAGAGCAGGATATGTGGCTTGTGAATTTGTTTGATTGTGTTGTTGTTGTTCTTGTGGCTGCTTGTCTGGTGTCCCACAATAGTTTGGATGATGATGATGATGTGGAGGAGGCGTTCGTCCATACGGATACCATTGATGGCCATAGAAATACTTTGGAGGCATAAGTTGCTGCTGATGAAATGCATTGTTTGCAAGCAATTCTAGTGGAACAACTCCCACTGCTGTAGCTGCTGCTGCTGCTGCTTTGTCTGTAGATTTTATTTGGTTTGTTTTGTTGCGAGCCATGGCGACATATCAGGCGATTACAGTTATTATTGTAGCAAGTCTGGCATGTAAAGTGCATAATCCACATTGATGGTGTTAGTGTGTCTGTATGTGTGTTGATGCATAAAAACGAGAGGAGTAGGCGTCGAATGAGGTTGTCGGTTTGTTTTATTTGTAGCTACTAGTGGTCCAGGCTATTGTTGTTGTTTGAAACATGGACTATGAAAGCCATTGTTGAGTTTGTTTTGTTACGCTACGTTTTTTTTCACGTGGGAATTTTGTTTGATTTTATTCTTTGGTTTTTTTGCTGTTGTTGTTTCTGCTGTGCGGTATATTTGCTAACCAAACCTGTAAAACCCTTTGATTAGTTGGGTATTGTTGTCAATACTTTGTCTGTGTGTGTAGGTGGTACAGTTTTAATCCACTACTCCTGGCTTGGTTTAGTTATTCAGCACTTCATCAGGGGTGGGGTAGTAGTTGTGGGTTTTTGACATAAATTTTTTGTTGTCTGAAAAGAAAAGAGAGAAAAAAACAACACAGGGATATAAGTATTAAGTTAATTAAAGGATACACTGATTGTGATTAGAATTTTGTATACATATGTATGTTAGAGGAAGATAATAAAGGAAAATGGGGATTTCCCATCCCCAGTAAAAAGTTATGTAGTGTAGTTTTTTTTATCAGCCTCTGTCCCGGAATTAAAATTAAATAGTTCTTATACATGTATAACGAATTAAGGATGAGTATATAATAATTTAAATAAATAATAATAAATAAATAATTTAAATCTAAAATTTACTTAATTTTCGAGAAGGAAAATTCATGAGTTTTAAGTTGCATTCATTTTTATATTCAACCCATATCCAAACTTTTCCATATCTGTATTCATTATATTCCACTCCTGACTCTTGTACCATAGTGCAGTGCATTAGAATATTATTAAGAGCACACCATTTATAATAAATCGTCCATACAAAACCAGCCAAAGAACAGATATACCAACTTTTTATAGTTTCCAGCCAACTGTCATATTTTTCTATAATTTAAATACTGCTGCAATAATAAATTGCAAATATTTGACCCAACAAACGAATGGACTGCAAACACAAATCCCCTGTTGGTTAAATAAACAGCACTAGAGGCAACTGCAACAACAACAACACGCAAACAAACATTAAAGCTATGGCCAATAAGAAATCATAAAAAAATTGTACCAAGCCAAGAAATGCTACCAAAACAACAAAAACAATACCGGGTCTAAATTACTAACTTGTCTTCAAGAGTTGTTTTGACACAAAAAAACAAATGTTTAAAAACAATATTTACCACATACTACTAAAGAGCTAAAGGGTTATTGGCGTAGGATTTAAATGAAGTTTTGGAAACACTTTATCTCAATTAAAAACTTTTACTCTTTATTACACATTTTGTAATAACTATTTGTATATTCGTGATATATCCCCAGCATGTGAGAGAAAAGAGAACTATTCAAAATAAAGTCTTAAGTTAAGGTCACACTAGGTAAATATTTGCTCCAGCTACCGGCAGTGTGCTCTTAATGAGAGCAATTGAGCGTTAATAATGTATTCGAATTTGTGCTCACTTGCTCTCAGTAAGCGCACACATCCGGTCGCTGGAGCAAATATTTGCCTAATGTGACCTTACCTCTAAATTTATCCGCGAACATATCTCAATCTGTACTTAAGCCTAAGCCTCTGAACTTCTGTGGAGGTGGTACTGGAAGAAGTGGAGCAATATAGTCCATCTTCGAATTTGACATATGTATGTAAGATTGAAAGAACGATGACGATGTACAAAAATTGGGCCAAATGAGGACCCCATTAAAGGCCTTTACATATTTAAGGTAATTATTTAAGTTAGTATGGACCAACGGCCGATAAAAATTATATTGTCGTATGTGTAAAAAAATCAACAATTTTAAAACGCACATTTTCGAAAAATATTGTGGAAGGTACCCGTAGGAATTGACCGATATATTCCATCTACGAAGATGATTTATATG
Organism: Musca autumnalis; assembly: GCF_047663935.1. Classification (NCBI taxonomy): domain Eukaryota; kingdom Metazoa; phylum Arthropoda; class Insecta; order Diptera; family Muscidae; genus Musca; species Musca autumnalis. The sequence goes on along the minus strand of NW_027411755.1, from coordinate 257,159,738 downwards.
TAAAAGAAGTATTACGAAGCGCAAAGGGTGGACCAATGTCAATCATTCCTTTCGATAGTAGTTGTGCCCATCAGGCACTTTAGTTAGTTCCCTTTGGATTTTTCTGAGCTTTTGAACCATTTTGGACTATTTTTAAAATGTTTTCCCATATAGACCCTCTTGGAATTTGGTATAAGTTTGGAAACAAATTTACGATGTGCAAAGTTTTGGGTAAATCGAATACTCAATTCGTAAGTTTTCGTGATTATATGAGTTGGTGCCGGCAGGGTTATTTAGAGCTTTCGAGACATTATCTTAGGAATTATGGACTTTCCCTCGCAAAAAATGTATCGTCATGAAAGAGGCCGCAAGCACAATTGCTGAAAAAAATTTCGTGCCTACCTGACAAGAGTTCCTAACCTGCACTTGTGCCAAAAATTTTTAAAATTTGTGTGGTATGTTCTGGAAGTAGTGAACCAATAAAGTCCATATTCGAAGCTAAATTATGCCTAGCGGATATATAACGACGCGCAAAGTTTCGACCCAATCGGTTATGGAGAGTTGTTGTGTGTATCATTTTATCGAAAATTTTGAACTTTTGTCTGGGAGGTATCCTAAGGAATAAACCGAAATGACCCATTTTCGAACATGATCTAAGTTTGGACAAAATATTACGGGAAATAAATTTTGACCAAAACGGTTGATCCGTTTGTGAGTTACCGTTCGCTCCAGCCAACCTGATAGACATGGCTTAATCGACTCCGAATTGTTTGGATTTCGCACAAACATACTTGAGGTCAAAATCTTTATTTCGATGAGACACATTTTCATCGTATAAAAGTGTCTACAACCCCCTTATGCTAAGGCTGAGTGTATAATTAGCCTGATACAGAACTTTTGTCCCATAGAAAGAATATATTTCCACTCGCCCCAATCTATTCCTTTTCTAGAATTTTAAATTTTACTCTTTTCGATTGGATTGACCACTTCCTTTTCATATAACAGTCTTGGCTTATCCGTTCTTTGTATACCGGAATATGACTCGAATTTAAACATATTTTTAGAGGTTCATCTTTGCTCTTTATTCCCGTCAACGTCGATCTTTCGTAGAAACTTTCATTCAAAGCCATAGATCGGAATTATCCGTTAGACGGGTAGTAGCATACCCAAGCTAACATTTTTTTCAGAATTCGCACAGAATTTGTAATCAAACTACAGGCTACAATTAGGGACCAATCCTCACGATATTGAATGGAGGTCCAGAATAGAAAAGATTAGTTTTTGGCGATGATCGCGAAATATTTAGGAGGTGAAATGGACCAAAAACTAAATTGTTATCCTCATCTGTAGGGCGCAATAACAGTCTGAGCAGCGCGAATTTTTATGTAAGTTTCGACATGGTTTATGAATGCTTTTACAGCATCCTCTGGCGACGAAAATCGTTGATCAAGCCTTTTTTCTTGAAGTGGTTGGGTGTCAAGTCACTTTCTGTCCGTTCAAAAATGCGTTGTTTTGAATCGATGTTTGAGAGCCGCATTGTCTTGGTGCACAATGATTCGTCTTCTCTGGTTAGATTTTCAAATTTCTCAAGAGACTTCTGGCAAACAAATTTTAGTGTACCACTCAGAATTAGCCGTATCGTCGCCACATGGTCAATTTTGCTGAAGAAACAGGCGACCATTTGCTTCGAAGTGATTATTCCATGAACAACTTATGTTGTATTTGGTTCGCCTTCGAAGACCCAATGACGGTGCATTGGTGTATTGTTTCGGGCTCATACGCATAGATCCAAGATTCAATATCTGTGAAGATCATATAAATGTTGTTAGAAGGACCGCGATCGACGAGAGCAGTTTTATGAGCGAGACTCAAATTATGCTAGTTCTAACGAGAAACCCCAATTTTTTGCGGCCAAGTGTTCATGCAATATCAACTGTTATTTGGTGGAAGAAATGTCCAAGGATGCCTCTATCTCACGATATATAACATGCCAATCATTGTGCAAGATCACGCACGGGTTAAGTTTTTTGTGACAAAAGCAGTTTTTGTAAGACCCTCACGACCTTCGTTTTTTAGCTAGTGTCGGTCGCGATTGAATTCATCCAACCAGTTTTTCATAGTACTATAGGATGGTCCTTTATCTACATACAACGATTTAATTACATAGATGCACTCTTGCTCTGAAGGAAATGTTCGCAAATAAATTCTATATTTTGCATGACGATTTTTTCAAATCACTGTAAACAACACAACACTTGGTCGTATGTCAAACTGTCCTAAGTACATTTAGCCTGAAAGTTGTTTAACTTTCAAAAAAATTTCAAATGGCGTATGTCCTTGCCTTGGTCACAATGGTGTCGAGCAGCCCTCATACCTATACATATAAGTAACATCTGAACCAAATTATAGCCGTTCTTATTTAATTAGGAAGTTGCTGATTTATCTCCACCAGATTAGGATTTTGCCACAGTGTGGGGTGCCTTAAGGTACCGCATGTAGAAAAGTTTTGCATGGCTGGAATATTCAGGAAATATCGCCAACGTTACTTACGGTATTTTAGCACCGTTGAAAACTTGATGTTACCTGGCCTGTGCTTCTCAGACTTTCTGAATGCAGGGCAGGTGCGAACATCACTGAGGGGTATTTTCCTGAAAACCTAAATTACGCAGAAGGGTATTTTTATTGTCTGGCCTGGGAATATGTTTACTAGGTGAATATTTGAATCGTTGCTTGTTCCTCAAATCAATTCTACAACATACTCTATCACAAGATGATCAATTTGGTTTTCTTGTTGTTTGATCGGACCTTATGCATGTCGTGGTGCCTAAATTAAGTAACATATTATCTTGCAAACTGAATCAGCTTCATTACGTTGTCAAATGATTCATTGTGGATAGTGTGTATGCCGACTCTTGGGCCACTGTTATTCTCCTATTAATTTTTGGCCATAAAATCGTCTGGAATATTTTTTTTCTAAAGCAAGGACAGTGGTCAAGTATTTTCTCAGCAACTGTAAAATATTTCTTTGTCCCGTCTAAAAATATGTTTGTAGTTCGTCTTAGGAAACAATTGTTCTAACAAAATAAGACCAAGATTACAGATTAAAATTTATCTCAATGAAGACAAGGTGTCGTATACGATTTAAAATTTAATATATTAATTCACAAACAGCATACGCATAGGAGAACGCTATGCAAATTAAAAGATTGCGTCCAATATTTGTAAGGGATATAAATATTTAAAAATATATTTGGGGTTGTTATCGACAGTGTTAATTTGAATATTCGGAATATTACACAGTCTTAAAATTTACCTCAATGAAGATACGGTGTCGTATACGATTTAAAATTAAATATTTTATTTCACAAATCTCATACGCATTGGAGAACGCTAAGCAAATTAAAAACTTTCCCAGCAAAATAAAATTGAACTACTTCATAATGAAATAGTACTTTCACAGCTTCTTACCGAAGCAGTCCACAGAGAGTCATGATAGATACAGTCTATTCTTTATCTATTGACAACATCCGATTTGTATCCATATCATCGAATTTATTGTCCATGAACAATTTTTGAGTTTTTTGCAAAACGACTTTTAAACAGCAAAAACCGTTACGGTTATTTTTTAGTTTTTATCCTAGAGAATTCACTTTTATTGCTCAAAAATACTCGAAAACTTCTTAAGAAATGCTTCTTGATCGACTTCCACAGAGTCATGCAAAATATGTGATGAAGATGCAAATTAGACAACATCCCCGCTGCACCATGCCCTTGAAAAAATCATTACTTTTTGCACGTACAACTACTTTTTTGGCTACAAACATTTTGCTGGGTTGTGTCCAATATTAGTTCGAGCTATAAATATTTAATATATCTTCGGGGTTGTCATAGACAGTACTACTTTGAATATTCGGAATATTACACAGTGTTCAGTAGTGAGATTCTCTAACGCATTTTTGGTTACCGACAAAAATCGGTAAAAATAAAATGCTTATAATTACGGTAATTAACAAAGTTTATCGGCAAGTTAGCAACCAAAATAAAGTCTTCAGTAAGTCCTACCGATAGCAACAGTGCTGCCAACATGTATTGCTAATTTTCATTCGTAATTTTCCGTTTTAATTTTACAGAATTTTGTCGGGAGAATCCCACAATTAGTGTAATAATTTGATTACTTAATGGATTAGGTGGAACACGTGTGCTTTGCGGACAATGCGGCTAAACTGATATGACCATTGCCACACACACAGTCATCAACAGAGACCCAATAAGAATTGTTGTACTATAGTATTCCGAACTGAGTTGAACGGTAAAAACTTCTGTGTTTCTTTTACTGCGCTAGGCTCTGGTTGCAATCCGACTTAATATGTATAAATATCAATTAATCCCATAATTTATCCCTGAATGTCATTCCTTCTGACACACCAGAAAGAGATTTATTTTCAGCGTTTGAAAAATTGGCATGAATCCTGCCGGATCTCCAATGAATAAGCAAAAAACACTGATGTAAAAATTATTTTTCAGATGTAAGAAGCATGTTCCCGAACATGCCAAAATTTCGGGTGTTATTGGTCCAATTAGTAATTACACTTCGAGTTATCAAGTGTGATTTGAACAAAGAAATGTCTTGACCGGACATAAATATTATCGAAATTTTTATATAGAGATGCCTTGTGGGCAAAATCTACGGTAGGCCTCCGAAATTCAACTCGTTGAAAAAGTTAACCAAGGTTTGTTATTACAATACTTACTAATGTCGTAAATTAAACGTCTGATTGTTAAGTAAGACGTTTGAGTCAGTGCTCGGACATAACTCCCAAAATTGTTTTTGCGACCGATCGGCCATATTTATCATACTTATACCCTACACCACACTGTGATAAGGGGTATAATGTCTTTGTGCATTTGTATGTCATATACAAAAGGAAACGAAATAGACCCATAGTTCCTTTTGAGGATATACATATAATCACTTTCTGAGTCGATTTATGCATGTCCGTCCGTCTGTCCATGTATTTTTGCTCGCAACGTACAGGTCGCATTTGTTGTCCAATTCAGCTGAAAATTTGTGACTACCATTTTTATACCCTACACCACTATGTGGGGAGAGTATTATAAGTTGGTTTTGGCCAAAAAGTTTGTAACGCATCGAAATAATGGTCGTAGACCCATACTTATATATATCAAAATGAATGTCTCGACGAGCTGAGTCGATCTGGCTATGTGTGTCCGTCCGTCAGTCCGTCCGTCTGTCCATCTAAACCTTGTAATCACGCTACAGGTCGCAATTTTGATCGAATCGCCATGAAATTTCGGATGTTGATAGGGGTCCCGGAGGGGAAGAAGCCTATTGATATTGGTGATGGCCGGATAATATTTAGGGGTCGGAATGGGCAAAAAACTTATGTGGATAAAAAGACAACGTTTTCTTCCAAAGCGAATATCTCAGCTTTTGTAAGGGGTATACCAAAAGTACAACCTGACAATGAAAGTAGAAAATATCACCTTTCTAATGATGTTAAGCAGGTTTTCTTAGCTGATCAAACAACGAAGATATCACAACAGTCGCAAATAAAACCCAAATTTTCATTTTTGCGATTTTAATTATAATGACGAATATCACAGCTTTGGTTGAGGACTTTCCAAAAACAAAGCCTGACTATGAAAGTAGAAGATTTCATCTTTACAATGATGCAAACTAGGTCGACGTAGGTGACCAAATAACGGAGATATCGCAATAGTCGGTAATGCATCCCATTTTTTTTTTTTTGGAAATCACGCTACAGGTCGCAATTTTGATAGGATCGTCACGAGGGTTAATGGGGGTCTCACAGATGAAAAAGCCTATTGATTTTGGTTGGATAGGGGTCGTAATGGGCAAAAAACTTATTTGGAAAAAAGACAACGTTTTTTTCCAAAGCGAATATCTTAGCTTCTGTATGGGGCAAAGCCTGACAATGAAAGTAGAAAACATCACTTTTCTAATGATGTAAAGTAGGTTCCCGTAGGTGATCTAACAAACAAGATATCACAATAGTCGCAAATAAAACCCAACTTTAAATTTTTCCGATTTTAATAATAATGGTGGATATCGCACCTTTGGTTGGGAACCATCTAAAAGCAAAGCCTGACTGAGAAAGTAGAAAATCCCATCTTTTAAATTATGCAAAGAAGGTTGACGTAGGTGGTAAAATAATAGAGATATCGCAATAGTCGGTAATACATCCCTTTTTTCCACTTTTTGTGCAATCACACTACAGGTCGGAATTTTGATCGGATCATCACGAAATTTTCTCACAGATATAGAAGCATATTGATGTTGGTGATGTCGATAATAGTCAAATATAAAATTAAGTATTAATTATTTTGGTTCAGTTCGCCTTAAGTCATTTGGTATAAAAGCCGGATAGGTGAAAACTTTCGTATCTCCCTAAAAGAAATGTTTTCGAGTGAAAAGATAATGCACAGAGGTAGTGGTGTAGGGTATCACATTGTCGGCCCCGTACCGACTATAGCCTTTTCTCACGTGTTTTAGCCATAGGAAGAACGCTATTGCTTTTGGTGTAAATCGGTTCAGATTTGGATATAGCTCCCATATATATTTTCGGCCGATTTGACGTATTTGCTGCACCAAACACTCTATATACTTCCGATTTTGATAAAATTTAGAATGTGTGATATCAAAATCGGTTCGGATTTGGATATAGCTCCGTATATATTTCCGGCCGATTTCAGGTATTTTCTGTACCAAACATGCTATATATGTCCGATTTCGATGAAATTTGGAATGTGTGACTGAATTCGGTCTAGAAATAAATGTGCCAAATTATATCGAAATCGGTTCAGATTGGGATATAGCTTCCATATATTTTCGCCCGATTTCACGTATTTGCTACACCAAACACGCTATATAAGTCCGATTTCAATGAAATTTGGAACCTGTGACTACATTCGGTCTAGAAATAAATGTGCCAAAGGGCATGTAGTCGGTCCCGCCCGACTTTGATCCTTTCCTTATTGGTTTTATTATACCTTTAATGTGTTTGAAGAAATCCATTTCTGAAAATCTGGAGTCAATTTAGCCTTGTCCTCCCAAACGTATCCACTTATTTAGTCAAAACTTTGCATCTCGTCCAACCTAAGAGGGAATTCGGTACCTATTAACAAAATATAATATTTTTCGCTAAAGTGGTGCACACGATATCTCTATATTAGAGTAATCGATTCTTCAAACTATACACATCGTAACATCTCTTCAAGACGTAGATCAGTCCACTCCTACGTTTTTCGCAAAAGTGCTGTTTACGAACATAACTCTGATCCTTTTGACATTTTTTTCAAAAGGATTCCGCCGCTGCAATTTTTGCCTAGGAAGTTCAGGCTTCCAGAGACAATGCCTCAAGAGATATAAAAACCCCTGCCGGCACCAAATAAAATTAATAAATTTCTTACTAATTGAGTGTTTATTTGTGACAAAACTTTGCACATCGTAAAATTCCTTCTAAATTTCGATCAAGTTCCAAGAAGTTCAGTGTTAATTTGTTATCGGGATTATAAGCCTTTTCATCAAGTGATGCAACCAATTGCTAAGCGATCTGTACTCCTTTGGTCGATCATACGGCGCACAATATCGGTAAATAACGTTATGTTTGTATAAATATCAGAGTATAGTTCCGTTGACCAAGTCTACCATTTTCACGTTTGGACCAAAGATTTTGTATTTTCCAATTTTGTGATTGAAATTGCCTAGAACATGTCAAGTCTAACTGCCATATCCAATCGCCCTTACCTTTTGGGCATGGCTTCAGATAAGATTGGTGCTAAAAAAATAACCATTATTCGAATTATTACATACTTTTATCTACCAGATAAACCCATTACCTATAACCGAATTCATATCTACATACTGACGACTACCTCTTGATCGAAACAGCATAAAACAACCGTTCCGTCTTGTTCCCAGATTCTGCCATACATTCCATTTTCAAACGAGACAGGTTAAAATTTTTTGAAGGAAGGGTGGGTGGATCGCATTTATGGACAATTCTTTCTTATTTCTGGAACTTGTAAACCAACTGCTTTGTCAATGTTATACTTCTAGAATATTGCCCAGGTAGGAAGCCGAAACCCATAACAAGAGCTAATCCTAGGCATATACTGTGGTGGCATTGCCTTTTAATTATTCACTGATTCTGTCATACATTCCATGTTGATTTTTTTCGAAACTAGATAAGTTTGAATATATTGAACTAAATCTGGATCGGTGTCATAAGCTTATTGTTACGAGAAGGTGAAACCTTTCATCACAAACTCTCCAATTTTGACCTTACAATTTCATAACCCCTTTTATATAACTGAACTGATGATGATTGCTTTTTCTTGTAAATGTTGACGTTTTTCATGTTTTTCAGCAGCTAGAGGCAACAAGAACAACTAACAACAACAGCAGCAGCAAGGACAGAATAAGACAAAAACAATGAAAAACACTCACACACACTCGCAGAGCAACATAAATGTTCCAAATCATAAATGTCACCACTAAAACACAAGAAGGCATTAGAATGGGTACCAAGAGTCGGACACAAAAAGCTGTAGAACTTCTCTTTATTTTTATTTGGTCGTTTTTCTTTTTAGTGTTTTTTTTTTTTTGCCTTCTTTCCCCACTGGTTAAATGTTTTTCTTCGACTTTTGCTTTTTGGCCACTGAACCTAAGTACTTTTAGTGTAATAGTTTTGTTGTTCTTGTTGTTGTAGATGTCAAGTTGGCTTGATGTCAGTTCAGTTAGTGCTAAATAGAGGCCTTTGCAGCAAAACGTTGACTGCATGACAACAACATGCAGTGCTAAGTATGCATGCAAAACAACAACTTCGTTGGCATTGCTCGCTTTTGGAAGGGGCGGGAGGGCAAAGAGCGAGGGAAATGAAAATCATAATGTGTTTTAATAACAACAACCGCTGCAAATGATGTCCTTTTTACTGAATGGCTGTTAGTTTCTGGTTATGTTAAATTGTGTTTTTTGTCGTTTTTGTTCGAATCATTTGTATGGAGATTTGAGCCTGAGTTTTATAACTGGCCATTTTCTCAAAAGTTGTTCTCTGGGCTTAGCCACCATTTGCATGCGGTGCTATTTTAGTTTCTGGATTTCTGTGTTTTTTTTTTTTTGCTCTGACTGTCGACAGTTAGTTGGACAGGGTTAAGAGCTCAGATTATTTATGCAGTTATTAGCGGCATGTTATGCCATTGAGAGAGTGCATAACTCGATTTGTTGAAACCATTCCCCACCAGTCGTTCGGCTTTTGTTATGGGCCATCATAGCATGATATTATATGGTTATGATAATAGTCAGACATGCAACAAACACCAATCTCTCTCTGTGGCATACCAACCATGTTATAATCATCATTGCCATTACCAACAACAAAAACGTTATGAATGTTCTTGTTATAAGTTAGGCGAATTTTTGAAAGGGGGTATTTCGTTTATGTGTATGCAACAAGGCATATGGTTGGATATTACGTTTACGGTTTTTTGCATATCTATTTCCGTGTTAATAGTTTAGACCACAAACTACGGGGGCTTTGTACTGCTGATTATTTTTCTTTGTTGTAGGAACAAACATGTGGATGGAGGTCGCTAGTCGTTATGAAGGAATGAATGGTGTTCGGTGTTAATATTCCATGTTGATCGAACATTGATTATAGATTTATGTTAGGTTAAAAAAATAAATAATAATACATGGATTAGTTATGGAGAAATACATGTTTTATTTTGGAGTAGCTTTAACAGAGTATCATCAGATGGTAATTCGAATGGCTTCTATCCATGGTTTCTATGAGCCCGAAACAAAGCAGCAATCGAACTTGTGTTCTTCAATGACTAGCCAAATCCAAGAAAAGTTATTCATGAAAGAAACACTTCGAAGCAAATGATATCCTATTTTTTTTTGGCAAACCAGGCCATGTGGTGACTATTTCGTTTGAGCAAGGTAGGGCGGTCAATTCTGAGTGCTACACCACAATTCGTTTGACTTCGGAGAAATTCTATTATAATAAATGGGTCATCCCCTTGACTTGGCCACCAATGACTTCTTATTATTACCACCAATGAACGGAAAGAAACAAAACGATTCCCGTACCAATCACACAAAGCCAAAAACTTGTCAGCTTCTCTGAATCGTTTCATTCTCACAACCAAAGCAAAACCACAAACTTTTCAATGTAAAAAGATGGAAACCGTACGATTGCTGAAATGTAACTTCGGCTATGCTTTGCCGAGTTGTTTCATTCACCACCCAAACAAAAAGAATTTTTGGCAAACATTTACTGTGCGAAATGATCAACGACACACTCATACACAGATTTGATTGCTTAACAACCCTCCTATCGCTAACATCAACATACTGAACATACTGCGGTTGATGTGGTTGATGTTTTCAACCACCAAACGAATCATTCGTACATTGAATCGTTCATGTGTTTTGAACGTTTTCGTTTTCTATCTGTTGTTGTGGAATTGTGAACTTTTCTCTATTCGTATTGTTCGCACTCACGAATGTAAACAAAACAAAACTAAACAGCGAGTTCGGTCAACGTGGGCTATGTTTCGTTTTGTATTGTTCCTAGGGAAATTACGAAACGATTGGAAATGTTATTTAAAGTATTTTTACGTACGCTGATTACCACACACGAAGTTAAAAATCCGGGACCAACCGTTTTCGTCGCCAGAAATTTTTGTTGAACCACTGAAAAAGGTTTGGAGGTGTCTCATACGGAATGCTTTGACAATTAGTTTGAGCGCATGCAAAAGTGTATTAATCGTGATGTAGAATACGTTGAAAAACAATAAAACCATTTTTGATGATAAATTGTCGGTTTATGCTCATTATTAGCATGTCACCAACGGTCCTGAATATTTCAAACTAATCGAAAAAAATAGGTAAAATAAAAGTGCTTATAAATTCGGTAATTTACGATATTTTTCGTTAAATTAGCTATCAGAATAAAGTAGTCAGAAAGATGTAAATATAGCATGAGTGCTGTAACTTTTTATTTACATTTTTAATTCATAATTATGAGTCCTAATTTTACTGATTTTTGTCGGTAACTCAAAAAAATGAGTAGGGAATCGCACTACAAGTTATCCTACCTTAGTTTTCTTCAGACAATTATTTGCTATCAGGTTTGATAGCTCTACCTTCTCACACATGTGATTTCCAGCTATTTCTTTGTATACTCTCTATCATAGTATGGAGGGTATATTAAGTTTGTCTTTCTGTTTGTGACGTATTGAAATAATAAGTTGCGACCATATAAAGGATTTACATTCTTGTTCAGGATTTAGCCATGTCTGCCTATTGTGATCACTCTAGCGTCCACAATTATTGAGGTAGAGTGTTATTTTTTTTATATCCTCTGCATTTATGCTAACGAGGGTATATACACTTTCATGTGGGCAAAATGTGCCTCCTCGAAGTAATGGTTTTAGACCCCATGTATGTTTGAATGAAATGCGTTTTAGACAATTCGGAGTTGATTTAGACATGTCCGTCCCTCTCGAACTGATCAAACGATTTGGTCCAAAATTCGGATTTCGTTATATTTTCTCCAAACTTCGAAGATGGGCAACACCGGTCCACAATTTCCGGTACTTAAGAAATGTAAATAAAATGGTATGTACGATATCTCTTGAACGGGGCAACCAATGTCCAAATAGAAGATCCTTTGGAAATGTATATTGATGTTGTTCGTTGTGGTCCTATTTTTTTGTTATTTGACTACGTCGGTCCATTCCGTCGCAAAATTTTTAACTTTAATTCTAATCCACATTTTTATCGACAAGTTCAAATGTCCAAAAAGGCCCACAAATTTTTGAAAATACCCTACATACATTCGATCTGTCCATAGATGAAAGTTAGAATTCACATAGACTGAGGGTATTTCTCTGTCGGCAAAGCCGACTGATACTTCTTTACTTCCCAGCAAAATTTGAAGGAAGGGGTTCTATGCGATGACGTGATTTCATGGCATATTTTGCATTGGTTCAAAGCAAGTCGTGAAAGATCCGATCTTTTCATTAGCATTTAAACCCATGCAAAGGAAGTCGTGAAGGATCCGTGAAGAATTCATCATCATTTGAATCATTTGTACAGATCACTATAAACGACATCAAAACAAAAGAGTATACATTTCCAAAATTGTTGTTAAAAATTACAAATTAAATGTAGGTTCACTAACTAGAAATTCTTAAAGGAGTGCTGTTAAGAAGATAATAGAAAAGCTTTTGTAAGATGAAACAAAATCAGTGGCTGAGAGTGGACGAAATAAACTCTGTTGCGGTGCAGCGGCGGTGATTAAATTGAAATTTTGGGTGTAAACGTTATGCTAATAAATTAGTTCTAGTTATTTCATGAATTAGTTTGAATTAATAAAGAGTTTGGTTTGTCATGAAAATCATACTTCAATACAGAATTTTCCATTTTTCAAAGAAGACATGAAAATGTCATGCCAAAGGGTTGGTGAAAATTACATGTCAAAGCATTGGTCATAATGACATGCTTAGGGTCCGACAATGAATGTCATCTTAAGATCCGAAAATGAATGTCATCTTATGGTGGTCACGCTCATATAAAATTCATGAGTGAAAATTCTAAAAAGATGACATGCCAGATCACTTGCACCCATGATTCAATAGCATCCTTGGCATCGAACATTTTGCTGGGTTGTTGTGTTGTATAGCCCCATTTCGTAGCCCCATTTTGACCGAACTATCTGTAATTTGACACTTGAGAGTCACAAAATTTCTCTACCAAAAATTGTCGACATAGGTCCATGTTTTAGTGTAGCCACCACATAAAGATACCTCTCTACATAGTTCCGGTATTTTGAGAATTTTAGCTAAATTGTTAAGCTAATAATAATTACAGATAATTCTGTAATTTGACTTTTGAGATTTCCTGTGGTCGCAAAACGTCTCTAGCAAAAATAGGTTTGCCCGATTGAAGACAATTTTAGAACATTTTCTGACCTAATTTAGGCATTTCGGATATCCGTGGCCGAAAAGCATTTCCACCATAGATTGTATACGAGAATCCTTCTGGCCTAGGCAACACTCAGTGTCGCCAGGAGTCATTTGATATTTACTTTTGAAAGTTTGACTGTTTTTAGCCTAAGGGTACTCAGGACAGTATTACATACGACCGTGTGTTGGGTTGTTTACAGTGGCTTGATTGAGACACCTCCAAAACATGTTTTTTGAACGCATTTACAGCATTTACTGGTGACGAAAATCGTTGACCACGTTTTTTTTCTTGATGTGCTGGAATCAGGTAAAGTCATTGGATCCACAGTCAGGGCTGTATGGCGCATGACCCATAAATTCCACGTTTAGTCCTGTCAAACAGGCGCTGGTTTGAATCGATGTGTGAGAGCTCGCATTGCCATGATGCAGAACGAATCGTTTTCTTTTGTTCGTTTTTCGAATTCCTTAGGAGACTTCAGGCAAACAAATTGTAGTGAACACTCAGAAGTAACCGTCCTACATTTCCGAGGTCGTAGAGTCGCCACACGGTCAGTTTTGCCAAAGAAGCAGGCCACCATTTGCTTCGGAGGACTTCTTTCATGAACAGTTTCCGTTGGATTTGGCTCGTTTTCGAAGACCCAAACGATCGATTTCTCTCTTGTTTCGAGCTCCTAAGCATAGATCCAAGATTTGTCGTCTGTGATGATATTATAAACGTCGTTTGAAGCACCGCGTTTGTTTTTATTCATAATTTCTTTGCACCAATCCACAAGAGCTTTTTGAGCGGTTGGCCAGTTTTGCTGGATCTAGCGAGAAAAATTCAATTTTGCGGCCAGGTGTTCATGCATTATCAAATGTTAGTTAGTGGAAGAAATGTCCAAGGATGCCTCTATCTCACGGTATATAAAATAGCGATCTTGCATTATCCGTTCACGAACGGCTTAATTTTTTTCTGGCGCAACGGCCGGTTTTGGTCGACCCTCACGACCTTTGTTTTTGTTAATCGGGGCCGACGATTGAATTCATTAAACAAGTTTTTCATAATGATATAAAACGGCCGTTTATCGACATACAAAAATGAATAAATTTGATCGATGCACTCTTGCCGTGGTTATCCACGTAGAAAGTTCTAAAAATTATCGGAAGAAAATGTTCACAAGTAAATTCCTTTTTTTTTCCAAAGTGAATTTTTCAGGTCACTGCAAGCAACCCAACACATGGTCGTATGTCAAACTGTCCTGAGTACGCTTATGCTAAAAACTGTCAAACTTTCCAAAAAACAAATGTCAAATGACGCCTGGCGACACTGCGTGTTGCCTAGGCCAGAAGGTTTTTATTGTCCCTCGTACAAGAAAGGAACAGTTCAGAAGATTTTATGGCGACCGAACATATTTATTTTTACTTGTTCTTTTGACACCCTTCTTTGGTTGCTACTGACTGCAGGTTATCCTATGTACCGCGTTCTTCTCTTCAGTAGCCTTGCGACACTATTAGATTGTGATTTTTGGTCACCTAGTATAGATTTTGCGGCAGTTTGAAGAGTCTGGGCTATTTTTTTGCCCTGTGCTTCCACATTATCGGGAGAAGTAGTGCAGTTTTTCAGCGTGTGGTTTAGTTAAGCCGAGTAGACTTGCGCTATCTGAAAACTTCTTTGACTTTTGCTTGTATACACATCTGGAGATTTACATGAAGAAAATCTGGTCTTCTCTACGAAAACATATGGAGACCTTTCAGTCAACTATGAAATTTTAGATCTTCTATAGGAAGACTTTTTGTCTTCTCTAGGAAGACCTTTGGAGACTTTTTTATATCAGTGAGTGCACCCCGATATATAATACACCGACCTTAAAATATTTTGGTGTGCTTATTAAATACATAAAAAGTTTGTCTTTAAGTGAGACAGATTTTTACTAAATTTTCGCTCGATTTTTTTGAGAAAAAAAGTCAATTTTTTCATTAAAATCGAAGTTTTGACTTTGACAGCTGACAATTTACTTAAAGCAGATATTTTAAAATTCTGTTTCGCTTAAAATTTTGAGAAATGTCATTCGTGTTTACGGAATTATGATGGTTCAAATCCCGAAAGGTATGAACTTGTGCAGTTTATATCGTTGTACTCAGGACTCCAAGGGTATCTGGGGTATAAAATACGTATCAACATAATCCGCGACCGAGCCATAAACGCATTTTGGCCGTAACATTAAATTGCCTTTTCCCCAAAACAGGATAATGACGAATGGGACAGGAAAGCATCGACGATTGCGAAAATAATAATTATAGCTACGCAACTAATTTTGGTAGTTGGTGGATATATAAAGGAAATTTTTATTAATATAATTCAAAGGCCAAAAATAAAATATACCTTAAAATACACCTCACACTACTTTGTATTAATTATCATTTGTTTATATTTTTTACGTGATAACTGAATAAATTAGAAACACTAAGCCCCCCCTTTACATTTTGACCACCCTGTGTGTTTGTAACACCTAACAAAGGATTTGTTTTGCCACACATCACATTGTTTTCATAATTAAATATTATGACCACAATACAGACAACTCGGTTTTTGTAGTGGGTTTAGATTAAAATGTATACAGTGGTATCTTACATATGCTGACAGCAAATTATGTTATATACAAAACTTATAGGTTTTGTGTATTTTGCTTGCCCTCGTATTAGCTATTTCTCTTCGGCTTTACTGTAAACTCAATTTTGTGGGACATATTTCCCCATAAAGAAATCTACTTTTTGTCAGATTTGCATATGAGTAATTTCCATGACACAAACACACCAACATCCCGATATATGAATATGTACATATATTGGCATGTTTATATGTTAAATTGTAATGTATATAATGTGAATAATATTTCGTTGTTGTTTTTGTTTTTATGATAGTTGTTGTTGGTGTTGCTGTTATTATTCGTTCGTTTGTCCAGTTTGGTGTTGTTGTGTATAACAAATGTCCCACTAAACGTAATATCAGCATGCAAAAAATCTTAATGAAAATTTATTACTTAGCATTTAAGCCGGTGTGTGTGGTCTGTGGTGGACACAACCAACTACATTAGCTATATATGTATGTAGATAACAAGCAACGAAATAACACCATCGACATTCTCACAAAAAAAAAACGAAAATGCCAAAATACCAGCAACACCAAAAAACCTGAAGCTAAAACAGCACCAACATGAGAACGACCATTTAACATGAGATATGAGTTATTATTTTTATACACCTTACAAAAATATACTACGTGTGTATATTTCAAGGGAATTTTATTTTTTTTTTTTTTTCAAATTATTAGACATAGCTGTGTTACATTAAAGTTGTGATACTAACAAAATAGTGTTATGACATAATATAGACTGTAATCGACCAACTGCTGACTTGATACAATTTCATTTAGTTTAGTCTTGCCTATGGTAAAATGTATAACAATTTATTTCGAATTTACTAAATACTTCTTTTGCTTTTTTATTATTATATATAACTTTTAATTCTACTTAAAATGTATGTTAACATTCATTCCCTTTAAATTACCACAAAATAACTTCATGTACCTTAGGAAACACACCCATACATCTTTATATATACAACTGCGCTGCTTTACCTATCTACATATTTCTTATGTAACCCAGCCATGATAATGGAGTAAAAAACCCCATTATATGGATTTAAAATAAAATGATTTATTCATATGGCCTAAATACAATATTTTTCGGGTCATCAGCAAATTCACAGAATGAAGAAAGTATTTACTAGAACTGAACTTAATAAAGCCATTCTACATATTTCTTCGTTTAAAGAATAACCCAAGAAGAACTTCAAGGACGCCGCACACACATTTATATAGATTGCCTGTTAAAGGAATATAAATAGCATAAATTTGGCCACTAATGGTGATAAAATATTGGCAAATATGTTTGCATGCCATGAAATAAATTTACTGGCACAAAGTAAACCAAAAAGAGAAAAACACAGACACACACACAATTACCCCACACCCCTGGGTAATGCGGCTCTGAGCAGAAGAAAGAAAACAAATTGCACAATCCTTAAAGCTATTCGTACGGATATTGAAGAAAATCAGCTTATGCCATAAATGCTTAAATAACTTTACGTTACTCAACGGCAACAATCTGACACCATGAAGTTGCAAGACTGTTATCATTTCTTTGTTGTTTTGTTTTATTAAGATGTCATAACAAATAAACCAATAAAGTGAAGTAAATTGAACTATAAGTAGCAAGCAGTAATGATTAAAAAACAATATGGGGATATTTAAATAGTATGTTCATTTAACATTTATTAAACAAAATTAAAAAAAAAAGTAATAAAAAAATTAAGTTGCAGTGTTTTATTTATAAATGTACTTAAAATTAGAAAATAATTTTTAATGATGGAATCCCTCAAATCTGGACCTATGTCCAACATTTTTGGTGAGGAATTTTTTGTACCATTGGGAACCCCAAATGTCAAGTTACAGCCAATACGGCCTAAAAATTAAGATAGAATTTTTAAAATACTTTAAATCGGGCGGTACCGCCATATAGAGGCTATAAGAAAAATTGATCCATATTGGCTTTGGTTTCATATTCATTGGATGGCAATACCCAAATCTGAAAAGTGTGCAAAGTTTTAGATCAATTTGTCAACTGCAACTGTTTGGAAAATCAGTTACTAGATTTGAACTAAACAGACACTAAAGCAATTTAAATAAAACACTGTAAAAATGGACCCATATTGGTTTTGGTTTCATATTCATATATTGTCATCCAAATCTAAAAAGTGGGCAAAGTTTTAGTTCGATTGGTCAACTGCAACTGTTTGGAAAATGAGTTACTAGATTTTAACTAAATATACACTAAAGCAAGTTAAATAAAATGCTGTAAAAAATCGTTCAGTTCGGGCGGGCCGAAATTTTTATAAATATTTTTTATATAATATTCTGAACTAACATAAAATAATTGGTTTCCTTTCTTCTTAGCAATTTTAAGGTGGAGAAGTTTTTCGACCACGGATTTGTTGACAATTTTTATTGGACTCCAGTGATTCTCAAATGTTAAGTTTCGGGTAGTTCAGTCCAAAAAATTTAGATAAAACCTGAAAAACAACAAAATTCCGAACGTACCGTTATATTGGGCCTATACCAACACATGGACCAAGGTTGACAGTTTTTGGTGGAGAAGTTTTATGACTACTGGGAACCTCAAATGTCAAATTACGGGTAGTTCAGGCAAAACAGAAACCCTCAAAATACCGAAAATCGGGAGGTACCGTTATATGTGTGCTATACCGAGACAAGGTAGTTCGGTTCAAAAATGTAGCTAAAATCCTCCAAATGCCGATAATCGGGAGGTACCGTTATATGGGGGATATACCAAAATATGGAAATATGCTGTGAACGCTGGCAACCTCAAATGTAAAATTACAGTTAGCTCGGATTAAAATTTAGCTTAAATCCGCAAAATACCGAAATTCGGGAGGTACCGTTATATACAATGTGTAATTACAGGTTGTTCGGTACAAAAAATTTAGGTAAAATCCGCAAAATACCGAAAATCGGGAGGTACCGTTATATGGGGGTTGTACCAAAGCATGGACCGTTGTTGACAATTTTTAGTGGATATGTTTTGTGACCACTGTGAACCTCGAATATTAAATTATAGGTAGTTTGGAGGTGGGTGACGTAGGGGATGAGTGATACCAAGGAACTCTTTTTCAGTATGGCTGAGTTCAGTCGACTGCTGCATTGGATTGGTTAATCCTACAAAGTTGCGGATGGTTATAGCAAATGTAAAAAAGAGCCAGGTTGCTATTTATCAACAATTTTTAATAAAAAAAACGATTTTCATATTTTGAGTTTTGAGCAACTTTAGGCCTATGTTTCCTCTCCGTGGAACAGCCCTGAACAGCTTTAGCATGGCAAAGTCCAGGATTTATCTTGGTCCCTCCCTCATCTCAAGTGGACACTGACCTACCCGTGGTGTCAGCTGCCTTTAACATCGTTAAAGGTTGTGAGTTAAAATGTGCCGCGCGTTCACCCATAAGAACGTTAACAACTTGGGTTTGTGCGCCGGGTTAGTAACCCTCCCCTAGAAAAAAAGCATCCTACTATGAAAAAACAAAAAAGAAAAACAAATCCCTCTTAAGTTGACGACCCCCGCAAACGTTTTAAGTACCATGATCTGCGAATCTGCACCTGGAATGTTCGCACTCTTTATAGAGAAGGTGCTGTTTACGAATTAGCAGATGTACTTGAAAAGTACAAGGAAATACGATGGATTGGGAAAGGCGTCGCAACGCCTGCATTATAGCTGCTATGACATAAAACATGAGTTTGATTGCGGATTTGTAGTTGGTCGGAGGTTAAAACACCCATTCTCCAGCTTCACACCAGTGAATGAAAGACTTGCTACAATTCGAATAAAAGCAAAATTCTTCAAGATCAGCTTCATTTGCCCTCATGCTCCCACTGAAGACAAGGACGAACATACCAACGATATATTTATAAGCGCTTAGAAGGAACATATGACCGTTGTCCTGCCCATGACATTGAAATTATTCTAGGCGATTTTAGTACCAAAATTGGAAAAGAAAATATCTTTGGCCCACAGAATGTTCCACTCAACTAGCCCAATTGCTTAACAAAGCACTCCTCATCCCGATAACATATCAGCGCAATGGCAAAGCATTGCCCACAGCCGCCCTTTCCATGCACACAGCCGCAAAATCCATACTTGGATACCAGAGACCTCCTCCTCCTCAAGATGAGGTAAAGACAGCAATAAACCGGCTGAAGAATTATAAGGCAGCAGGAGCCGATGGCTTACCAGCCGAGCTGTTCAAAACGGAGGCGACACGCTGATAAGGTGTATTCATCAGCTAGTTAGCACCATCTGGCAGTAAGAACGAGTACCCGACGTTTGAACCTGTGTATCCTGTGTCCCGTCCACAAGAAAGGAGATAAGACTGTTTGCTCCAACTATAGTGGCATAAGTCTACTCCCGATTGCCTACATGATCGTGTCAGGGATAATTTGCGAAAGACTAAGGCCTATGGTCAACGAGATAATTGGGCCATACCAATGCGGTTTTAGATCTGGCAATTCCACCATTGACCAGATATTTACCCTGCGGCAAAGCCTGGAGAAGACCTAAGAGATGTAGATCGACACCCACCACCTTTTTATCGATTATAAAGCAGCCTTCGACAGCCCGCTGCGTTCAATGGTATTCCAAGCCATGTCCGAATTTGGTATCCCCGCAAAGTTCATTCGGTTTGTAAAATGACTTTAACTGGCACTAGATCCCCAGTTAAAATAGGAAAGAACCTCTCCGCAGAGTTTTGTACCAAAATAGCTTTCAGGCCAGGAGACAGCCTTTCGTGTGATCTCTTCAACATCCTGCTGGAAAAGGTTATACGAGAGGCAAACGGCAAAAGAAGTGGCACAATCTACACCAGTAGCCACATGTTACTTGCTTACGCTGATGATATAGACATCATGGGACGATCAGTAAAAGAAGGAACTGATACCTTTATAAAGGTCGGAAGGAGAATCTGCTAAGTGGGTCTGGCGGTAAACAGCGGGAACACCAAGTTGATGGCGTCGACGCGCAATGCGTCCATTGAGGTAGTAAAAGACTTCGTCTACCTCGGCACCGCTGTAAACACAACAAACGACATCAGTTGTGAAATAAAAAGAAGAATTGTATTGGTCAACAGAGGCTACTTTGGCTTAAGTAAGGATTAAAAAAAACACTGATACTACCCGTACTGATGTGTGGTTCCGCAGACATGCGCAAGCCAGACATGGCAGTGCTTGTTGTGTTTGAGAGAAAAATTCTTCGAAAGATCTATGGACCAATCTACGTTGTCGGTGAATATCGACGTCGCATGAACCACGAGCTGTATCTGATATACAAGGACATCAATATTGTTAAACGTATCGAGGTGCAACGATTGCGTTGGCTAGGCCATATCATAAGAACGAGCGATGATGAATAAATAGAGAGAAATGGAGATCTTCTAGTTCGGCCTATGGAACAAATGCTCTGTAATGACCCAGCTAAATAAGTTTGCTCTAGCTTACGATAGTGTGATTACAACAACATGGCTAAAACGCGAATATTTAACATCAAAAATAGTTTTATTGTTTTCTTAAGAAGTCTTCAGCATGATTTATACTATCCGTTCATGCACGGCTTAATTTTTTTTTCTGACACAGCGGCCGCTTTTATACGTATAGGATGGCCCTGTATCGACATACAAAGATTTATGGGTCGATTCCGTATTGCGACACGAGTCGTGTCGCGTTGCCAGGTGCAATTTTTACATTACGTATGGCAACATTCGCCTTACTCCGTCAAATTTTGTCCGTTCATTTTCCGGTGACAACTCTGTCGCCGTGCATTTTTACAAATGAATAAAAACGAGAATGTGAAACGTAAGTAATACTCTCATTTATTTTAAGTTACGTTGTTTAATTTTGTGTAGGTTTTTTTGTTGTCTCAGTACTTAAAATGGTAATAATTACTACAATTAACACTTCAGAATTTTTTTCAGAAATGGTAAAATATTACTTGCCAACAAAATGTTTAAACTAAAATATCCTTTTCTGTTCAGATATAAATGGCGAACATCTTCCTTTGGTCCCATTATATGTGCTTGTGTTCTGTCAATGCATCCGACAACCCTTAGGACATTGGTTTTTAGAAAAAAATAGTTTTTATTTTGACGCTTTTCCTCTTCTGTTAATTTGGAAACAATCCAAATTTTACACAGTTTTTCCTGTATTAACTCCAGAACTTCGCTTAATACCTTTGATAATGTGGCTTGAGCCATTCCGAGGTTAAAGTCATTGCCATGGGATTTTTGAAAGTTACCTTCTAAAATACCTTAAAGCCGCGCACACTTTAAGGAGTGGCGTATTGCTGTTGATCTGTGGGTTTTTTAAAGTAATTTTTAATGCCTCTATTATATAAATAACAGCGCCTTTTTACTTTAAACCTAAAAAAATAACAATTATTTTTAT
The DNA here is from genome assembly GCF_047663935.1 of Musca autumnalis. Lineage (NCBI taxonomy): Eukaryota > Metazoa > Arthropoda > Insecta > Diptera > Muscidae > Musca > Musca autumnalis. Next base: position 257,137,702 of record NW_027411755.1, on the reverse strand, counting down.
GAATGTTGAAAAACAAACATGCTCACGCCAGATAGTTTTAGTGCAACCCTCGTATGTGGGTATTCATATAGAAAAAATAGTAGTTATTGGAATCCCACTCCCAAATAGGAATTAAAAATTTTGTAATGAATCGTACTTTAATACAAATAATTTTCAAAAATATTCAAGAGTGTAATCATTAAACAATTGATTGTTAATATTAAATCGAGAAAATTGCATCCAATCCCACTGTGCAAATTTTTTCGATCTTTTATTAGATAGCTTATAAAAACAAAAAAAAATCTATTTGGATCAATATTAAATATGTTAGCATTTGTTCACGTAGCTTTTACTGAATTTGACTTTTTCAAGGCTTAATACCTCGGAAACCGGTAGTAAAAAAATCTGAAAATGTACTACAATGTTTTGGAGCAGCATCAACACAGCAAAAACTAAAGGAAATCAAAAACCACTTTTGTCAAAAGTGTCCGGTTTCACTAAGAATTCCCCATATATACGTTATAAGGTCGCAAATGATTATTTCAATGCGTTACAAATGGAAAAATAAACTTAAAATACCCTCCATACTATGGCGGAAGTTATAACAATTTGACTTTGACAGCTCCTAAAGGGGCCGAGTTATTTGTGTTGTATATCTGACAAGTTCATCTGCTTCATTATTTCCAACAAGCGCCCCAGCAAATGTATCTGTACGTTCTTTGAAAAACTCTAGTGGAACAACAATCAATTTCAACACTGTCTACAAAAACTTCAATAGAGCTAGGCTGTTCCTTAGGCGTCATTGCGAGGTGACAACAACCCCTTGAAAAAGTCAGAAAATTATGATATACCGTAACGATTCGGCTAAATATCTTTAAACAAATTACCTAATCTTTGTGAGTTATTCCAATAGAAAGCGCAGCATCGTGATATGATTGCTCCTATCCGGGTACTAATTTTATGCTAGTCAAACTAGACATAAACTAATTTTCTTTCTATGCCATTTTGTTCCAATGATTAAATGTGGAGAGCACGCAAAATCCCGGACAAGGACTTTATTTAAAATTGTGGTTGAGTGTCATAGCAATGTTAGCGATATTTATCTTTAAGTCTTATCGTTCTGTTTTTGGCTAGCCGCAAATTATCGGGCCTCAATTGGAGGTGGGCGTAATCCTCCAAATGAGAAAATGTTTCTTTTTAACTCCTCTGGAATTTCCATGGGAAATGTTTATGTACAATGCAAATTGGCCATAACTCCAAGTAATTATAATGGCAAACACATAAAAATGAAGAATGAAAAGTCACCTATAGGCAGGCGGGCAGGCAGGGAACCTATAAGCAAAAAATATATTTTACAATTTGTTTATTTTATGTTCCCATAAAACCTTGCATATTTTTGGAAGATAACATAAAAACTCCTATTATTCCCATTTAATAACCCACTCTAAAAATATAAACCCCAACATAAAATATTCATAAGGTTATGCTTTCATTTTGATCTGCTGCAGCAGCAGCTACTCGAGTCTTCAAAGCGGAAATGTTGTTTATTTAAAGATAGCAATGACAGACAGACAGCCAAAGCGACATTGCTGGCGGATATGACAAAAAGCTGTAACCAGTTAACTAAGCATGGCACCACAATAACTCAAAGCGCAAAAGAGATTTGCAATATTTTCTGCAAAACGAAGAACGAGTTGAAGAGAAGGCATTAGCAGCAACAACTTCACACAGTTAGAAGCAAAAGTAAAAGAATGAAAAATTTATTGACCTTAAAGGGTGGGAGAGGAGAAAAACAACTAAAGCAAAACACAACGAAGCGGATAATAAAAACCCCTCGAATAAAGAACAAAAGCGACAACAGTAAAAATAAATAAAATAAATAGGATTAGATTTTCCTCCGTTCTTCCTTTGCTCTCCGTTTTGGTGTCTGGTGATGCAGCTCTTAATACTCTTTTGTCGTTTACAGAATTGTCATAGATACAAAAGCCATTACTGACTGGTTTCTGAATGGCTACTGCAAGTGCTGCGGTTTCAAATGAAATATAAATATGGCGAATTGTTGTAAATGTTTGTGAAGTTTATGAATACTGAATATTGGTCGCTTGTGGAGTATTAGAATTTGTTTGTCTGACATGTATGCTTGAAATTAAAATTGTTTCTTAGTAGGTAACACCATGGAATATGGCCTATGTAACGATGACTTGGAGCTGCAGTTTAATAGTGTGTTTTTTTCTTATATTTCATAGAAATATTCTGATGAATAAATAGAAGATATGTGTTTTGCCTTGTGTTTGTTTTTTAACGAGACAAGTTGAAGTAAAATGCACAGTGCAAAACATTAAAGATATTGCAGGTAATCCTTATATTTTGAGGTAAGCCTTACATTAAATTGATTTTATTCTCATATTGGAAAATTACGTTAGGATATTAATTAAAAATACTGAGTTTTTTTTTGCCATGCATCGCAAAACGTCCTGAAAGGTACACACGGTTCTCTTGATTCAAATTTAAATGGAAGGTGCTTACACCTGGGAAGTTTTTGCGGATTCTGAAACTACAATGTTCATAGATGAGAAAAATAAAAACAAAAGAATCCCCGGAGCGCTTTTAAATAAATCGCGATTCAAGTGGGCATTTTTAGGGGTTGTTTAGGTTTCCACGATTTTGCTTAGAAACCGCAGGGTCTATCAAAATGAGACTAAAAAAATGTTGTAGCTATGAAAATTCTCCACTAGAATCACCTTTACGGTATTTTCGTAAGATTTACCATTTTTTATACCCTCAGCATTTATGCTAACGAGGGTATATACACTTTCATACGGTCAAAATGTGTCTCATAATAATAAGGGTTTAGACCCCAAGTATGTTTGGACGAAATGTGTTTCAGACAATTTGGAGTCGATTGAGCAATGTCCGTCCGTCTGTCTGTCTGTATGTCTGTCTGGCTGGCTGGAGCGCACGATAACTCTCGAAAGGATCAACCGATTCGGTCCAAAATTTGGCTTCCGCCATATTTTGTCCAAACTTAGTTTAAGTTCGAAGATGGGCTATGTCGGTCCACTCTTTCCGGTACCTCCCCCACAAAAGTCCAAAAATGTTCGGAAAAATTGTTCGTACGGTAACTCTTGAAAGGAGTGGCCGAATTGCTCTATACTTTACACATCCTAATATGTCTACCAGATATAGATCAGGTTCAAATATGGACTATATTTGTCCACTCCATCCGGTACCTCCCGCAATTGAATCACTTTGATTTTTGTTGGAGCAACTTGCATTCGCTGCTTCAATTACGTTGGTAAATTTTTTTTAGGGGCAAGTCCATACTTCTTGATCAAACAGCCCGAAGAGTGTAAAAACCGCCTATGGCACCATATGTTGGCTGGGGATACACTTCCATAGCGGTCAATGTCGATCCATTCCTTTTAGTATCTCTTCCGCAAAACTTGATTTTTAATCTTAAACAACATTTTGTCGGTTCAAACGCCCAAAATTTTTAAACCCCCTAAATACATACGTATTTTGGGAAAAAAAAATGTTTCAATATACAAAGGCTGAGGGTATATCTCTGACGGCAAAGCCCACTGATACTTTTTTACTTGTTAGGTATTGAAGTTCAAATTGGGACAATGCACTGAATGTATCGCCTCCTTATAAAACAATGTCACGAAGGGTGCGCCATAACTAACTTTTAATGAAAACCGCTTACACAGGGGAAGTTTTTGTGAATTCTGAAACAGCAATGTTCATAGATGAGAAAAATCCAAAAACAAGAAAAAATCGCTGTAGGGATTTTTAAATAAATCGCGGTCAAAATTCACATTTTTAGGTGTTTTTAGGTTTGCTTGGAAACCGCAAGTCCAATCGAAATGGAGCTAAGGAAAATGTTGTAGCTGTGAAAATTCTCTACAGGATTGACCTTTATGATTTGTTCTCAGGCTGTACCATTTTTGAGATAAAGAAGCTCAGTTTACATTTTTATGTTTTTTGTTAAGGTTTCGCGATTTTGCTTGAATACGGCAAGTCCCATAGGCACGAGACCTGAGACAATCTTATAGCTATGAAAATTCTCTACAAGACTGGCTCATGCAATTTTTCCTAGGTTGTACCATTTTTTAGATATATAAGTTTATGTTGGGAAATTGCAGTCATTACATTGTTTTATAAGGAGAAGATACAGAATTGAATTGAATTTGAATTGCCCCAATTTCAACTTCAATATCTCAAAAGTTGTAAAATCTACGAAAATATAATTAAGGTCAATCTTGTAGAGAAATTTGATAGCTACAACATTTTCTTCATTCCCATTTTGATAGAAGAGGTTTCTAAGCAAAATCCCAAAAACCTATACAACCCCTAAAAATGTCAACTTGAATCGCGATTTATTTAAAAACGCTCCGGCGACTTTTTTTAATTTTTCTCATCTATGAACACTGCAGTTTCAGAATCCTCAAAAACTTCCCAGGTGAAAGCGCATTCCATTTAAATTTGATTCAAGAGCACCGTGAACTGTTATATTCATCGTTTTTGTTGCGACATCATGTTTAACTCAATAGGAAATTCTGCCGAAAAAAACAGTACGATTGGATGTGTATAAAGATGTGTGTTCCCCCTGACTAAATTAAATTGACTTTAAGTTAAAAAACGAAGCACTTTTGAGAAGGATGTAATTGAAAGAATGGGCCGTCTTAGTTCATCTTTGAACTTGCTCACCGGTCATTTATAGTTCGTCACCGCTAGGTTTTTTAGAAAGACTATGTCAGAAATATATCCTTGCCCACATTCCTAGAACACGACAAGGGAGACTTCTCTCATATCACTAAGTACACCCCGATATGTATATCGCCGAGTCCGAACGGCATGTCTTGCAAATATTTGGACCAATGTCGATGTTTATTTCGACCCTCAGACATTTAGTAACCCACTGTAGGATTTTTTAGACCTAGGGACCACCATGTTGGCGAACATTTGCTTTACCTCGAAACAAAATTATATCGTTGTAGTTAGGATCATAACGCCTACCTTCTGTGAAAATTACAAAATATTTCTCGAACAGTCCTTTAACTGTTCTTAAGTGAATTATTTTAACTTTGGTGAGAGCGGTTACATAAGGAATTGTCGAATAAAAAACTTCATGCAGCCTACATACATATGTCCATTTCGACGAAATATTGCAAAGTTTCGGAAACCAAATCAGATATTCGGTAACCGTGCAGCTCATAAAAAACTATATAATTATAATCATGAACACAGGATCATTCGATGGATTTTTAAAACTGACTCTACAACAGTCCTTATACTACACTTAGTCAACATTTTGTATAATTTTGTGGAAGGTGATACCATGAGGAATAGGCCGATATAGATCCTCTCCGAACTTGATCAATATTTGAAATGTATTTGGCTTCAAATTATCTATATTAATAAAAGAGTAAAGTGATCGACTGACTGACTGATTGATTCATCACCGCCCAGACGAAACGGCTGAAGCTAGAATATTGATCACTCTTGATCCGAAGGGGTCAGATAAGGCTAGGTTTTTAGAAATTCTGACTAGAAGGGTACGAAAAGTACTAAAAGGTACTAAATATGGTAGCCATTGTATTAGGCGAGCCGGTAGAGCTAGAATGAGGGTCACTGATTGACAGTTAGAAAGATGTGCCAAAGGGTTTTTGAAAATTCGACCCATAAGTGTACGAAAAGTTACTAAATTTAGTACCAATTTTGTATGTTTAACGGATATAGCTAGAATCATGATTTTTGTAATGGAAATCAAGGTTGGGAAGTGGTATTGATATCAGGAAATGGCTTGGGAAATTTTTATTATGTACTAAATGGTACTACATTCGGTACAATTTGCATTTGGATGAACGGATAGAGCTGGAAACTTGAAATTTGGACTTAAGATTGCTGTTAGGGTGTAGTTGTTGTTTTTGGACGTTGTTTTGGAAATTCGTACTTATGTGTATGAAAAGTACTAAATGGTACTAAATTTGTACCAAATTGGATTTGGGTGAACGGATAGAGCGGGAAACCTAAAATTTGAAACTAAGATTTGTGTTTGAGTATATGATAGATGTAGTTGTAGTTTTTGGAGGTAGTTTTGGAAATTAGTACTTAAGTATATCAAAATTACTAAATGGTACTAAGATTGGTACAAATACTGTACTAAATGGTACTAAATTTGGTATTTTGGCTGAAACCCTGAAATTTGGAATTCTGATAGCTGTTGGAGTGTAGGATAGGTGTATGGAGTTAGTTTTGGAATTTCTACTAGTGTGTACGATAATTACTAAATGGTACTAAATTGGGTACAAATTGGATTTGTTTGAACGGATAATTCTGGAATCCTGAAATTTGGAATGAAGATTGCAGTTGGTGTGTAAGATTGAGACATAGAGGTACATTTGAAAATTCACATTTATGAGTGCGAAAAGTACGAAATTGTACTAAATTTGGTACAATTTGGATTTGGAGGAACGGATACAGCTGAAATCCTGAAAGTTGGAATTAAGATAACTACTCTTGGAGTGTAGGATTGAGATATGGAGGTAGGTTTGGAAAATCGTACTCATTTGTACTAAATGGTACTTAATTTGGTACAGTGGAATTGGGTAAAAGGATTAAACTGGTATCCTGAAATTTGGAATTAAAATTACTCTTGGAGTGTAGGATTTACCGATGGAAGTAGCTTTGAAAATTCGCAGTTATGAGTACGAAATGTAATAAATGGTACTAAATTTGGTGCAATTTGGATTTGGAGGAACGGTTAGAGCTGGAATCCTGAAATTGGGAATTGAGATTACTGTTGGAGTGTTGAATTAGGATATGGATGTAGTTTTGGAAATTCGTACTAAATCGTACTAAATTTGGTACAATTTGTATTTGGGTGAATGGATAGAGCTGGTCATGTTGGAAATTCGTACTTATGTGTCCGAAAGGTACTAAATGGTACTATATTTTGTATTGGTTGCAGGGAAAATTTTTGAAATATGTACTAAATTATTACGAAAGATACGAAAGGGGCACCCAATACAAAGTTAGTGCATGCGTTTGAGATATGAAGGTGGTTATGAAAATTTGTACCATAAAGGCACAAAAGTAAGAAAGTGTTGGGTCTTTCTGGATTTCTGTGTGTAAATTGTGTAAATGCATACTAAATGCATGCTAAATGGTAATGCATTTAAAGTAATTTTGGTATTAGATGAAGGGATAGAATTGGGATTCTATAATTTTTCATTAAGATCACAGATGATGTGAGGAAAAAATTTAAACTATAAGCGTACCAAATGTATTGGAATGGAATATATCTGGAATTCCGGTAAAATGGTTACTATTGGTCAGTGATGTCGAGATAGAGATCCTGAAATTTGAAATGAATGTCACCGTTGATGTATTTGGTATTAATACGAACGAATTTCAATTCGAGTCTTACAGAAACCCGCAATAAGTGTACGAACATCTAAAAATAAAATTTTGTAATTTGAAAAAATTTTTTATATTTTACTTTATAAATTTTTTAATGCTCAAAATATGAACGGGGTAAATAAAAAACTTGTTTGCATCCTCTTTTCTAGTAATGTGAACCTTTCCCTAACGAATTAGCGGGCACATGCTAGTATAGATGTACATATAATTTTATGAATATTCGCGTGAGGTTTAGGGAAGATTTTCTCTTAGACTTTTAGCACAGCGATATGAGACCTACTTTTCATTGTCGGGTACGGACAACTTGTCTAACGGCACTAGTTGTTGATAAGTTTTATATGGCTGAAGTAATCAGGAAATTTTGCCTAGAGTTCTTAGGAGCCATTGCCATATGTGATATTATCAGGCCTAAGAGTCAAATCAGGATATCTGTGTCAAGTCGGTTTGTGATTTTAAAACTATTGTTTCAATGAGTCACATTTCCGATTATGACAAAATGTTTATACATTTGGTATCACCTAGGGCCTAATCTAAACCGTGCTAAAACTTAAACTAATCGTCGGCTTTCCTTTTTCACTTGCATTATTGATTGATCACCAATCTCGATTCCAACGAGAAATTAATATACTAAAAATGATGTTCGCCTAAAAAAGGCAAAATTTTCAAATAAAAATAAAATCATCTGAGCCAGGCTGGGGTTTGAACCCACGTCCTTGAAAAATATGGGAAAAAAGTGTTGTCACGGCGTGTTAGCGTTCAGAGCCAAACTCATTACTTTCAAAGGCAGCGCTAAGCGTTTGTCATGAAAGCACAACTAAATGGGAAAATCCCAATTGTTGTTGTAAAAAAAAAACTAAACAAAAATGCATTTGAAAGAAGAAAAGTTCGAGGACAGCGAAGCCGCTCCACATCCGATATGTCTGAGGAGCCTTTACCAAAGATGAAACATGTCATGTCACATAGTGGTGGGTGTGTGGGTTCGAATCGTCGGATTTCCAACGAGAAATTAATTAAAACTAATTTTTTTCATTTATTGGTCTTTATCTCCTTATTTTCTTTAGCAATATTGTAGCCCTAAACCAGTACAACTTATGAACAGACCACGTAGAAAAACTCCATCTAGGGCATAATTTTTGGAATTCTGATCGGTATCAGCTAAACTATTAGGAGTTGAAACAGGTAACCATTTGCAAAAATCTTCCAAATAATCTTCTCAGCAGTTTTCAGAGCATTCTGAAACCCTAAAATGATTATTTCTTGTTGTTTCAGCGGTATTTTGTATCACATCTTCTACATTACATTTCTCAAACACTGTTCACACGAGCAGGTTATTCTCGCATTTGGGGGTGCACCACATTATCGACATATCGTCTGCTCCGTCGGAAAAGGTCGTAAGTCCCTCTCAATAAATTTTTCAGGAGGAAGAAAAAACATTCCAGCGCTTTCTGTATTAAAGATTTTATTACGGTGGTAAAGGCAGTATTCTTCGTTTATTTATTCCGCTTTAATACCTGTACTTTGTTTGATAAAATTCCGTCCCGTTTGGGAGATAATTGGATGTCTTTGGACTTACGACCTTTTCCTTGTACAGTTTTGTATTTTTGTGGGGACTTACGACCTTTTCCTACAATTTGCGGACGTTTTTAAAATAAAATATTTATACTTTACAAAACAATGTGGAAAGGGTATTATAAGTTTTGTCCAATATTCGTGTAACATCGCGAAGTATTCGTCGTAGACCCCCTTCCTTTGCTATTTTTTCATATCTTGACGAGATAAGGCGATACTCGTAGCTATGTGTGTCCGTCCAGCCATTAGCAATTGTAATAAAACTCCAGGCCTCAATTTTGGACCGATCGTCACGAAATTTTGTGGAGAAGTGACCTCATTAGATGTTGGTTATGATCGAAAGGTGTGAAATGGACCAAACCCGACTTTGTAGCTGTCCTGTAGATCGCAGTAATATTCCGATCGGAATTTAAGACAAAGAAGAAGCTTGCAATTTAACATGGTGATGAGATTATTATTAGCGGGTTTAATGGACCAAAACTTTTGAGTGAAATCTTATATATAAAAGACAATGTGTGTATGTTTGTATGTTCCGCATAGACTCAAAAGCGGCTGAACCGATTTTTTTTTTGAAAATTTCAGAGAATGTACAAGGAAAAACCGAGGTAAAAATAGGCTTTATATTTTTTGAATTTCGGATGGGCGGGGGCAGGCCCTTAAAAAAAAACTCTTTTTTGCAAAATTTATGAAAGTATTGCTCAGAAAATTAATATGTTGAATCTCCGACCCTAAGTACTTATTCCAAGTAATTTTCAGATTATGCACAGGGATGTCTCTTGGTTGAAGTAGGCTATATATTTTGTTGAATTTCGGAGAAGAGGGTTATACCAGTGCTCTATTTTTTTAAATGCGCTATATATATAAAACTTACGAACGATTCCGTTTCCCCAATCCTGGGTACATATTTTAGCAATAAGACCCCACTTTCTTTAATATTTTACAAATCAGTGGAAATACCAGATGTTATGCATAACGAAGCTTTGGTCTTATTGGAAAGCAAGTGTTTAGATTAGAAGGCAACATATCGATAGCTATAGTTTCAGCAGGTATATAAGATACATTATAAGAAGGTGGACATAGTCGGCGTGCCTCAAGTCATCAGTGGTTGGCGGTATGTTAAAATTGCGCTATGTTAAAATTGCATATCGACACCAACATTTCTGAAGACTTTTATACCTTCCACCAAAATATGGAAGGTATAATTAAATTTGTCATTCAATATGTAACAAATCGATATATTCAGCGGAGACGCTATAAATTATATATACCAGAGTAAAATTCTAAGTCGGTATAAACATGACCGTCTGTCCGTCTTTTGAAATTAAGATACAGCTCGATCCACGTTTTGTATAGGTCCACGCCCTCATATAGCCCCCATAGAACGGTGCCTCCCGAATTTCGTTATTTTGAAGGTTAGCCACATTGTTTTACCGAAATTGCTGAAATTTAGTATTTAGTCTACTTCATAAACGAAAGGAAACTAATTGAAGTAAAATTCAATACAACTCATGGAGGAGGGTATAACAAGTTCGGCCTGGCCGAATTTAACGACGTTCTTATTTGTTATTGAAAGACTTGCATATCCCAACTAATTTGCGAAGCAAAAAAATATAATTGACATAAGAAAAGCTAACATAAACTGTTTCAAGGGACAGCAACGTGGACCGGTTCGGCTAATATTTAATATAAAGTATGACACGTAATTCCGTTAATGTACGTGGTTTCATAGCTACATTGTAATCCCAAATAGTGTCCTTTTTTGTCTCCCAAGTATTTCTGCCCCAACACCCTGCATCTTTTGTTTTTGTCTGCAAACCATGTAGAATCTTCAGTATGTAATGTCTTCCTGCGTCTAGGAAGTTTATCATCAGAGCTTTCAAAATCACTGTGAAAACCATAGGGAAGTAGACCCATGACACCATCGTCTAATTCCATTCCAAATTCATACTGATCTTTTTTAGCAAAAAACATGATGTCTTCTTAGTTTAATAACATTTCCATAAATTATTATTTTAGAATCATGTAATAATATAAACATTGCACTTACCCGTCCGTTAGTAGGTATTACTTTACTGAATTCAGAATACAAACTAATCTCGTTGTGTGAATAAATGTCCCTAGAGAAACCACAAATTACCAGTTGATAAAGTTAAGTAAGATATACGACAGTAAAAATATTGATTTTTTTTACAAATTTGTCAATATATGAGGTATTTGAAGACATACAGCATCCCAATTTGTATCAATGAAAAGGCCAGAAGTCCACCTTTCATAATCAGTTCGCTTGTAGGGGAAAATAGATTCCAAATGTAAATTTTCGTTGCAATATAGAAATTATCACATTTTTGTTCAAAAGTTTGGTCCACAGGGTCCGCCAAATATCATCCGATTATCATCCAAAGGTGTAGGCTAGTTCTTTACATTGTACCCCAACCATGGATGACGTTAAACATTATATCTGAACTACATTAACTGTAGTATTCTTTTAAAGTATACATTTTCCTGTGGACTTACGAGCTTTTCGTACTCAAATTTGTACGTTTTGTGGACTTACAACCTTTTCCGACAAGGACAAAACATATAGAAAAACGTGACATACTACCATTTTGTTTGTATCATACGACGTGTTTTGACTTGTACTATCATCCTGTAACAAAAACGCGATTTCCAAAAAAGTGGACTTACGACCTATTCCGACGGAGCAGACGAATATTTATTATATTGTCATTGAAAAATATTCTAAAAACCGTGATAGAGACATTATACAATAATGGCGTATTCTGAAGAGTTGCGTATTACATTCCAACGAGTCACCGCTAGGGTGCTGTATTTTTAGGATACGGGAACACAGAATTTCAATTATTTGAATTTGAATCAGTTGTTTCGCCATCTACACATCTTAGTATTTTATAAATTTTTATCGCGTCTGTCTTATTCCAGGAAATATTGTACAATAATTTTAAAACCATACCTCGTATACATGCCTACAACAAACATAAGCTGCTCTGTTGCCTTTTGGCTTTTAAAAATATTTTACTTTATTTATTTTCATTTACCACAAATCCCAAAACTCAACTGCTTTGCATGTGGGTAGGACAAGTTGCGGTCATATGCATGCTTTCATTGCATTTATTCTAAGTTACTTTATGTGTAGATAGATAAAATGTGTAAAAATATATTTTTAATCCTATGACGATGCAAACTCTTGGTTAGTGATATCAATGCCCTTATGCTTTGCTTGGTATTGTTGTTGTTTGAATGGAGTTTGTTGCTCTTTTAATGCGGTAAATTTATTGATTTTCTTTTCTTACAAAAAAAAAGAAAAAAAAAGAAAGAAAAGTATTTTGTGCATATATGTATGTATATTATGATTTACATTGTAAGAAAAAAACAAAAATTTTACATAGTCATAATTCATACAGGGAAGTAAAAGGGATTAAATTTCTTTATTTGTAGGGCGATTTTGTTTGATGGATCATAGTCTGTTCCATCGTAGATAACGAGCTCCTTTGACATACATATATATGTTTGATTTTTTTACAAGGACATATTTGATATGTGAATCGTAATTATATTCAGCGCTAAAATCACTCATATCTATGAAGTTTCGAAAATGCAATGACATGAAGTACGTGATGTAAATTTAATCTTCATTGGTGTACCCACCACAAAGATCTCTATGGCTCTGTGGCGCCTATGGATTTCGGTGTCAACATTTTTACCTTGTTGTATACTTGTAGATAATGTACCTACTGAGAAGTGCCAAAGCGAAGTAAATCGATGTGCAAATGTAGACACAGGGTTCTTATACTAAAATATCAGTGTACATCTTTCCCCAAATTGCGGACTCGGAACAGCTCTGTATTGTAAAAATTAACTTTTCGGAGGCTTTCACACGTCCATTGAGATCGGACCAACTGTTGAAGTTGGTTCCTATTATTTTGAGGTAGTAAAAGACTTCGTATACCTCGGCACGGCGGTAAACACAACAAACGACATCATTGTGAAATTAAAGGAAGAATTGTATTGGCCAACAGATGCTACTTTGGCTTAAGTAAGCACTTTAAAAACAAAGCCACAACTCGTCAAACAAAAATAACGCTTTACAAAACACTGATACTACCCGTGCTGATGTGTGGTTCCGAAGCCTGGGAACTTGCGCAAGCAGATAAGGCAGAGCTTGACGTGTTTGAGAGAAAAATTCTTCGAAAGTTCTACGGTCCGATCTGCGTTGACGGTGAATATCGACGTCGTATGAACCACGAGCTGTATCTGCTATACAACGACATCAATATAGTTAAACGTATCGAGATACAGCGACTGCGTTGGCTAGGCCATATAATAAGAATGAGCGATAATGAACCCGCTAAAAATGCGTATAAATTCGAGCCACATGGCGGTGCACGCAGAATTGGCAGGCCAAAGAATAGATGGCGCAAACAAGTGAATGAAGAGATGAAAAGGCGCGGTATTCCAAAAAGCGAAGCAATAAACAGAGAGAATTGGAAATCTCTTCTTAGTTCGGTCTATGAAACAAATGTTCTGTAATGGGCCAGCTTAGGAAAGTAAGTAAGAATACTCGTACTATCAGAGATGTTCACCTTACGCCGACGACGTCGTATGAACGAAGATCGATATAGTTAAACACTTTAAGTTACAACGATTTCGTTGCTACAATTAGGTGCGCAGGTAAGGTGCTTACCGAAGAAGTATTCTTATGCTAATAAGGGTGCCTCATCGAAATAATGGTTTTAGACCCCAACTATATTTGGACGAAATCCGTATCAGACAATTTGGAGCTGATTTAGCAATGTCCGTCCGTCGGTCTGTCTGTCTGGCTGGAGCGGACGATAACTCTCGAACGGATCAACCGATTTGGTCCAAAATTTGGCCTTCTTAATATTCTTAATAATTGTCCAAACTTAGTTTAAATTCGAAGATGAGCCATATCGGTCCGTTCCTTCAGGTACCCCCCCCCCCCCACCAAAGTTTGAAAACGTTTGGAAAAATTGTCTGCACGATGACTCTTGAGTAACCGATGTGATTCATACCATGCATATCGTGATATTTCTACCATACATAGATGAGGTTTCAATATGGACTCTATCGGTGCATTCCTTCGGGTACCTTCCACACAAAATTTCGGAAAAATTAAATTTAGCGCCTGCTCTCGAATCGCATTGATTCTTTTTGCTGCCCACATTGTTCCACAAACATCCCTGAAGGACAACGACGCTATATTTTTTTCAGGAGCAAGTCCATACCTCCTGAGAAAATTGCCTGAAAGCTGAAAAAGTCCTACGGCACCATGTGTTGTGCCTGGGGCGCACGACAACTATCGACCGATTCGGCCCTAAATTTGACCTTCGTACTATTGTGTAAATTTAGTTTAAGTTCGAAGAGATGTCCCATCGGTCCACTCCACTGGGTTACCTCCCCCACAAAAATTCAAAACTTCTAATTAAAATTGTGCAAACAATAATTCTCAAAGGCAGTAACCGAGTTGGTTCATAATTTACACATATCAAAATTTCTACCAACATGGACTCTATCGGTCCACTCGGTCGCACAAAATTTCGGAAAAGTGCAGTTTAAGACCTGCTCTCGAATAGCTTAGATTCTTTTTGCAGGAACTTGTATACACAGCCCCAATAACAATGGTGCAAGTTTTTTTTAGGGGCAAGTCCATACTTCCTTAGAAAATAGCCTGAAAGCTGTAAACAGCCCTACGGCACCATGTGTAGTGAATACTTGGTTTTCTTAATATTTCTCCAAGTTCCATGGGTGCCACCATGGTGCACTTAGAAGGTCGTGGGTTCGATTCCCCGGCTAGGCAACATCAAATTTTCTACGGTGTCAAAATACCTCTCAGTAATGTTGGCGACATTTCCTGAGTATTTCAGCCATGTAAAACTTCTCTACAAGTGGTGTCTTAGGACATGCCGTTCGGTCTCGTCGATAAGCTGCAGGTCCCATTTCATTGGGCTAATATGAATCGGGGTGCACTCATTGATATGAGAGAAGTCTCCCTTGTCCCGCCTGGGATGTTTGTGGAACAATTATTATTATAATATTTCTCCAAACTTAGTTTAAGTTCAAGGAAGAGCCATATCGGTCTACTCCTTCCTGTACCATCCCCTCAAAAGTGCAAAAAATTTCACTAGAATTGTGTTCACGATTATTTTTAACGGTGCAGCCGATTTGGTCCAAACTTGGGATCACCTTATATTTTGTCCATATTTACTTTAACTTTTAAAATAGTCCACATGGGTCTTCTCGTTAGGGTACATCTCCCTCAAAAGTGAAAAAATTGTGTTTAAAAAGCCTTTGCTTCTCCTTGTGGTCCCGTTTACAGCGTTATTATGTTTTTCGTAGGCAAGGCAATGCTTCCTGACTAGTGGTCCAAAAGCTTTAAATTATACGGTGGCCAACTGAAATGAATCCCAAAATAAGATACACTTCCAAAATGGACTATGTCGATCCATTCCCTCAGGTATCTCCTCTGCAATATTTTTGAGTTCTAATCCATATATATATTTTTTTCGGCAAGTTCGTTCATACGTTCAAAAAGGGCCATAAAAGCAGAAAACTCCCTAATACACCTGGGAAGTTTTTGGGGATTCTGAAACTACAACGCTCATAGATGAGAAAAATCAAAAAACAAAAAAAACAAGTAAAAAAGTATCAGTCGGCTTTGCCGACAGAGGTATACCCTCAGCATGTGTATATTGAAACAATTTTTTCCCAAAATACGTATGTATTTAGGGGGTTTTAAAAAATTTGGGTCTTTGAACCTACAAAAATGTTGATTAGAATAAAAGGAATGGATCGACATTGACGGTTATGGAAGTGGATCTCCAGCCACAACATATGGTGTCATAGGGGTTTTTATACTCTTCGGGCTGTTTCCTCAAGAAGTATGGACTTGCCCCTAAAAAAAACTTTTAATATCGTAATTGAGGCAGCGAATGCAAGTTGCTCCAACAAAAATCAAAGTTAGTCAATAATAGGTCTTAAAGTGAACTTATCCGAAATTTTGTGTGGGAGGTACCGGATGGAGTGGACAAGCATAGTCCTTATTTGAACCTGATCTATATCTGGTAGATATATTAGGATGTGTAAAGTATAGACCAATTTGGCCACTCCCTTCAAGAGTTACCGTACGAACAATTTTTCCGAACATTTTTGAACTTTGTGGGGGAGGTACCTGAAGTAGTGGACCGATATTGCTTATCTTCAAATTTAAACTATGTTTGAACAAAATATTACTAAGTCCATATTTTGGACCGAATCGGCAAATCCGTTCGAGAGCTATCTTGCGCTCCAACCACCTCACAGGGTGTCATAGGGGTTTTTTGCAACTTTCATGCTATTTTCTCAGGAAGTATGGACTTGCCCCTGATGAAACTTGTACCGTCGTATGGAGGGCAGTGAATACAAGTTCCTAAAATAAAAATCAAAGCTATTCGAGAGATGGCCCTAAACTGAACTTTTCCGAAATTTTGTGTGGGAGGTACCCGAAGGAGTGGACCTATTGAGACTATATTGGAACCTCATATTACTCTGGTAGAAAGTTTACGCTAGACAAAGTATGGACCAAATCGGTAACTTCCTTCAAGAGTTATCGTGCGCACAAGCTTTCCGAACATTTTCGAACTTTTTTAGGGGAGGTACAGGAAGGAGTGGACCGATGTAGCTCATCTTCGAACTTAAACTAAGTTTGGGCAAAATATTACTAAAGCCAAAATTTGAACGGAATCGGTTCATCCGTTCGAGAGTTATCGTGCGCTCCAGCCAGCAGGACAGACAGACGGACGGACATGGCTAGATCGACTCAAAATTGTCTGAAACACATTTCGTCCAAACATACTTGGGGTCTAAAACCATTATTTCGATGAGGCACATTTTCATCGTATCAAAGTGTATATACCCTCCTTAGCCTAAAGGCTGAGGGTATAAAAACAAAAAATCGCCGGAGTGCTTTTTAAATAAAGCACGATTCAAGTTGACATTTTTAAGGGTTTTTTGGGGTTTTCACGATTTTGCGAGGAAACCGCAAGTGCCATCGAAAAGGGACTAAAGAAAATGGTGGTGGTGACGTTATTGAGATATAGACGTACACATGTGGACCATGGATTGACGGTACCGTCTCCTATGTTATGAACTGCTTACACCAGGGACATTTTTGCGGATTCTGAAACAGAATGTTTATAGATGAGAAAAAACTTAAAAACAAGAAAAAATCGCGATCAAAGTTCACATTTTTGGGTTTGTTTAGGTACGATTTTGCTTAGAATCCGCAATTCCTTTCGAAATTGGACTAAAGAAAAGCAGTGCCAATTCTGCACAAGATCGGCTGATTGATATTTTCCTACGTTTTACCATTTTTGAGATATAGACGTTCAGATCAAACTTTCAGATTTTGTTCTTAGGTCTTCAGGATTTAGCTTGAAAACTGCAAATCCTTTCGAAATGGGACTAAATAATATGTTGTATCTGTGAAAATTCTCCATAAGAGTGGCTTTCGTAATTTTTCTAGGTTGCACCATTTTTGAGATATATGTATAAGTTTAAGTTGGTAAATTGCAGTCATGAAATTGTTTTATAAGGTGACGATACAGTCAATCTATTGTCCAATCAATCCAATCATTTGAAATTCTATATCTCAGTAAAGTTAAAAACTACGAAGATATCTTAAAAGTCAGTCTTGTAGAGAATTTTCATAGCTACAACATTTTCGTAAGTCCCATTTCGATAGAACTCGCGGTTTCCAAGAAAATCGTGAAAACTGAAAAAACGCTCCGGCGACTTTTTTTTGTTTTTTTTTTTGATTTTTCTCATCCATGAACATTGTAGTTTCGGAATCCACAAAAACTTCCCATGTTTAAACACCTTCCATTTAAATTTGGTTCAAGAGCACAGAGACATAATTATTGGGGAAAAGAACTTTGGTTACGTAGCCGGGATTCGATTCGATATTGTCAATAAATTAAAGTTACAACTCATACAGGTTGTGGGTATATCTCTGTCGACAAAGCCAACATATACGTTTTTACTTGTTCGATTTTTAACACCACAGTTGGTCCAGTGCTGGTACTACACCGTGTACGAGCGAAGTTTACTTGCGGTAGTGTACGAAGCTAGGAACTTGGTTTTGCGATTTGTTGGCTTCACTTTCTGCTTTCCATCCGCTTCAAGCTTCATATGATTCTTTCGTTCCCCACTAGTACCGTTGAGATCATTGAAACGACTAGTGCCACAGCTTAGCAACAACCCAACTTCTACAGACGAGTATCGTCGAGACGTCTACTACAGCTGAGTAACATCAACCCAACTAATACATCGAGAACACTTCTGTCGTAGAGTATCATGAAGGCGACTAATCAGGTGTCACTAAGTCATGTACCATCAATCCAACTACCCCGCCGAGTATCGTAACCCATGGTATATATAATGACCCCACAGAGTATCACCAGATCTGTTACTTCGTCCGAGTAACTACAGACCGGCAACTACAAGCCGAAAACCATCAACCCGTATTATTAACATTTGTATTTCAATATTAGGTTTGTCGGTCCTTGAGCTAACCCTGATTGCGACTGAGCATAGATAAATACACTCATCATCAGAGGTTTTTGCTGTTTGCAAAATGAAAATTTGATATCCCAAAAATGTTTGCATATAATTTCAAAAAGCCATCTAAAGATTTTAATTATTTAGGAAAGCTCTTATCTGCCAGCCATTCAAACATCCATTATCGATCAATCACAAAATATGAATATTGGGAAAATGTCAAGGTTTTGTGATGATTTTCCTGTGGTTGGTTATCAAAATGTTTGTTAGTTGATGGAAAAATGCAACAGAGTGTAAACGAAAAGCAGCAAAAATGTGGCATTGTTTTAGCGTAGAGAAATATTAAAGACCTCTACTAAATTATTAAAAGGTAGGCAACGATGACTTTCATAAAGCATGAAATATTGACAACACAGCAGCAGCATCAACAAACAGTGCACAAATGCTTTTGTTTGGGCGTTTAATAATATAAAAAGTGAGGCTTTGTTTGTTGTGATGTAACCTCTCTCTCTCTCTCTACCTATCCACTATATGCTGTTGTTTCGCCAAGAAGGATTCCAGTTTATGTTCGATGAGTGTCTGTCTGTCCTTCTGTTTTGTTGGAAGGAAAATATGAAAACCTAACCATCACATCGAATGTAACGCAATGCCGTACATTTATGATTTTCGTAAAGATGAATAATGGCATTGAACGACGATTGGTTGTGTAATATTGAGGCTGGGCGGCGGTGGCATGTGAAGATGATGATGACAATGTTGGTGAAGTGGAAAGTAGAAGATTACAAACATGATTTTGTTTCTTTTCATTTTTTGTTAGAATAACAAACTGTGGATTCTTTGTTGGTGGCCTATGTGTTGCGGGGTATGGTGGAGCCAACAATTAGGCCCCCCAAAAAATGTTTTGAGAAATGTTGAAAATGTCGATATTATTATGACTAGTATGATTTTCACTTGAATTGTTTAGAGAACATAAAGCAACAACAATAACATCTATTGTGGCCTTGTTATGGTGTGATGTATAGCAAGGCTGTTGGTTTTTCTTTACATTTTTTTTTTCTTAGATTTCTTTGTCCTTCATTGTCTTTTATTTGTGGTATTTTTTCTTTTTTATATTGTAGAGATTTATTTTTAACAGAAAATAAAAAAAAAAAAATGTAAAAGCAAGCAAGTCAATTCAATCTTTGGAAGGTTAAATCATGACTTTTAAGAATTTTGTATTTTTGTTTATTTTGCAAAAGTCTAAGATTTGGGAAATTAAATATGTTAATAAAAATTGTTATTTTCATATATAAGGAGGTGTTGAAGGTTTTAGAAAATAAAAAATTATTATACAGGTACTTTTATACCATATCGATCCCTTCCCGCGAAAAAGGTGTAAGCGATAAAAAGAAAATTTTACAGGAGACGGTTTTTATTGAATAACTTTTGATCTGAGCAAGATTTACTAAATCCTATTTACTAAACAAATAAATAATTTGTGAAATATCTTCAATATAAAGGTAATTTGTGTCGCTTACATCTTTTTCGCTGTCACGCAATAAGACTAGCACGTTAAGAAGTGGCGGTTACGTTAAAAAAAATATTGCTTTTGAAACATCTACAATTTAAAAACAAATTAACTTTCTTTTAAAGGAAGTATTTATTCGAAAAATTATAAGATTAAAGCATATTTCGTGTAATATAGACGAATAACTACATGGTATATAAGCGACAATTCGCTGTCAACTAAAAATGTAAATAAAACAAAAATGGCGCTTACATCAAAATTGTTTTTGCTATAATTTCGTAATGGTACATGACAAAGTTCTAAAAAATTGGGAGATGGTGTGTTGGAATATTCTTTATCAATTTCTGTAAAAAAAATAAAATGTCGCTTACATCTTTTTCGCGGGAAGGGCTCGATATGTTCCCAAGAACAACTCACAAGGGACAGGGGAGAGACATAAACCTTATTATGAGTCAAGAAACTTATAAATAGTTCAATTTATGAAAGAAACCGCCCAGCAAAAATCCTTATTACAAACCTCCTTTCCCACCCATTATTTTAACAAGGACATGTCGCGCGAAATATCTGGTTATTTTATAACCACTGAAATAAGTATCTACTTACAGAATCTACTCAGTATCTACTTATTTCAGTAGTTACAATCTACTTTGTTCAGTGGTTACAAAATAACCAGATATTTCGCGCGACTTTCCCTTGTAAAAATAATGGGTGGGAAAGGAGGTTTGTAATGAGGATTTTTGCTGTGCGTGAGTCTCTTTATAAAATCGACATTATTACAATATACATATATACTACGGTGGGTCGATTTGTATGGAAAAAAAGTGGTCGGATCGCTTTACTGATTCCTGGGATTGTACTGCGCAATGAATTTTGACAGCGATTTATTTGAAAATCCTTCCGGCGTTTTTTTTTGAGTCTTGTGGTGCGTTTGGAAGTAATTTTATTTGAAGCAGAGGACCAATATAATCCATATTAGGTTCTATATATTTCTGGAAGAAATATTCCATTGTGCAAAGTTCAGATCGAATCCATTACTACCATTTTACGAAAATTTTTGAACTTTTATAGCGGAAGTACCGATATGACTTAAATTCAATTTGGACAAATTATTACGAGATCCAAAACTTTGACCAAATCGTTTGATCCGTTCAAGAGTTATCATGCGCCCCAGCCTGCCAGACAACTGAGATACAGATGGACGGACTCTCCGTCCCAACATATTTGGAGTCTAAAATTTGAATCGTATCAACGTGTATATTATCTCGTAACCCTACAGACTGAGGGTACAATTATATTTTGTTGATGGTAATACTAATACTAATTTTTCTTCATTATTTTTTCCCTTGTTTAGCAACAAGTGAAAAAATATTGGTGAAGACAGCGAAACAAATTTCTAATTGGCTTTCAATATATAGTCCAAAACCCTTCATTAGTTTTGTCCAATAGACATTTTTCATGCACTTCCATAACCACAATACTGAACTCGTAATTATTTTGGATATAGGATGAGTGTAAAGCCTCGAGATCCCAATATAGCTTGCGTACGTCCCTGGTGTTGGGGTCCATGGACAACGAAAATACTTTGGTTCGTTTGGGTCACTTTTTATACCCTCAGCATTTATTCTAAAGAGTGTATATACACTTTCATACGGGCAAAATGTGTTTCATCGAAATAATGGTTTTAGACCCCAAGTATGTTTGGACGAAATGTGTTTCAGACAATTTGGAGTCGATTGAGCAATGTCCGTCTGGCTGGAGCACACGATAACTCTCGAACGGATCAGCCGATTTGGTCCAAAATTTGGCTTTCGCTATATTTTGTCCAAACTTAGTTTAAGTTCGAAGATGGGCTTCCGGTACCTCCCACACAAAAGTTTGGAAATGTTCGGAAATTTTGTGCGCACGATAACTCTTGAAGGAAGTAGCCGATTTGGTCCATACTTCGCGCATCGTATAAGTCTACTAGACTTATATGAGGTTCCAATATGGACTCAATCGGTCCATTCCTTCGGGTATCTCCAAAATAAATTTCGAAAAGTTCAGTTTAGGACCTGTTCACGAATCGCTTTGATTTTTGTTGTAGCAACATGCATTCACTGCCCCCATATAACGGAATATGCTTTATCAGGGGCAAGTTCATACTTCCTAAGAAAATAGCCTGAAAGTTAGATAAAAGCCCTATGACACCGTGTATAGTGGTTGGAGCGCAAGATAACTCTCGAATGGGTATATTTGTCCACTCCTTCACGCAAAATTTTGATTTTTGTTGAAGCATTCGCTGCCTCAATTACGACAGTAACATTTTTTAGGGACAAGTCCATACTTCTTGAGGAAACAGCCCGAAAGTTGTAAACCCCTATGGCACCATATGTAGTGGCTGGAGGGCTCGAACCGAATATATTACCGAATATAGCTACATTATATTTTTCGCAGGCTAGTTTGATAAAAAAGCCCTATCTGTTGATATCCCCAAAATTTTGAAAACCCCCTAAATACATAAGTTTTTTTGAAAAAAAGTATTTCAATCCACACAGGCTGTGGGTATATCTCTGTCGGCAAAGCCGACTGATACTTTTTTTTTTTATAAAGTTTAATAACGGTAAAAATAGTGAAAATTTAAACGATCATAACTTATTTATTCACAACTTATTTCTATTGATATTTTTTCCTTTTAAATGTGTGAATAACACTATGCAACATTTTCAAGGTAATTTTGTGCAAACAACTTCTATTGTGGATTTTATGAAAGCACAGACCCAATCGACAAAAACCAGATTTGGGTTTTCCGTTGTTAGATCGGGTTCAGATTTTATTATCCATTTTTAGATGTCTAAATATTGACTTTTTAGAGCAAATAGAGGCAATATCTCTGAAACTAATTCGAATCTTGTTTAAATTTCTGAAGCAAACTTATAAACTAGAGCATGAAGAATATATGAATCAGAACGAAAAACTACATTTGTTGCCTCACAATAGATAATATATCTAAAAATTCCATCATTTCGCATAGTTCGCACCATATCTCCAAAACTGTTACATTTTTCATAAACTTTCCTTTGAATAAATAACCACTGCTAATACAAAATAACATGAACAAAGGTCCCCATTATATTATGATGCAAAAATAGGCTTGGGGAAACAAAACAATCTCCAAAACAATATAAAATCGAACCAATTTAGCGGACTAAAAAAAATCAACATTTTGTCTGAAATTGTTAAAATTTTTAATATAGATCTTATAGCGTTCTTCATGGAAGGCGTGTTCCGCCAACGTAAAACACATTTGGAAGAAGATTTCTTCATCTTGCCAATGATGCCAATTATGTTAATATACGTAGTCAGATAACAGAGTTATACGCTAATATATCCATAGAAACTCTATTTTCTACTTTCATTAGGTTTTGCTTTTGATATACCGCTTACAGAAGCGAAGATATTCGCTTTAAAATAAAACGTTGAATTTTTCTCCAAATAAGTTTTTTGCCCATTCCGACCCCTGAATATTATCCGACCATCACCAAAATCAATAGGCTTCTTCCCCTATAGGACCCCCATTAACCCCCAAAATTTCGAGCCGATCCAATCAAAATTGCGACCTGTCGCGTGATTACAAGTTTTAGATGGACAGACGGACGGACACACATAGCCAGATCGACTCAGCTCGTCGAGACATTCATTTTGGATATATGTTAGTATGGGTTTACGACCATTATTTCGATGCGTTACAAACTTTTTGGCCAAAACCAACTTATAATACCCTCCCCACATAATGGTGTAGGGTATAATTAAGCTATTACCTCCTCCTTCAAAATCCACTATAACATTTTGTTATACATATTAGTTTCGCAATATTTTGAATATATTTACTTGCACTTAAAATATAGTTCCGAATTTTGAAGCTATTCTTAAGAAGATCGCGATCGAATGAAACAAAAATTAATATATTTTTAAAAAAATACATGTCATAGCTGTCAGAGTTGCCAGATGTTGTACCAAAATTTTTACATTATGTTTTTAATTTTTGGCCAATGGGTGGATCCACTGTGCTTCGGCTAGCTCCAACACAAAATTTCGAAAAATGGTTCAGTTTAGGACCTGCTCTCGAATCGCTTCGATTTTTGTTGCAACAACTTGTATTCACCGCCCCCATACGACGGTACAAGTTTCACCTGTGGCATTTTCATACTTCCTGAAAAAATAACCTGAAAGCTTCAAAAAACACTTATGACACCGTGTGTAGTGGTTGGAGCGCAAAATAGCACTCGAACTGATCAACTGATTTGGTCAAAAATTTGGCCTTCGTCATATTTTATCCAAACTTAGTTTCAGGTCGAAGATATGCAATATTTTCCGGTACTTTCCCCCAATATTTAAAATTGTCACAAAAATGTTAGTTCAACTTCTAAAATGGCCGATATCGATCTTCTCCTTAGGGAACCCCACAGAAGTTCAACATTTGTGTCTATGTGCAGTTTAGGGTCTGTTCGAAGATCTTTTGGAAATGTATACCGATTCTGTTCGTTGTGGTCCTGTTTACAGCGATATTATGTTTTCAGTGGACAAGTCCATGCTTCCTAACATACGGGTTCAAAAGTAAAACGACGACCCACTGAAGTGACTAGTGGGCGAGATATTTAGCAAAAAGATATGAATCTAAAATAAGATCCACTTCTATAATGGACTATGTCGGTCCAATCCTTTAATAACATCCTCCGCAACATTTTTGAACTTTAATCGTAATTCACATTTTTGCGGCAAGTTCAAATGTCCAAAGAGGCCCACAAAATTCTGAAAAGACCCTAAATACATTCGATCTGTCCATAGATGAAATTTTCAATTCACATAGGCTGAAGGTATATCTCTGTCGGCAAAGCAGCCTGATACTTTTTTACTTGTTTTTTACTTAATTTATAACACTGTCCCCCATTATTATAAGTCTTCTTTTGCTATAGTTTCAATTTACCGAACAAATTTATAGCCTTCCGGTTAACTTAAAGTTAAAACTGATGGTTGAATTTCAAGGAGGAGCTTCTTATCATTAACTTTCAATGTGAAAATTACACTATGCAACACTGAAAATGCAAACAACTTCTAGTGTGCATTTTTTGATAGTACATATTTAGACTACAAAAACCCTAGTAGGGTTTTGTCCTGTCAGATCCAGTTCGTATTTTATGGCCGCATCTAAACCGGGCTAAAATTACACTTTTTTGCATTTATCGGGCCTTTATCTCAGAAACGATTAGGAATTTGGCCTTGCTGTCGTTGGCAATATTATAGCCCTGAACTAGTAGAACTTATCCTTTGAACAGACCATATAGGAAAAACTCCATCTAGGGCATCAAAATCTATAAAATAAAGAAAATTTTACATAATTGCTAATATTCTGGTCAGTATCGGCTAAACTATTGGGAGTTGAACCAAGTAACCTTTTGCAAAATCTTCCAAATAATGTTCTCAACAACTCTTTAGAACATTCTGAAACTCTAAAATGCTTACTTCATGTTGTTTCAGCGGTATTTTGTATCATATTTTCTACAACACGTATTTCAAACACAGTTCACACCAACAGTTTATTCTCGCATTTCGGATTTCACTACATTATTGACATTTTTATTAAATGGTCGTTGAAAAATGTACTGAAAATAGAGGCATGGAGGCATTTTACAACAATGACATGTTCTGAAGAGTTGTGTATTACATTCCAGGGAATATTTTTGCAAAAGAAAATATTCACAAAAAATTAACGGTTTTGGAGATACGGTGTGAAATGTATAAAAATTTTTGCAAAAGAAAATATTCAGAAAAAATTAACGGTTTTGGAGATACGGTGTGAAATGTATAAAAATTGTGGAATTTTTACATATATTTTGAAATTTGAGGCAATAAATGTAGTTTTTCGAGTTCATTATTTCCCCAAATATTTTATTCTTGTTCTTATCTACAAATTTGCTTCAGAGGTCAGAAGAAGATTCGCATTGGTTTTAGAGATATAGCCCTGAATTTCTTTAAAAACTCAATATTTAACCAGGTTTAGATGGGGCCATAAAATCCGAGCTGGATCTGACACAATAAAACCCAACTAGGGTTTCTTGTCATTTGGGTCTGTACTTTCAAAAAATCCTCAGTTCGAATTGTTTGCACAAGATCACCTTAAAAATGTTGCACAGTGTTATATTTGTAATGCCTCTAAATTAGTTTATTTTGCATTTTCGAATCCATCAGATAGTAAAAGAACACATGTAATAATGACCCTGTGTGTTCGTATTTTTATTTGTTTAATTGTTCGGAGAGTTAAAATAATTCTGTATTCCCTTTGGTAATTACTACATGATTTAAATATAACATTTAAGAGATTAAACTACATGCTCGTAGTTTCTCCTATACATATGTAAGTGGCTCATCAACTCATTCATAAAGCAATCTTCAAAAATATTCCTTTTGTTATTCAATTTTCTGATTTTCAATATGCTTTTCTCGACAAAAATATTTGCATATATGGCCTTAATCTGTCAGACGTCTGCCTATCATAAATAATGCCGCATGCAATTTCTGGCATTTCTTCTTCATTCTTTGTTATTTTTTTCTTTTTCTCTCGTTTTGACCAGATTTGCATTTCACAATATTCCATATTCGTTTGTTATGGATTTAAGCCACCTTTCAATTTGGCTGCTAAAGCTTGCCGACTGACAGACACGACAGGACATGCAACAAAGCAAAGCAATACCATCAGGTAAAATACTACTCTTCAACCACTACTTGGAACTGCAGTTGCAAGAACATCAGGCACACACACACAAATGCCTCCACACACCCCCAGTGAAGTTCCTTTAGCAATGAAGATTATGTTCTCTTTGTCTTAAATTGAAACGAGTATTTTACATATGTTTCGTTGCATTTTCGTTTTGCATACAGAAGAAGAAGACCTGCAATACATCGGCCATGTGGAGGACCAGTGTGTTTTGTACATGTGTGAGTGTCTGCATGTGTGTGTGTGTTTTTGAGTTATAAAGAAAATTATTCTTAAATTGTCTGTCTAGTGCAGTTGAGAAGATACTTTCACATGGCATGTTATTATGTACCAAGATATGGATGGATGCATACACATGCATATGACTGAATATGTGAGTGTGTCTGCATCTACTCCATTTTATGCACTTGATGTGCCAAAAAACATATTCCAAGAATATGATATGATGCCGTTTCCAACCAAAAACGTAGAGACATAAAAACAACAACAGCAGTAGCATCAACAATCTACATTATTCACATCGGCAACTGCAGGATTGCAGGCTTTTTCTTGTTCTTCTTCTTTGTCGGTCTTAATGGATGCTCCTTGCAAAAGTTCTTCTTCTCTGACAAAGTTCTTCAAGGCTTTTAACGCATGCAAATCTTATGCCTGGCCAAATAAGAATATGTCAGACAATCGTGATTTGGCGAGATATGTCCTTAATGCGGACAAAATATGTATGCATGTACACACATACCTCTTGCCACTTATCCCACATACCATCCTACCAACCATAAAAATGCTAATAAATACTTCAGCCAAAATGAAGAAACAAGAATATATGAACATTTATTAAGTGGTAAATTTTCATTGGAAATCCTGTAGCTTTTTTATATATATCCGCAACGCCATAAGAATTTTTAAAATAAACAAAGCAAATCTGAAGACAGTGGGATTGATGAGAAAATCGAAAATATGATTATGGTTAAAATAATACTTAAGCGCAAAATGTTGAGCGACATATTTTTTGTTTAAGTGCAGTTTGAGGGCTGTTCGAAAATGAATGTAGTCCTTTTGTCCGGATAACAAAGTTTTCCTTTTTGAGAATGTCCATATTTCTTGAGATAATGACCCAAAAGCTCTAAAAACGTCTAGACATTAAATATTTTATTTTGACAGCGATATGTCCCGGAGGGTCTACTCTGGATTCCTCTGGTCCATTCCGGGTGGAGAGTAACCCAGTTGGCATTGTCCCATTCATCATAGGTCGGTGTCGGTGAGTTGCAATGAATGGCTACATTTTAGGAATTCCTTAGGCCTGACATTCCTGAGGAAGTATAGCGATAATGATTATGTTGCTGCGCCAACTTGATCGCCAGTGAGTATTCGTCGATTATGATATTTCCTCCGCAGTCTCCCTAGCAGCAATACCGGTCACAGTTAGTATCACTGATTATTACTGTCCCAATTCCTGAATGAATCTGACATTCCTGCACTTTAACTGCGATGGTCTTCGAGGGAAGATCAGCGATTATTTAAAAGAAGATGGATGACACTTACTGTGTCTTGGATCGTTCTTAAAATAAACTACGAAAAGGACATGGAGGAAAGCGAGTTAGAAGGTCGAAATATCGAAAAATAATCCTCATTCGATTTGACTGGAGATATGTACACTCAAAAATATCCTTAAACAACAGCAAACAAAGATATAACGCTAATTTCTGATGGTTTATAGGGTCTCCAGCAAAAATTTAATCACACATAACTCAAAAGTTCTACTCACGTCGGATCTGCCATCTAGGGTCCTGGATATAATCCAAAAAGAATTTACACCCCCCAACCCCCTAGACCTTGAGCTCCATTTTATTGCACAGTATTAGAGGAGACTGTCATATTTGACCTGACACATTCATCGTCTCATCTGGACTGACGAATAACTTGACTTGAAACCCCGTCATTTCATTGGGTCGGACCGTCTTACTATCCTCATCTCCATCAATAGAACACCTCTGATACCGTACCTCTCTAAACGCCGTACATTCATTAGGATTCAGGGAATTCACTACCCAAAGCTTTAGAAAACTGCCAAAAACCTCCTAATATTCAGGTGGCAGAGAGGAATTTCCGAGCCATCAACATTGTTGAAGCCGCTCGACCTATTCATGATGATCAAATAACTGGAATTATATCTAATTACCTAGCAGATGCCACAACATTAGCGAATGAGTGTGGTGAGATTCTCCGTACGAACCCCAGAGTCAGAGACCTGACATTGGAAGTCAATGAATCAGCCGATGAAAACAAGCGGGAAAAAGGCTACAGGATCTTAAGTGCTGCAACATTAGAACCGGTTGTGGCAAATTGGGGACAACTGATTAGACATTATCGAATTCTGGGGAAGGGAATAACCGGACATCTAGGATGTTTATCGGCGTGGTTGTGACAGATTCGAAGAGCTTGTGATATATTGCGATAGCTACTGGGAGAGAAGTGTTTTTCATCATTTACGATCTCTTGCAGTCGAGGAGAAACCACCACAATTTACGATGGGTAACGTTGCACATCTTATTCGAGGCCCAAAATCATCAAAAGCGTTTGGATCTGAGGGATTTCCAGCGGTGAATGATTCCTGCTTCATTCATGTATTTGAAGAAAATCGTCTACTTATCGCTAGTCACCCTAATAGTTTCCCATACCTTGCAAATTGGCCGGCTGGCCACTTACTAAAGCCTCATACCGGCCGAAATGATTTTGTCACTCATAGCAAACATACCTGAGGCATTTCTCCTTTGCAAAATCTCTTGCGAATCATCAACACAATTTATTGAGCAGGCCTATAGCGACCGTGAGATGAGAAGTGTTTCCGATCTATTCCAGCCGAAGAGAAACTATCACAATTTGCGTTGGTTGATGTTGCTGATGTTATCCGAGGCGCAAAATCACACAAAGCACTTGGATCTGAGTGAATGATCTGGTGATGTTAAAACAGCTGAGTAAACCAGCTGTCGAGTACCAAATTAATCAACTTTCCGTTAGCCACACAAATAGTTCCCAACGCCTGGAAAATGGGCAAAGTAGTCCCGCCACAAAAGCTTCGCAAGGATGCCAGGATAGGTGAATCTCATTTTGTCGCCAGTAGCTAAGATACCTTAAGCGTTACAGAATCAGCTGCGAATCATCAACACAATTTATTGAGCAATCCTATAGCGTCATTTGCGATGCTTGATCGTGCAGATGTTATCCAAGGCGCAAAATCACTCAAAGCACCTGGACCTGACGGAATTTTCAATGGTGATGCTAAAGCAGTAGTCAAGAACCAAAGTCATCAACTTACCGTTATCCACCCTAATAGTTCCCAACGCCTGGAAAATGGGCGAGATAGTATCGCTCGGACACCAGCAAAAATAAATCCTACAGGAAAAATAAATCCTAAATCAACAGTATCAAAAATACTTGAGGCGTTACTCCCCCCAAAATCAGAGCATGCTATCCAGATGCGGATCGTCAACACGGGTTTCGGAGGCAGCATAGTACCACAACAGCTCTGCCGCCATTTCCACGCATATTAAACGAGTACTCAACAAGAACAGGTCGTGCTACAGACCTGACTAAAGCATTTGGTACATTTGCTGTTTAAGGATGTCGAAAATACTACCTCCCGGCCTTGCCTGAAACGTTGGGTACACAACTTTATGAGTGCATTCTCAACACGGGTTATAGAGGCAGCATATTACCACAACAGCTCTGCCGCCATTTCCGCATATATTAGCCGTGGTTTTAATCAGAATAGGTCGTGATACAGACTTGATTAAAAACAAGTAAAAAAGTATAAGTCGGCTTTGCCGACAGAGATATACCTTCAGCCTGTGTGGATTAAAATATCTTTTCCCAAAAAAAAAAAAAACATGTATATAGTGGGGTTTTCAAAATTTTGGCCATATGCGCCGACAAAAGTATAGTTAGGATTAAAGCTCAAAACTTGCGGAGATATCGACAGATAGGGCTTTTTTATCACACTAGCTTTATTCGGTAATATATTCGGTTCTAGCCCTCCAGCCACTACATATGTTGCCATAGGGGTTTTTTACAACTTTCGGGCTGTATTCTCAAGAAGTATGGACTTGCCCCTGAAAAAAGTTTTACTGTCGTAATTGAGGCAGCGAATGCAATTTGCTTCAACAAAAATCAAAGTGATTCGAGAGCAGGTCTTAAAGTGAATTTATAAAAAATTTTGAGTGGGAGGTACCCGAAGGAGTGAAAAAAAATATAGTCCATATTCGAACCTGATCTATATGTGGTAGATATTTTAGGATGTGTAAAGTATGGACCGAATCGGTCACTCCCATCAAGAGTTTTCGTGTGCACAATTTTTCCGAACATTTTTGAACTTTTGTGGGGGAGGTACCTGAAGGAGTGGACTGATATGACTTATCTTCGAACTTAAACTAAGTTTGCACGAAATATTACAAAGACCAAATTGTGGACCGAATCGGCAGATCCGTTCGAGAGTTATCTTGGACCTTTCGGGAAGTATGGACTTGCCCTTGAATAAGCTTATACCGTTATATGGGGGGCAGTGAATGCAAGTTGCTACAACAAAAATCAAAGCGATTCGTGAAAAGGTCTTAAACTGAACTTTTCCGAAACTTTATGTGGGAGGTACCCGAAGGAATGGACCGATTGAGTCCATATTGGAACCTCATCTAAGTCTGGTAGAAATTTCACGATGTGCAAAGTTACTTCCTTCAAGAGTTATTGTGGGGGAGGTACCGGAAGGAGTGGACCGATATAACCCATCTTCGAACTTAAACTAAGTTTGGACAAATCAGTTCATCCATTCGAGAGTTATCGTCCGCACCAGCCAGCCAGACGGACGGACATTGCTTAATCGACTCCAAATTGTCTGAAACACATTTCGTTCAAACATACTTGGGGTCTAAAACCATTATTTCGATGAGGCACATTTTTTTACCCGTATAAAAGTGTATATACCCTCGTTAGCATAAATGCTGAGGGTATAAAAATTGATCAGTTCGCAGCTTGAAACGTTGGTTCATCAACTATATGTGTGGTCACTCGTGGTACGGGAAAGTCCAACGCCGTAGAGTGGAACAGGAAGATCACCAAGGGCTGTGATATATACGGAACTGTTTAACCTCATTAACGTCATCCCAACAGCATTGAGATTATTAATTCATGATGTCAGGTCCCATCATTGAAAACATTTGTGTCACGCTAAATATCCGCCCCTAAGAAAATAGCCACACTATTCACCACATGAATTGGAGAGATAAGGCCCCACTGAAAGCGTAGGAGGATAGGTAAATAATTCCTATTACTAAAGACTCCAAAGTCTTGGTGTTCACCTTCGATATAGTCGTCCACGCTTGCCGTAGCTATGTGCAATACGACGAGAAGTACATGACAAGATCCTCGAGTCCTTAGCCGAAATAATTTGAGAAGCATATAAGGAAACCTTGTTAACTGCATGCAAAGCGATACGTCGGTCTGTGGTAAGTTAAGCGGTGCCAGTGTGATTTGCCAACGTGAGTGAAACGCACTGGAAGAACTTATAAACTTTCCAAAATGCAGACCTGAGAACTGCCACAGCGTGTCTGCTCATGCCTTCGGTGGACCATTTACATGAGAAGTCGGTGCATCGGCACAACAAGATATTGTCGATGCAGTATCTGCTCGAGTGCTATGGGAAACACGTTAAAATCATCATCTAGTTAACAGGTACCCCTCGCCCACGCCTGTCAGGAAAGATCTTCATGAGGTCCGAAGATACAGAAGAAAACCTCTAGAATAATAGGGATATCAAGCATGTTTTAGCATTATTTTCGGAAGCTATAAGAGCCTATCATATGAATACCCTCCTATTCTTCCATCCACAAGAACTTACATCCTTTTTCAGTATGGACAAATCTTCTTCAGGTGGCGTTATTTCTGAAATTGGAGTTCGAAAAAAAAACTAATACATATACGAGTATAGTAGATGTTACAGCAACAACAGCAGCCGAGTATTCGATTTGACCTAACTGTTGCAAATCGTAATATTTTTTTGTCCTTGTAATTTGTTTGGATAGCATTCAAATAAGTTCTACTGAAAACTATTTGCAGCACAAAACACTGTCGCTTATTTTAATTTTAGACTATTTCCTCGTAATGCCATTGTTTATTCGAAACCAACAACTAATTTCCCTGCGAACAAACTTCACAAACAAAAGTCTGTTTTAAATATTTCATAACCAGTAGAGCTAACCTCTATTTTATATTAATTTCCTACCTCAATTCTCTCCCTAATTTCAAAGAGTACTTCTAAATAAAGCTTACACATTCAGTAGCTAACCTATTTTAGTTGCCACCACTCCCTCTTGGACATTCTATTTCAACCGCATTACCCAATTCACTTATGTCCTTTGAACTCTCTAATTCCCCTTTTTTCTCTCTTGCTCTGATTGTTCATGACTTTTGCACTGCTTTGGCACATCAGCCTTCAACTCTTTGTTCAATTATTCTGAAGCATTTTATTTTATTGTTGTGCAAAAGTGGTTTTTGTTGTCCGCTTACGCAAACAAACAAACAAATCCGTTAAATAACCACTTTGTTGTTGTTTAATTTTTAAAGTAAATCCAACAATTTTCATAACAGAAAAATCTTAAGCCAACAACAAAACCCACTTTGGAGTATTCTCGTCGAGTTGTCCTTTAGTTGGCTGTTGCTGTTGTTGTACTATTGTGTATGGTCGGGATTTTATTTTTGTTGTTTTGTTCTACCTTTGCTGTGAGATGCAGTGGTGCAGTGTGCGGTGTTTCCTTCCTTCCGGCTTTGTAATGTGGCTGTGTGGCATAAATGCCACATTGCCGTTACTTTTGCCCGACTGGCTGTTGCAGCAGTCAAGGAATTGTGAATGAATCTTCGTCCAAGTACACAACAGCAACAACAAACAATTATTGTTGTTGGCGGGAGGGATGGTGGAGCTAGCTGGTTGTAGTTTGTGGTTTTCTACTATCTTTCGCATATTTTCTGAATGCAGCAGCAGCTTTCATCTCTTGTGCTTCTGCTTTTGTGAATGTGAATGAATATTGCGAGGGAATTGTGGTTTATAGAAATTTGTTTTGGGCAAATTCTCAGTCTCAGGTAGGTTTCCGGTTTTTGTTCAGCTGTTTGTCTATAGAAGTACTTGGTGTTGGTTGAATTGTTAGTTTTTTTCCTCTCCTTTATTTTGTAGGTAGATTTTGTTTATAATCCAGCCGCTAAAGCTACTGCTGGTCCTCCTTTTTGTTTGTGGTCTGATATTATAGTTTATGATTTTTGGTTGCATGTCTCCTGATGGTTTATTATAAACATTGCTTTTTACATGCTTTTGCTTCTGCAGCAGGAGACCCAGCTAAAGATATGCTCTTATGTTGGCACATGTCCTATTTGTTGCAGTGAATATATTTGGATATCAGCAAAAGGCAAATGCAACCATCCAGTCAGCCAGGCAGGCAGGCAGTCAGCGAGCTGTAGAAGCAAACAATGTGCTACATTTATTTATATCTTGTCGCAAAGCTCACAGCTCATGCATGATAATGAATTTTTGCAATGTTTTGTTGTTGATTCTTTTTGTGGTTTTTAACATCGTGTTCCATTATAAACCACAAAATATTTAAATGATATAAAATTAAGGGGAATTTCAGATAAACTGATAAAAAAAATATTTCCCCAAAATATGTTATACAAAAAAATATTGTGGTTAAGGAGGATAGTAAAAAAAATAAGTCGGCTGGCCAACAACAAAATACCCTGAAACTAAATACTGTAAAAAACAACAGAAACTGGGGTGGTGTACCTAAAGGTACTATAAGTTTCCAGCGTAAATTTTTGTGCATTTTTGGAGCCCAGTATTTCGAAAAAGTCTTGGTACCCGTGGGATTTATTTAGAGCTTTCATTTCCTGACAGGAAAAAAATGATATCATTTTAATCAGAATCACAAGGACGAACATTTTAATAAAATCCTCGAACAGCCCTAAATAAAATACAAGAGCAAAATGTGATTTTTTGTGAGGGAACTATCGAAAGGTGTTGTCCGATTGGATCTTTATATAAATCCTAGAGAAATATTGCGATATGCTAAGCAGGGACCAATGTTCACTCAGTCTTTTTGTTATTTATCGTGCCCACCTATCACAATTAATGTTGAACTTTTTAAAACATTTGAAACGTTATAACAGCGAAATAAAGCACGGTCACAAGGAGTACCTTCGGTAATAAATTGGAAACGATCCTCATACTGCACTTAAGCGATAATTTTTAACTTTTGTAAGGGTGGAATCTGAATGTGTTGTCTGTTGTAGACCTTATTCCAAATGCACGTTAGGAAGAAATGTTACGATGCTTTGGATACTCAATTCAGAAGTTACCGTAATCATCAGGTATTTTATTTGGTGCAGGTAAGTTTTCATAGAGCTTTTGGGTCATTATCTCAGGAAATATGTACTTGCAATGGAAAGAAATTGTGAAACAGAGGACTTTAGGACAACCTGCTGCAAAATATTTCGAAACGACCTGAGACATGCCGCTAAACTGTACTTGTTCAATAATTGCAAAATCGACCCCAATTGTCTGAAATCTACTGGGAATCTAAAGCTATTTTATCGCTGAGGCGCATTTTCGATCGTTTTAGCCATCAAGTAAGAATGCATCAGTCAGTTGGGCTGACGGAGATATTACCTCAGGCTCTGACAAAAAAAAACCAAGTATGAAAGGCATTAAGTTCGGCAAGGCCGAACTTGTTATACACTCCACCACGAGTTGTATTGAAGTAAAATGGAACAAGTAGTTTCTGTCGTTTACGAAGAAGACTAAATACCAAATTTTAGCAAGTTCGGTAAAATATTGTGCCTAATCTTCAAAATACCGAAATTCGGGAGGCACCGTTCCACGGAGGCTATATATCAAAACGTCGATATATTTCTAGCGGAAAATGTTGAGACTCAAAGAAGACTAAATACCAAATTTCCGATATTTCGGTAAAACCTTCAAACTACTAATTTTCGGTACGCTTCTATGGGGGATATAGAAATCCGCAGACCTATACTGATAATTCTCTTCTGAAATATTTTATAACCCCATGGAAGACTAAGTAACAAATTTGAGTCTTTCGGTGGGATATTGACGTCACAACCTTCAGAATTACGAAAATCGGGAGGTACCGATATATTTGGGCTATACGAATTTCAGTCAGTCTAACAAAGACTAAATACGAAATTTCAGCCATATCGGTGGGTTACTGTGGCCACAACCTTTAAAATAATCGAGAGGTACCGTTCTATGGGGCTATATGAAGGTCCACGCCTTCATATACCGACAATTTCATATGGAACGTTTAATACCCTAATTGAAGACCAAATACCAAATTTCAGCCATTTCGGTGGAATATTGAGGCCACAACCTTCAAAATACCGGAAATAGGGAGTTACCGTTCTATGTGTAGTTCTAAGGCGTGGACCTGTACTTACAAGTTTCGACAGGAAAGTTTTATACCCCAAAACGAACACTAAATACCAAATTTCAGCCATTTCTGAGGAATATTGAGGCCACAACCTTTAAAACTCCGAAACTCGGGAGTTACCGTTCTATGGGGGATATATGAAGGCCTGGACCTATACCTACAAATTTCCGCCATTTCGGTGTGATAATGAGGATAAAACCTTCAAAATACCGAAAATCGGGTGGTACCGTTATATGAGGACTATATAAAGGCGAGGACCTATACCGACAAATTTCTGGGGGAAAGTTTTAAACCCCCAACGAAGACTAAGTACAAATTTGAGCCATTTACGTGTTATCTTGAGGCTAAAACCTTCAAAATCGGGTGGTACCATTCCATGGGGGCTATATCAAAACGTGGACCGATATAGCCCATTTGCAATACCAAACATCATAGGAGTAACAGAAACTCTATACCAAATTACATAGCTATATCTATAAAATTGCGAGCTGTATCTTGATTTCAACAGATGGACGGATTTTACCCTGATCAAAAATATATTTACTTTTTAGGGTCTCCGATGAATATTTCGATGTGTTACAAACGGAATGACAAATTTAATTATACCCTCCTTATTATGGGGGAGGGTATAGAAAAAGAAACAAACACAGCGATTATGTCATACTCTGGTGCTATACCAAATCATTTACATATACCAACAATTTTTATTAAAAAAAAAAACTGACATATAAAATTTCGTTAAGTCCCGGTCTTAGGAATTCGAAGACTCCAACAAAAGGCTCTAAGACGCAGCTTCTTCAAAAGAAGATGATGTCACAGTCGCAACATTTGAAAGGTCTTCAGAATACCTCTTAAACACAAAATTCATGTCATCGACTAGTGAGGCTTGGTAGTAGTCTTCCAGAACGGGGGGAATGAAAGAACGATTTCGAGGACTGCACTAACATTAAGATAGATGGTGAACAGAGAGGAACCAACCAACATAGGTACAAACGCGA
This sequence comes from Musca autumnalis, assembly GCF_047663935.1. NCBI lineage: Eukaryota > Metazoa > Arthropoda > Insecta > Diptera > Muscidae > Musca > Musca autumnalis. Next base: position 257,100,421 of record NW_027411755.1, on the reverse strand, counting down.
ACAAGCCGAATATTGATGAGTCTGTGGCAACTTCTGTCTCTCCAAAGGCCATAAATGTGAAGTCAACTAATCCGCAGTCACAACCAGTGGTCATGAAAGGTATAAGGTCTTCTGAGGAAGAACACCCTGCTGCGAAGATGTCGACGCTGTCACAACCTGTCTGCTCGTCAGTTTCGTATGCCTCGGTGACGATTAGCGATACTGAGATGATCAAAAATTCCTTCAGTTAGCGCATCTTCACTGCAACCTTGTACGTCAGCGAAGGCTAACAGGACCTTGCTCGTCTAACCCGAAGCATATTGAGGAAGCTGTGGGACGGTTGGTCTCCAATGATCTGATTGTTGCGATAATTGACAAGGCTGATGCCATTGGGTGTATTTGTGATAGTCTTTGGCTACTAATCAAGGGTTATCTCAGAAGAATCCTCATCTTAGACGACGTGGATTAGAACAACGTACTGCTCGGCCAGTCAACCTTGTACAAAGGAGTCAATGTGACTAAATGCGAGAATAAAAAAAACTGCATAGAAATGGATGTTTTCACAGCCGGTGTACCAGGTACTGATAGAGGCTATAAATATATTGAGACTATACCAAAACATGTACCCACGCTGACAATTTTTAATGGAGAATTGTCGTGACTACAGGGAACTCCAAATGCAGAAAATCGGGATGTACCGTTATATGGGGCTATATGGAAACATGGACCTATACCTAAACAGGGGCCAATGTTTAAAATTTTTGGTGCTGAAGTTTTGTGATGGCCGGGAATCTCATATAGGTAGGAATCTCATTGGTAGTTCCGTGTAGCTAAAACCCTCAATGTAAGGAAAATCTGGAGGTACAGTTGTATACGGGCTATATCAAAATATGACCTCTGTTAACAAGTTTTAGTGAAGAAGTTTTTTGAGCACTGGGAATCTCACAAGTCAAATTACAGGTAGTTCTTTAAACTTGATCTTTTGTTTAGGAAAGGCCATAAAGAACGAAAGGTTTTTAGAGCTTTTTGGCAAGATGGTTCAACGTGTTTCCTAAATGTCAGCTTTTTGTCCATTATGACTCCGAGATAATTTATTTTGTCGGCGATGTTGATTTCATTTCCATGGAAAAGTAATTGTCTTCTAGGAATTCTTTTTTGGGACTTGTTGAATGGAAATATTATTGCTTGCGTTTCATTATAATTCATTTTGATTTTCCATTTGCTGAAATATTTGTTGCACGCCAATAAGCTTAACTCCATTTTTTAAGAAGAGCAGATGTTAATTTACTTGATGATATTAGTGCCGTATTATCGGCATAGTAAGCTGTAAGGACTTCACGGGAAGGCTTGAAATCCGATGTATAAATTGAGTAGAGAGTAGGGGATAGTATAGAACCTTATGGAAGTCCTGCTGTTATCGTTTTGAAAGAAGTAGGTCTTTTTTTATTTTTTTAATTTATTAATTTCAACGGCATATGTCCTACTTTGCAGGCACTGTGAAATAATTTTACATAGCTAGGTGGGTATATTAGCCTTTATCAATTTTTATAGAAGGCCATTGTGCCACACCGTGTCAAACGCTTTCTCAATGTCGAGAAGTATATCACCGGTCGATTTTCTTTGTTTTTTGTTAATAATTATTTTGTTTTTAATTGGGGCGATTTGATGAGTTGTGCTATGATTTTTTTTAAACCAAATTGGTTTTCGGAAATAATATTCAGTTCTGTTGCAAGGTCCAAAATTCTTGAATGGATTAATTTTTCGTAGGATTTTCCCAAATTGCTTAAGAGGCTAATAGGTCTGTAGCTGGTTGGCTCTGATGGGGGTTTATTTGGCTTCGGTACGGCAATGATTTTTGCTTCTTTAAATGCTCGTGGAAAGTGATTGAGACGAAGACAAATGTTAAAAATGAGCACAAGAAGACTTATTACCCTTTGCGGTAAGTTTTTTTAATGCAATGTTGGGTACATTATCAAATCCTGGTGCTTTTGACGATTTTAACATTGAAATGATAGATGTCAATTCATTATTTGTTATATAAATAATATAAATAATATCCGTTTCAGACGGTGGTTCGGAATACAATTGCGATACAGACGTGTTAACACTACGATCAATAGAGTGACTATAAGAGGATGTTAGTTCATGTGATTTACTAAAAGTTCTCGCAAGTAATTCAGCTTTTTCTGGATCAGTAATTGATTTTGAAGGACCGTCAATAAGTGATGGAATAATGTGCTTTCCTTTACCTTTTAATGACCTACTTATCTTCCAAAAGCTCTTATCTCCCGGTTTCATATTCTCTAGGAGAGTTGACCATTTCCTGTTTTTATGTTCATTTAGTTTTTGGTCCATATGTTTCGTGAGAAATGATGTACACTGACCATAAATATTATATTCAAAGCTCCTGTGAGCTCTAAGTTGCTTTCTTTTGAATTGTTTTCTTTGTCCAAATATATGTATATAGAATGTCCCGAGGTATTCGATCGGAATTCCTTGTTTCACATTGAGGGGTTGAGAGATTTCTCGATGTTAATATAAGTTTGATGAATTTTTCAATTTCCTTATCTATGGTATTTTTAGAGCTATAATTATCAAACGATAAACCGATACTGTTTTCTACAATACTTTGAAATAAGCTCCAAATAAGCTTATCTTTCATAACACGAGCTGATAGTAAACAGAGTACAGGGCTAATGGGATTTCGTAGTCCAAAGTTGTGATTGCCATCGGTGTCGATATATTACTTAGAACCATATCCACCGTGGGTGGATTGCAATTTTGACGATGTGGATATAAAGTTGATTTTTTCGGATAATACACAAAGTAGTTTTGTAGCTGCTGCAGGTTGTTAAGAGCATTACCAGCCGCGTTGTTAGATGAACAGTTCCAAGAGGAGTGCTTGGCGTTAAGATTACCAAGCATTACGAAGTCAGCATTGTCCGGAGTAAGTCGTTTAATATCGTTTGTAAATGAAGACGCGAATCTAGGAGAATGCGCTGTCGTTACAATGACTTTCCTGTGGCTGATAACAATTTTAATAGAAAGATTTTGTATTAATGCTGTCTTAATTACTGGTAATATTATATGCTTAATATTTTTGTGGACTAGTAAATCTACTCCCCCACCATACCCACTTTGACGGTCGTCGCGATAAATGATATAATTTTCAAAAAATTGTGACTTTCTTTATAAAATGTTTCATTTAGCCCAGCTATATGAAAATTTTTTTCTTTAAGATTGTGAATTTGAAGTAATGCCGTTAGCATTCCAATGTAAAATATTTAGGTTTTCTATGTAATTATTTAAGGTCATAGGCATACCTCAATAAAGACATTACCACTTGAATTTGTTGTACTCTCGACGTACATTTGCTAAGTTCATCAAGTGATGAGGAAAAAATGTTGAACAATTCGTCTATGTTAAATAGATCTGCGCATTCATTTCTTGTGGTCCCAACATACGAGCTGTTGTTATAGTTGTTGTTGTCGTTTATAATCGTCGACGGAACATGATGTGTGTTGTTTATATTTGCAGAGGTACGTGCTTGTCTGGGACGTGCAACGGTGGCCCTTCTATTCTGATTGGACGTTACTTTTTGTCTGATTTCAATATATTTTTAGCGCAAAGTACAATTAACATCATTCGCGGCATGATCGGATCTTGCATTTCTTGCTTCCAAGCAGTTGAAACAGGAGAAAATAGTAGGCCTCTTATTATCTTTAGAAAGAGGGCAATCATTTGTTCGGTGAGTTTTTGCACATGTCATACATGCTGACTTTCTATTGCAGTGATCACCTCCATGACCGTACATCAGGCAGTTCCAGCACTGAGTTGGTCTGTCTGATTTTCTCGGTTTGTATTTTTTCCATGTAACATAGATTTTGCAAATCAAATCAATATTTTTTAAGTGGTTTGGATTAAATGATTTCCTATCGAATTGTACTTTGTATACAGCATTATGAGGACTGCTATATCAGGTTTGCACTTCTGTCACAGATTTAGGTGGGAGATTGTATGCTGTGAGATCTTCTATGATGTCATCAGTGTTTATCTTTGGGAGACCATATAGGAAAGTTGTATACAGCTTATTTGATTTTGAATTAAAGGTGTGGAATTCAATAAGACCTTCCTTTAATGATTTTACACAGAAGTCGTATTTTTCCTGTGCCTGCGGAAAAATTTTGGTACCGATGGAAGTGCGTTTGTATGCACAACCGTCACCCGTTAGTAATTGAATTTCTTTCAAAGGAATGTTTGCATCATCAACAATTGGTGGTGGTTTTGGTAATACCTTGGTATTATTTAAATTAATATTGGACTCTATCAAGTCGTTCAAATCCTCCATATCAGATAATGAACTGAATCTATTAAAGCTTGAGCATGATGGATTATCAGCTATTGGTTTCATCGAAGAAAACAAAATACGAGATTGTGCCTTAGACTTTGTTCTAGATGGAAAGTCGGCCCGGCATGCCGACGGTTTGCCCCCGGGGATCTTGACCATTATGTGGTGCTTCTATGCACTGACCGATTGGTATGCAAATAAACACTATAATATTATTATTGTTTTTTACAAATTTGTGCAAAAGCACAATAACAAAATAGCACTCACTATTCACGGTAATGATTTTTATTTATTTAAGCGCACTAACAACCGACCCGTTTGAGAGCTAGCTTAACAGTGAGAAAATGTCGCTAAAATCTTGAAAATACCGAAAAATTGAAGGTAAGATTATATGGAAGCTATACAAAACCATGGGTCTATAAGGCCCATCTTCGAACATGACCTGTCTAAGCAGAAAATATACTCGCGTGCAAAAATATAGCAGACTAGGCAAATTATTGTGGAATCTAGAGTCTTTATAACAGACGAACATGGGTAGATCGACTCAAAATTTTATCCTGATCAAGATTATGTATACTTTATAGGGTCGCAAATGATCATTTCAATGTGAAGGTGACGGGTATAAAGGGTATGTTTTTTTAGAATATTTATCGACCTTAAGTGACCAGATTATAGCTATTTTGTAAGAAGTTATGATTAACAAAATTACTATATAAATCCGTCATTTGTGATGACAGTTTTTGTTGTGAATGAACTGATAGAGCTAACGTGCAGGAGATATCCGTTAACATGCTGTGTATGGTCTATGACACGTTAGGTTCTTTCGACAAGCGTATTTAGGCAAAAATTACTATAAAAAAAACTTTAAAATCTTTTATCTTCATATAAGAGATTGTCAAATAAACAAATGGACAACTACTAACACGTGTGTCCGAAAAAAAAAAACAAATATGCAAAATAGCCTTCTTCTTCATAGTTGAGCTTTTAAAAAATAAATAAAAAAACAAAAATAATCTTGCTTTAATCTGGGTTATTTTGTTTTCTCAACAAATCACCGACACTTAAAATCAAATACGGTCTTTGCCAAATGGCACATTGTTTTCTTATTTAAGTAGACAACCAGTTTGGAAGGGAGGAAACAGTTAAAAGAAGTAAACATTTTGTCACTGTGATTAGCTGGAATGATTTTAAAGAAGTAAAAAACGGACAAACATTTGAGTCATTGAAAATGGTCGAAAAATATATATTTAGCAACGCTTTATAAATGTTAATTTAAACCGTGAGAGAGGACAATGCAAACGTTAAACGGATCTCGCAGAATTATGTTTACTTTATGATTTTATTTTTTTATTTTTCGACACTTCGACACTACAGTTTTTGTGAAAAATGCACCCATGATTTCACTGTGTCTCTGCTCAACTGGTTACAGCAAATCTGAAAAAAACAAAAAACGATTTTTGCTATCACCCTCACCCGCACTTTTGAAAATGACCAGCCAAGGAAATGTCTAGCTGTTGGCAACCTTCTAGGGCAGAACAAAAAAATGATAATGACAGTAAATGCGATTTCGAAAGAACGCAAATAAAGAAAACAAATAAAAGCATGCGGCAAATAAAGAAAAAAGCGACGCGCCACAACTAAACTGAAATCATAGTAAAATATGTTGAACGGAAGCTGCCTCCAAATGGAGATAGGAAAGACTCTCTTGAAATTTAGTGTTGCTAAACAAACCATTGGGATTTTTCAGAAAACACCCCGACAATTTCCTTTGGCAAATACCCTTTCAGTGGAAAATGATTTTTGTTTTTTTTTTTCTTCTCTTTTTTCTACACAACAAAAGCCCAGTCATAGTGACCGACAAACCTTTATTGGCCTAAAAGCACTTCAGTTCATTCATTCATTCTTCTTTTTGCAGAATTGTTGTTGTAAAGTGGAGGGTATAGGATTGTGTGTGTGCGTGCGTTTGTTTGTTATGCTTGAATCCCTAAACGAGCATCATGGCACAAATTACGTGAATAGCGGTTCATTGACTTTAAAATTTATGAGAATCTCGATTTTTTGCAACGTTTTTTTCTTCTTCATTCTTTTGATTTCAATGGTAATGCCATGAAGATGGTCTTTCATTTTCCTCTTGTTTGTTTTTTGTGTTGGTGTCATTCTTTCCCTTAACTCTCGTCGTCCTTATTTGTTTTCGCAAAGAGAAAAAGAAATTTGCTTTAACAAACTGACTGACACCGCATGCTGCTATTGACAGCAAATGCTCGTTTAGAACCATTAAACTGAAGTCATTACAATGATGAGGAAGGATTTCTGAGTACAGAACAATTTTTTATAAGTTGATGATGTTATTATGTCTGGCTTTACAGCAGCAGGCAGCATCGCCATGTAAAGCTTGCTGGTCGCGGAGGAGTGAAGAATGCTTAAGATGAAAATGGGTCATAAGAACGCATAAAAATCATGAGTAAATCAGAAAGCAATTTGCAGTGAAATATGAACTTGTCCAAAAAATATGCGCTAATAGATCATAGAATGTTTAAAATGGTTATGGGTGTAATTTTGCGAAATAAATTTAAAAATATGGCGGCATTAAAAGTAGATTGGAAGCATAAATATCAATGGTTGTTTGTCCATGACGGCGTATGAGTTCGTTTACGAAGAAAAATCGAATTTTGTCATAAAGTATACGCCCATAAGAAGTTGTGTGTTCACATACAATCTTGTGTACACCTTCTATTCAATTAATGAAAAGGCGACCCGGATTTTACTATGGTGCCAGCTAATTAGGGACATCAAATATATTTGATTTTTAATAGATTTTACTTCAAATGTTTGTAAACTTTTATGAAATATATAAAGTAAGTAGATGAAGGTATAAGCGCTATCGCTTTATTTATTACATGAGAGGAGTTCTTTTATAAGAGAAGAAATCTCACATTACCTAATGATGTTTTTGTATTGAAGAAAAATACACAAACAATAACAAACGTGGAAATAAAATAATAAGCGATTTTTTAATTAAGGGGTGACCCCCATTCGTAAAGCCCAATAAAAGCCATTTGTCATTATTTTTTCAAGAAAACTGCGAACATTTTAGATAGATTCTTTTCAATTACAAGAGCATACATTTTTTATACGGTTCATCTGAATAGAACCAAACAATATTTACCTACAATTACCGTTATATCTGACGACAGGAGAGGAATTGTAAATGGTATCTTTGTGGACATGTAGAGGATATAGTAGCCGATATTTTCAATAACTTACATGTTTCACATATGCGTTTTAACGGTACTTTTTACTCGCTTTATGAAAAAATGTCAAAATATTAGCATGTTTTAATGGTTCACCAGGATAGAACCACCCTAAGAATTTACACAAATCCTTTGTCGGATGTGGTAAACTTTTACAAAAAAACTATTTATAATTATAACAAGTAAAAAAGTATCAGTCGGCTTTGCCTACAGAGATATACCCTCAGCCTGTGTATATTGAAACAATTTTTTTCCCAAACTACATATGTAACCCCCTAGGTTTTAAATATTTTGGGCGTTTGAACCGACAAAAATTTTGATTAGGATTAAAGATAAAAAGTTTTGCGGAGAAGATACTATAAGGAATGGATCGACATTGACCGTTATGGAAGTGGATCTCTACCCACAACATATGGTGCCATAGGGGGTTTTTACACTCTTCGGGCTGTTTGCTCAAGAAGTATGGACTTGCCCCTAAAAAACTTTTACCATCGTAATTGAGGCAGCGAATGCAAGTTGCTTAAACCAAAATTTAAGTTATTTGATAGCAGGTCTTAAAGTGAACTTATCCGAAATTTTGTGTGGCAGGTACCGGATGGTGTGGACAAATATAGTCCATATTTGAACCAGATCTATATCTGGTAGATATGTATATTAGGATGCGTAAAGTATAGACAAATTCGGCCACTCCCTTCAAGAGTTACCGTACGAACAATTTTTCCGAACATTTTTAAACATTTGTGGGGGAGGTACCTGAAGGAGTGGACCGATATGGCTTATCTTCAAACTTAAACTATGTTTGGACAAAATATTACTAAGGTCATATTTTGGACCGAATCGGCAGATCCGTTCGAGAGTTATCTTGCGCTCCAATCACCTCGTACGGCGTCATAGGGTTTTTTGCAACTTTCCTGCTATTTTCTCAGGAAGTATGGACCTGCCCCTGATGAAACTTATACCGTCGTATGGAGGGCAGTGAATACAGGTTAGTAAAACAAAAAATCAAAGCGATTCGAGAGATGACCCTAAACTGAACTTTTCTCAAATTTTGTGTGGGAGGTACCCGAAGGAGTGGACATATTAAGACCATATTGGAACCTCATATTACTCTGGTAGAAAGTTTACGCTATACAATGTATGAAACAAATCGGTTACTCACTTCAAGAGTTATCGTGCGCACAAATTTTCCGAACTTTTTCGAACTTTTGTGGGGGAGGTACCGGAAGGAGTGGACCGATATAGCCCATCTTCGAACTTAAACTAAGTTTGGGCAAAATATTACGAAAGCCAAAATTTGAACCAAATCGGTTCATCGGTTCGAGAGTTATCGTGCGCTCCAGCCAGCAGGACAGACAGACAGACAGACGGACGGACATGGCTAGATCGACTCCAAATTGTCTGAAACACATTTCGTCCAAACATACTTGGGGTCTAAAACCATTATTTCGATGAGGCACATTTTCATCGTATCAAAGTGTATATACCCTCCTTAGCCTAAAGGCTGAGGGTATAAAAACTGGACCCCACAACACATAATTAATATAATAAAAATAAATAATTAAATAAATATATATAAATATACAAATTAAAGCTAAATCACAGTTGCGTTAGGTTATGGCAATGGAATACACATTTTTTTATTTGTTCAACCCAGGTAGTGATTAGATGTTGGCTCCTCAAATTGATCGGACTTCCAACACACTCAATGACTGACCTCCATCAATTACAAGATTTTCGATTCGTTTTCTTGTGACTTGTCTTATGCCCAGCTATTTATAGAGAATGTAATAAACTTTATTAAATTTTGATATTATCGTATGGTAAATAATAATTAATTACACTGCCCATGGGGATGGACGCTTCCTTTTGGGTATGAAAGGCCTTGGTGAGTATATTAAGAACCGAAAAGGAAAATTTTCGCAAATATTTCAAGTTCCTGAGTTATGGCCTACCCGATTTCACATAATATGATGACCAGTTTTCCAATCAAATAGCAATAAATACATGGAATATTAAATTCTTATACTAACCTTGTGACACAGCATCACAGTTATTTGCTATCCTGGAAGAAAGAAAAAAAGAAAATTAAATTAATATTGTTTCTTTATTTCAAATAAAAGTTTAAACATTTTATGAAATTTATGGAATTATTAAAAATCGCATAGAATAAATATTCTAAAAACAAATTTCTTTTCCTTCTTAGAAAAAGTGATTTCAAAATCATGATATGACATAAATTCCATAAAAACCCTATCAAAATTCTCCGACATTTAAATTGGAATGTCTTGGCTTCGTAAGTAATTGAGGAAGCACATAAATCCTATTATTTTATTTTGTTACTCAAATATAAGAAAATAAAAAAATAAAATAAAACTTCAAATAAAATGAACAAAAAAGCATATCATGCACATAGACATTCAAATAAATATATCAAAGAAGTGAATTGAATATCTGTGGCATTACCTACAAAACACCATATGAAAATAAATCTATTGGTTATTGTTGTTGCTGCTGTTGCTGTGATTTCAATCCATTCGTTTCGATTCGTTGCAAGATGTGACAAGGATCATATGCTTTGTGTTTAGTCCATTATCGAAATGTGGGTTTTTGGGTTGAGCATAAAAACGTGTGACGGATGTTAGTAGCAGGGCGTGTGAGTATATCAGTGTAACTGTGTGTGTGGACACAGCTTTCAAATATGTTTTCCAACAATTGAGTGCATATGTGTTCAAATATTATTACCAATATTATGGCACAAAAATGACTAAACTTCGTTGCTCGTTGGTTGCTTCACCAGCTGTGTGCTTCCTTTTTTCTTCATTTTTGGATTTGACCAAAAAACAATGGGGCCCTCAATATTTATGTTTTATGCTGTCATTTTGTTGTATTCCATAACTTTATTAAAAATATATATGAAATGGACATCATCGGAAATTGGTGATATGCAGATAATGCCGGGGAAAGGGGATTATGAAAGAGGGATGTTGTTTTTAGGATTTTTAAATTAACGAATATACATTCTTGTTAAGGGCGTATGAAGGTTGTTAGACTTATTTCAAAATGGTATTTTTTATACCCTCAGCCTTTAGGCTAAGGAGGGTATATACACTTTGATACGATGAAAATGTGCCTCATCGAAATAATGGTTTTAGACCCCAAGTATGTTTGGACCAAATGTGTTTCAGACAATTTGGAGTCGATCTAGCCATGTCCGTCCGTCTGTCTGTCTGTCCTGCTGGCTGGAGCGCACGATAACTCTCGAACGGATGAACCGATTCGGTTCAAATTTTGGCTTTCGTAATATTTTGTCCAAACTTAGTTTAAGTTCGAAGATGAGCTACATCGGTCCACTCCTTCTGGTACCTCCCCCACAAAAGTTCGAAAATGTTCGGAAAATTTGTGCGCACGATAACTCTTGAAGGGAGTGACCGATTTGGTCCATACTTTGTATAGCGTAAACTTTCTACCAGAGTAATATGAAGTTTCAATATGGTCTCAATAGGTCCACTTCTTCGGGTACCTCCCACACAAAATTTCGGAAAAGTTCAGTTTAGGGCCATCTCTCGAATCGCTTTGATTTTTGTTTTAGCAGCTTGTATTCACTGCCCTCCATACGACAGTACAAGTTTCATCAGGGGCAAGTCCATACTTCCTGAGAAAATAGCATGAAAGTTGCAAAAAACCCCTATGACACCGTGTGAGGTGGTTGGAGCGCAAAATAACTCTCGTACGGATCTGCCGATTCGGTCCAAAATATGGGCTTAATAATATTTTGTCCAAACATAGTTTAAGTTTGAAGATAAGCCATATCGGTCCACTCCTTCCACTAACTCTTGAAGGGAGTGGCCGAATTGGTCTATACTTTACACATCCTAATATATCTACCAGATATAGATCAGGTTAAAATATGGACTATATTTGTCCACTCCATCCGGTACCTCCCACACAAAATTTCGGATAAGTTCACTTTAAGACCTAATATCGAATCACTTTGATTTTTGTTGAAGCAAATTTCATTCGCTGCCTCAATTACGATGGTAAAAGTTTTTTTAGGGCGAATCCATACTTCTTGAGCAAACAACCCGAATAGTGTAAAAACCCCCTTTGGCTACATATGTTGTGGTTGGAGATCCACTTCCATAACGGTCAATGTCGATCCATTCCTTTTAGTATCTCCTCCGCAAAACTTTTGATATCTAATCCTAATCAACATTTTTGTCGGTTCAAACGCCCAAAATTGTTAAAACCCCCTAAATACATACGTATTTTGGGAAAAAATTGTTTCAATATACACAGGCTGAGGGTATATCTCTGTCGGCAAAGCCGACAGATACTTTTTTACTTGTTTTTAGAGATTTTAATACCCTCCACCATAGTATGGAGGGTATATTAAGTTTGTCATTCTGTTTGTAACACATCGAACTAATCATTTGCGACCCTATAAAGTATATATATTCTTGATCAGGATAAAATTCTAAGACGATCTAGCCATGTCCGTCTGTCCGTCCGTCTGTCCGTCTGTTGTAATCACTCTAGCGTCCGCAATAATTGAGATAGAGTGCTGAAATTTTGCACGCGAGGGTCTTTTTTCCATAGGCGGGTCAAGTTCGAAGATGGGCTATATCGGTCCACTCTTTGGTATAGCCCCCATATAACGGTACCTCCGGATTTGAGGTATTTTGACGTTCTTAGCCATATTTGCAGACCGAATTAGCTCTAATTTGGTACTTAGGGTTCCTAGTGATCAACAAACTTATATCCCAAAGGATATGGGCATAGATCCATGTTTTGGTATAGTCCCCATATAACGGTACCTCCCGATTTTCGGTATTTTGAGAATTTTAGCCACAATTTTTAACCGAACTATCTGCGATTTACCATTTGAGGTTCTCAGTGGTCATGAAACATCCCCACCAAACATCGTCAACATAGGTCCATGGTTTGGTATAGCCCCTATATAACGGTACCTCCCAATTTTCGGTATTTTGAGAATTTTAGCTACAGTTTTTAACCGAAATAGCTGTAATTTGACATTTGAAGTTCTCAGTGGTCATA